>NC_090265.1:1714920006-1715233131 GCF_040414725.1 Anabrus simplex
ATGTCCAGTAGTTTTGGCTCGGTGATGATGAATCAGTCAGTCAGGACAAGTTATTTTATATATATATAGATGTGAGGTCTTCCATTTTGTCTTATATAAAAGGTCATCTCCTTTTTTATCACCCTCTCATGTCATTTCAAATTAATTAACAAGGTATTCTGTAACTAGCTGTCAAGCACGGGACTGTAATTCAGTAAGATCTTTCTTATTATAGTGGCGATGTTAAGACATCTGTTTATTGAATTGTAGAATCATTGTTTAATTTATGTTTTATTTCTGTTGCAGCACAATTTACATCATGTACCGAGTAAGTACCACAGCAACAGAAGAAACCGCTTCTGTTTATCTTAGTCCAGACTATTGTACCTTGAAGTATCTTTTACATTTTTCTTTTCATTGCTTTTATTTTGGGAGGTAGCCTTTCCTAATTCTATAAATACTTCCTGTTTTTATTTTTCTGGTTAGAATCTTATTAAAAGTTTAGAGTAATTTGTAGCAAGGTGTACAGTGTTCTGTGGTAAAACATGATCCTATACCTTGAAACACAGGGAATACAAAAGGGAAATAGCTGTAAATATATATATTATTTGAAATTAATTTCAAAATCAAGTAACATCAACTATGTTCCTAGGATTCAGTGTTTAAGAAAAATGTCACCCACTCCACAGATGTCGAAGGTTTGTCCTGGATGATTGACAAGCTTTGAATGTACAGAACTAACTGATTATAGGAACACTTCAGAGAAAAAAGAGACAGTACTTCAACAACAGAGCATGGTCTCCTTTAGAGGGCTTGACAAATTTAATAAAATTCCTCAATAACCATAGGAAGGTTACCTTGTTTTACCACACTAAGTGGGTAGCAGCACTAATCAACCCAGGCATTGTACTATGCAGCATTCTAGGTTAAACAGGAACTCGAGAAAACACAAACATTGGAGGATAATGGATCCCAGTTGCTCTGATGCTGCAATAATCATGAAAAATATGCCAAGTTTGGCAAAGGTTACACCCCAATCTGCCTTATTCATTTAGGACCGATGGTATTTGGAATGCAAACACCCTCATTCCTTTTTTTTTTGCTTTTCTTTTTAGCAGTCCCTTGTGAAATATAATTGCCCTGATTTAACTTGTAGATCTTACGGTTCTTACAGACAGGTCAGGATGATGTTTAGAAATCCTGTCATCCATTCCTATTCAGGTACTTCTTGTTTAATCCATAATTGAAGGTAATTCTTTTTACTGGTACAGACAAGCTTATAAACCAGTTTCACAACACAATTTTTTATCAAACAGTACTTCAGTTTTGCTATTGTTTTCATGTACTTCAACAATCAATTTTCTTTGGTCTCAGAAAATACCATACAGTTTCATGCCAGCTCTTTAATAGCCCCCTTCAGTATTTCCTGGGAGAATCTAGTGCATACATGGCCAGGCTCTCCCAGTATCAGTCCCTATGCCTGGTTCTCCCATGCACTTTCTGAAACAGAAGAGCCATATTGCAAAATATTCCGGTACTCATCTTCCGAGCTCTAGCGACGAACAGTAAGCCAGTTTTGGAGCTCAGTGTTCCACCAGAGTCTGAACGAGGCGTGTCGAGTGTGTGCCTGAGTATCAACGTGCTGGAGTATGGAGAATACTGTGGCATGAGCAGCGTTGACTGTCACTGGCTAGTGCTGTTGAATAGCTGTTGTTGAGTAGTTCACTGAGTAGTGAAATTTCTCTGGAACAGTCGTCGTGTGTTTTTGGGGGTCAGCAGGCCTGGTTCTGTTGCTATTATGCAGAATGAAAGTGAAAGCAAGACGACCCTGTCAATAAGGACAAGCAGCAATTAGAATTGTTTGTGTGTGTCACCTTTTTCTTCTTGCAGTAAAATCTGCTTGCCAATTGAGGCCAAAATCCACACACAGATGGAGGCTCAGTTAAATGTGCTCTTCGACATGATAAAGGACTTGACCAGAAGACAATCTAAGAAGACCAGAAGACAATGATTGAGAAGTTGGAAGAAGATTATAAGAAGATGGAAGAAAGAAGATAGCAAGGAAAGTATGATAAAGGAGATGAGAGACAGCCAGAAGAAGATGCAAAATGGCCAGAAAATGATATAAGGCAGGAAGAGGATGGGAGACAACTGGAAAAAGATTGAAGTACACCAGAAGAAAATGCAAGATGACCAGAAGAAACTGAAAGATGGCCAGAAAAAGCTGGAAGATGACCAAAAGAAGATGGAAGGCAGCCAGAAGATGATGAAAGATGGCTGAAAGAAGATGGAAATGAAGATGGGAACCGAGAAGGAGGTGAATGATGAACTGAGAAAAATCAAGGAGGGTCTTCACAAGACAGAGCATGCTCTCTGCCTTTCTGTTATATTTTTATGATAAAGTGAGAATGTATTCTTGGTGCCTCTTCAAACTAAGGACATATGCTGGGAAGTGAGAACCAGTGACAGGGGAGGAAATTTGTGTTTTCTGGGGCTTGTAATATTGATGAGGATAATGCAGAAATCCACCATGGAGAGCTATTCCACCAGGGATGGATTTTTAGAAACCCATACCGGTACTGTATATTCCCTCAAGCAATTGCAAGGGGCAGGTTTGAACACATGCTGCAATATTTATATTTTGTTGACAATTCTACATGGAATATATATCCCCTAATTATATAGACGTACATTTTCAGTGACATCACCGTGGATGTGAAGGCACAGAGACCGCATCAAAATTGTGACTACGGAAGGGACAGTTAATGAGAGAAATTTCTAGCTGTTCTCATTTGAATAATTACAGTTTATTCAACCCAAAACCACAACATCATTTTCCATTTGTTAATTTGTAGAACCCTCGTACCTTCAGATTACAGTCGCAGCAATTTTCATTACTCAGAAAGCACTGTTCCATTTAAGTGCACATATCCTTTACACTATGAACAAAAATGGACCCTAACATGGGTATTAAAGATGTCTGATAACCATTGCACTGAATATTAACCATACATGAGACTGATCTCTAGTTGGGGTGGAAATTGCAAGCACTGAACTTGGTCCTCAATGTTACTCTCACTGAACACATTTGAAGCAGATCTTTCTCATACACTCCAAGCATACTGGTTTTTCATGTCTGTAGCACTTGTAATATGTTTTTCCTCTTCTTTGCTGGTGGGCACAGAAGACAAATTATCCATTTTTCAAGCTTCCCTTGGCAATGTTGATACGCTCCTGAAGGATACTCAAAATTCTACAGATAGCACCTCAAATATCTCTTGGGATCCTGGGATTTGATAATCTTCTTATCATGTGTGGCCTAGTGAGTTAAGCAGAAAGTTCTTTCAGAAAATGTTGCTTGGTCATTTGGGGGCTCTGACAATAGGACTGATGAAAGATATTTGCATTCACAGCTGCAATATCGACGATACGGAAGAAGACCGCCATCGGCCACCTTCTTGTTCTTCTACCTGTGCAGTCGTTGGCTGACATCTGATCCAAAGCATCTACTCAGACTTCATAGAATTATAAAACTGAATCATCTCTTCCTTGTCCGTGTGCACATTAGTTGCTTTCCCATGGTGCATAAAGGATACTAACAAAACAGCTTTGTTTCTTTTCGGAATGTGTGAGAGAAGAGTTATGTCTTTTGTGAAGCCATGCACAGAGGAACCGAACTTTCTCTACTTGGAAGGAAAGAAGATAGTTGGAATTTCCTTCTTGTTCTTCCTTACTGTCCCAACATAAGTGAGTCTCCTTTTCCTCAGCTCCTGAACAAGCTCTACTGAGGTGAACCAATTGTCAGCTGTTATATTCGTATTTGTGCCCTATATTGGTCCCAATAAATAACAAATGCCTGAACTGGTTTCAAAAATTTCCTATCTTCCCTTCAAAGACCTATTCCATCAGTGTCCTTCCCTGCATAAATATATGCACTGTACGAATAACTATTTTTGCATTGGTCAGGCACATCAATTTCACTCCGTATTTCTCAGGCTTGTTTGGAGTATACATTTTGAACTTGCACCGACCTCTGAAACCAATTAGCATCTCATCTACTGTTGAATTTGTGCCAATGGAGTAACACCTTTGAGAGTTCTGAATCAACATATTCAGAAGCTCAGATATGGGTGCAATAGGATCTGTCTCTCTCTGCTGCATTCTGTCTTCAGGGTTGTCAAAATGTAGGCTGCACAGAAGAATGGAAAACCTCGGACCTGACATCACAACACCAAATATTTCACAGCCCATACCATCAGCAGCGAAGACTGAAGTGATGTCCACTTTGTTAGAATAAGATTTCAACCTAAGATACATTGCTAAAAGATTAAAATCAAACAACTTCAGCCATTTGGAAGAGGGGGTGATTAGTGAAGTTGCTTAGCTGCCTGCTTTCAACCCGGACAACTGATGGTGGTGGTGGTTATTGCTTTAAGATGCATCATGGGAGACTGACAGCGAAAATGAATGCTGTTGAATTAGATAAAAGAATAGTTCATTAGGTGGCTAAATTTCTAGATTGTAGAACTCAGGGAATGACAAGTGGGTGAAGCATTATCAGATCATGTAATTACCGAAGGCAGATTCTGCAAGACTGTATTACTGGAGCTTGATGTTTTCTGAAGTATGTAAATGATATTAGAAATAATCTGGGATCACAGATAAGGCTTCTTGGGGATGATATTTCTATTGACCTCACTCATAGGCAACCAGATAGCAATGTTCAATTGTAGGTCAATCCTGGCCAGGAAATTTCACCTGAAAAATATGGTATCAGCAAGGGTATCTGGCCTTAAACCCCAGCCAAATGCAGAATGTGCCAGTGAACCCAAACATACCTAACCATGGTACTGTGTTTAATTAAATGTTATTTTCTCTTTCAGATTACGAGAATACAAAATTCCAGTAATCGATATTGCGGTATGTAACAGATAATATTATTTTTAGATCAGTACAGTAGTTATTGCTTAACCCAGATCTTCCCACAAGATTTCTTGTGGGGTTTTCAAGAGTCAAATTAAACTACACTCTCTCTTTTTAAACTGTCATAATTTCTCTTTATTATTAGCTTTTGATAATTGCCTTCACATAGGCCTAAATGAAAATAAGGAAAATGATTAACTTACCATACAAATGTTATCCACAGAGAATGAATGAGGTCAGCGATCACTTATAAAGACCAAAGAATAACAGACAGTGCAAGAAAGAAGAAAGTTTTTTGACCATTTGGGAAGTATTGCAATGTCTGATGTTGACACAACAAGTATCAGCAACTAATTCTAATTTTCAAATGATATTTCAAGGGTAATCCCAAAACTAGGGTCTCCAATTTTTAAAAAAATTACAGAACACTGTTCATGTGGCTTCTGGTCACAATATTGTGAAAAGTGTTTCCCGCGCTCGCATATAAACATGCGCATGCTGCGCTGAGGCACTCAGTCTTGGCTTGGCAGCCGTTGAGAATGGAGCTCACATTGGATGTTACCGCGAAGTGCATGGATGTCAAAAATGTTCGTAAGTTTGCAGTCTGTCGGACTGAAATTTATGACAAACAAAGGAGTGGGAGACCATCAATTTCCATCAAGACAGTCATGAAGGTTGAGCAAATCATGCGTGAAGATCAGCGGATCACCCTGGATGATCTCTGCACTTTGGTTCCTGAGGTTTCCCGAAGCGCCGCTCACAGAATTTTAATGGATAAGTTGAAATACCAGAAGGTGTGCGCAAGATGGTTGCTAGCACCGATCATGAGGTGAAGATAAGTTTCACAACTTCCTGAACAGCATGGCAGCGAGCTGGTATGACATGGGCATACAAAAACTGTCACAGCATCTACAAAAATGCATCGACCATAATGGTGATTATTTAGAAAAATAGCTAAATATTCAAGCTGTAAAATGATGTAAACCATTGTAGAAATAAACAGGTCTATGTATTTGTAAAAATATAGGGGATCTTATTTTTGGGAGTACCTTTGTACATTCATTACCCACAAACTCCAGTCACCTGATTGTGACAAATGAACTTTCTTTACTATTAAGACAAAATCTTGTTGGATCAAACCCTCATTCTTCTCGTTTGTTCAGTCTACGTCTTTATTGGTCTATTCCTTAGTCTTGTTCTCAGAAGTTCATTCTCGAACAAAACTCATCGACTGCCATCTGGTGGTCCATCTTCTTGACATAACACAACCGAGCCATCTCTATCTAGCTCGAGTTATAGTTTCAGAACAGGTTCCGTCTCTTTCCACAGTGTTTAAACTTCTTATAGATTTCTGGACCATAATTTTCAGATAATTCATTTCTGTGGCTTGAGGCTGGTTGATGCCTCAGCTAACAGGAGTACAGGTCATATCATTTCCTTAAAATATGAACTGTTCCCAATTTAAGTTAAAGATTCTAATCTTTAAATCCATCTGTCTATGATCTAGTAATCTTTCCATCATTATCTCCGTTATGAGTAGAAATAACATCCAGAAAAATTGAATTTACATTCCAAATGTGATGGTCTCCTACATCTGATGCTAGGTCTACTCACAACTTATTTCTTGGTGACACTGTTTTTTATTATCCACATTATAATAATTTTCTTGAAAGTCCTTAAGAATTGTTCAATCCTGCCCTCACCATTCTTATTAAATATTAGCTTACAAAGTACATATGTATTACAGGGAAGTCAACACAATATGCAGCTTTTATATACTTTGAAGTTAGTATAATATAACATTATTAAACTTATCACTAGTGTATATCGATGGTTTAAAAAATGCTGGTACATTCAGGGAAATGGGGTGGTCTAGGGAGCGGTGATAAGGGTACAGCGATCTGGAAGTCAAGTAGGGGTAACATAAAAATGTTAATGTTGAACTGTAGAAGTATTGTAAAGAAAGGAATAGAATTAAGTAATTTAATAGATATATACTTACCAGTTATTGTAATAGGATTTGTATCATGGCTGAGAAATGATATAATGGATGCAGAAATTTTCTCACGGAACTGAAGTGTGTATCGTAGAGATAGGATAGGAATGGTGCGAGGGGGAGTATTCATTCTGGTGAAAGAAGAATTAGTAAGCTGCGAAAAAGTTAAAGATGACAAATATGAAATTCTAGATGCAAGGATCATTTCTAAAGCTAAAAGGAAACTTGATGTCATTGGAGTCTACAGGCTGGGAAAGTGTAGTGCTGGCACAGATTCAGAATTATTTGATAAGATAATCAGCTATGTGGAAACGACATGAAAAGCAATATGATTGTAGCAGGAGATCTAATGCGAAGGACAGGAAGCGTTACCAACAAATGGCAAATAAGCTAATATAGGAAGGACAGCTGATTCAGAAAGTGATGGAACCAACTGGAGGGAAAAATATCCTGGATATGGTGCTGGTAAAACCAAATGAGCTCTATAGAGAGACCGAAGTAATAGATGGCATTAGTGATCATGAAGCTGTTTTTGTTGTAGTTAAAAATAAATGTGAAAGAAAGGAAGATTTAAAAGTAGGACTATTAGACAGTACCATATGGCTGATAAAGCAGGTATGAGGCAGTTTCTAAAAAGTAACTATGATCGGTGGAAAACGGTAAATAAAAATCTAAACAGACTCTGGGATGGGTTTAAAGAAATTGTTGAGGAATGCGCAAACAGGTTTGTACCATTAAGGGTGGTAAGGAATGGTAAAGACCCACCTTATTATAATAGAGAAATAAAGAGACTAAGAAGGAGGTGCAGACTGGAAAGAAATAGAGTTAGAAATGGCTGTGGAAGTAAGGAGAAATTAAAGGAACTTACTAGAAAACTGAATCTAGCAAAGAAGGCAGCTAAGGATAACATGATGGCAAGCATAATTAGTGGTCATACAAATTTTAGGGAAAAATGGAAGGGTATGTATAGGTACTTTAAGGCAGAAACAGGTTCCAAGAAGGACATTCCAGGAATAATTAATGAACAAGGAGAGTGTGTATGTGAGGATCTTCAAAAGGTAGAATTATTCAGTCAGCAGTATGTAAAGATTGCTGGTTACAAGGATAATGTCCACATTGAGGAGGAGACTAATGCTAAAGAAGTATTAAAATTTACATATGATAAAAATGACATTTACAGTAAGATGCAAAAGTTGAAAACTAGAAAAGTGGCTGGAATTGATAATATTTCTGGGGATATAATAAAGACTATGGGGTGGAATATAGTACCATATCTGAAGTACTTATTTGTTTATTGCTTGGTTGAAGGAGCTATACCAAATGAATGGAGAGTTGCTATAGTAGCCCCTGTGTATAAAGAAAAGGTTGATAGATATAAAGCTGAAAATTACAGGCCAGTAAGTTTGACATGCATTGCATGTAAGATTTGGGAAGGCACTCTTTCCGATTATATTAGACATGTTTGTGAAATTAATAACTGTTTTGATAGAAGGTATTTCAGCTTTAGGAAAGGTTATTCCACTGAAGCTTAACTTGTAGGATTCCAGGAAGATAGAGCAGATATCTTGGATTCAGGAGGTCAAATGGTCTGTATTGCAATTGACCTTTATAAAGCATTTGATAGGGTGGTTCATGGTAAACTACTGGCTAAAATGACTACAATTAGATTAGACAAATGTGACTGAATGGGTTGCTATATTTCTAGAAAATAGATCTCAGGGAATTATAGTAGGCAAAACTTTATCTGACCTTGTAATAATTAAGAGGGGAATTCTTAAGGCAGTATTATTGGAACTTTATCTTTTCTTATATATATATAAATGATATGAGTAAAGGTGTGGAATCAGAGGTAAGGCATTTTGCAGATGATGTTATTCTGTATAGAGTAATAAATAAGTTGCAAGATTGTGAGTAAATGCATCATGACCTCGATAATGTTGTGAGATGGTCAGCAGGCAATGATGATAAACGAGGTTAAAAGTCAGGTTGTAAGTTTCATGAATAGGAAAAGTCCTCTCAGTTTTAATTACTGCGTTGATGGGGTAAAAGTTCTTTTTGGGGATCGTTGTAAGTATTTGGGTGTCAGTATAAGGAAAGATCTTCATTGGGGTAATCACATAAATGGGATTGTAAAAAATGGGTACAGATATCTGCACATGGTTATGAGGGAATTTAGGGGTTGTGGTAAGGATGTAAAGGAGAGAGCATATTTGTCTCCTAATGAACGAGAAACAGAATTTATTTGCCCAAAATAATTACTTATCAAAATACAATGCTGTGGTTGTTGTGTTTTATTGTATTTCCCAGGTGATGGCCCTGTGGATCTGTGAATACATGTCAGGATATTCTGCTGATATTTCAATACCTGCTTCCATAGTCTACCATGGGAGTGTCCTGCACAGGTCTGTGCACACTGTTGGCTCTTTCATTCCACAGATACACAGCGTCATTGCACCAGTAACAGGGCATTCTGCAGACTGTCATTATATTTGTTGTAATTATGTTCTCTTCATTTTCAACAGGGAAATGACATTGAACAGGATGATAAATTTGAAGGTGGGTATGTAGTTTAAGCATTTCATACAGTCAAGACATACAGAGTATTAAAAGTAGTGAAATATTCAATGATTATATCATAATCAAACAGTTGGTGAACTTGTAAAAGTGGCTCATCTTATATTTATACAGGCTTTAGCTATTTAACTCTGTTGGTGTCAATGATTATGCAAGTTAGTCCTGTATTTAGAAAGCTATTTAACCTTTTTTATACTTGATTTAAAAAGCAAAGTCTTTAGTAAGTTCTGAACTCAAGTGGATGCTGATGTTTCTCAGAAATTAATGCAGGTGTTCTCTTTAACACATATGAACATGATCCCTGTACTGTAGTTCATTCCACGTTAGGTAATTAGTATTACTCGTATGGACTTACAGGGAGTGAACACACCCCCTGTGAGACACCCCAAAGTTCCTCATGATTATGGGATATTATACTGTACTTTGTATTGTATTATGAAAGACAGATAAAAAGATGAGGCATTTTGGCCCGTGAATTATTAAAATAACTGCATGGCGCTTTTATTTTTCATAAATATATTCGTAGGGAGGAAGCATAATGGCAGGAACAGCCTTCCTTCATTTTCCTTTTTCTGTGTTGCTCTGGCACAATCACCGTGTAGTCTCTGACTCTGTGAACTGCCGGCACTTCACTTCTGTAGTGAAGTCATCTATAGTATTTATTTGTTGCGTCTGTGTTTTTAGGCTTTAAATCAGAGGATACTTGTCTTGTGTTGAGCGAGAGTTGGTTGTGTATTGTATAGTATTTGTATGTGTACTATTATTTTCGTACTGTACAGAAGTTGTTATTGAAAATTTCAGTGTTGTGGTGTGCAGCAATACGTCATGGCATAACCTGTACTGATGAAACAAATTGCTGAGTGTTTTGTTTGTGCTTGGTTTAGTTATTTAGCTCTTCTTTCTTAAATGAATTTTAATTTTACTCTTTTTTTTTTTTCACGGCCGCATTTAATTTGTGCTATTGTTTTTGTGAGTGGATATGACAGCACAGTAGTACGGCGCATTGCCTGGGAAATATATTAAATGCATCCCTCACTCCTCAAGTCCATAAAAATATTATTTTTCTATATTCTCCCACAATTTGCCTTACACTTCAATGTTGAGATATTTTATGTGCCGTAGTTTACCTCTGATTCTTTCCAAACCAAAAATAGACCCTGTACACCCCCATCTTCTTTAGTTCATAAAAATATTTTGCATCTTAGTTTCTTCCGCTTTTTATCTTGAACGTAAATTTACAAATTTATGTGGTGCCATTTACCCGTGATTCTCTTGAACAGAGACGCTCGATATGGCAACCCTGTTTTCATAAGAGCAATACTGTTTTCTTGACATATTTAGTATTAAAAACTTCATTTTTTGTCCGTATTGACTCAAGATTTTACAATGCTTAGTAAAGCTAAAGGTTCCACCTAAAGTTTTCCTGACATGAAATGAATTATAGGACAGGAAACCTCTAGAGATTTTCTGAAAGTCTCCATATGCTTTGTAGCAGACTTTACAGAATGTTACACTGAATAGAATGAACATATCATAATTTAATTACAATATCTTTGCAGTAATCATCAGATCCTCTGTAAAACATAGAACATAAGTAATATAATATTCATTCAGATCCAACTGAATTGAAGAGATGACAACTTTTCAATTTGCAGAGACAGATCAATGGATGAGGACTAAAATTCTCCAAATATTCTAAGTGACCTGCTTAATAATTGAAGACCATTAAGACATTAGTAAAATTTCAGCTGTGCTTTGACCTGTATGATATAATAACTAGACCTGGGATTTTTAGGTGCTAAGAAACACAAATTTCACTTTGCTGCAAACATCACAAAATATAATTTTACCATGCAGAGTGAAGTGGGGAAACTCCTGTACGAGTAATCACTGTTTAATTAAAGACGACTTGGAAGCTGAAACTTTCACACACAGACCAAATAGAAATGCTGAAATGTTTTCACAGAATGAAATGAAGAATTTTATTTCCAGCAGGTCAATGGACACTGTCTCCGGCCTTGTAACACACAGACTATGGACATGTATACTGTGGGAGGTTCTTAAGAACTTTCAGGGAGTGTGGTTTATTATTTTAAGATTTTGTTAGTAAAGTATTTAAAGAACATACTGCTTAAAATACTGAAAAAGAGTCAGCAAATATAAATTCTAATGTCAACTTAGGCAAATTTAGGCCTATAGGATCAGCACCACCTTACAAATACATGAATCGTGTACATACAACTTCATTTTAAGTTATCTAAAAAGGAACAAAATATGTTTTTGCCTAAAATCTAAGGTCTAATGGTAACCTGCTGCTATCTGCTTTGTACTGGCTTGAATTCTTTTAGTTTTCAGGATCAGGTCAGGTACATCCTGCTGCCATATGTGACAGTAGACGGTACTACCTGCGACTGCCTAGCCGAGGGTTGGGCGGATGTTACCAAACCTGACAAACTAAGGGAGAACCAGCGGGTATAGGCAGATGAGCTTAGGGGCTTATTGAAGCCATTGTGTAGGAAATGACACATAAATTCAACTGGAAGCTGCTGCCTTGCAAATGTGGTAGGGGACTGCTAAAGGCTTTGGGAGATAACCCTGACAGAATATCTTCACTAATGTTAAGCCTAGCAAGTCAGTCGGAGATAACTGCAATCGTTTTCAACACTTATACGAGCCTCGGATGTAAACAAAGAACTCAGAGTAGAAAACAGCACCTTCAAACCCATGCCAGGTATAATGGTGGGTGGTGGTGATTATTGTTTTAAGAGGAAGTACAACTAGGCAACCATCCTCTATATAACACTCATCAGAGGGAAAATATGGAAGGGGTCCGACACTTCGAAAAATGAAGATATCGGCCAAAGGAAGACAAGGGCCACGAAGGGCGTGAAAATGAAAGACTCCCTAGCTCTCGGAAACCTAATAGCGTCGGGGTCTGAAAAGAACAAGAGTTGACCAAGAGAGGTCGGATAGGATAGATGAAAGTGAGGAGCCTGGCACAAGTAAGTGGAAGCAATGCCAGGACTCAGCTAAGGACCCTGTGGTCGCCAACCCACACTCCAAAGTTCAGAGCCCCTGGGGCCGCTTTTAGTCGCCTCTTACGACAGGCAGGGGATACCGTGGGTGTTATTCTACCGCCCCCACCCACAGGGGGCAGGTATAATGGCTTAGAGCCTGATGATAGGCCAAGAATTGTGATAGTGCAACAACCCCGGAGAAGACAACACAGTCGAATAGGAGCAATCAATGTACTGAG
This sequence comes from Anabrus simplex, assembly GCF_040414725.1. NCBI lineage: Eukaryota > Metazoa > Arthropoda > Insecta > Orthoptera > Tettigoniidae > Anabrus > Anabrus simplex. The sequence continues at coordinate 1,714,932,735 of NC_090265.1, forward strand.
TTTGACCGGGAAATGTGAAGAGTTATTGGATATCATGGAGAGAAGGAAAATATCAATCCTAGGACCGAGTGAAACTAAATGGAAAGGTAAAGGGAAGAAAGAGTTGAGGATAAACTATTCCTGCAATTGGAATGGTAACAACAGAGAGATGTGAAATGGAGGAGGATTGATATTTTCTAAAGAATTAGATGGTATTACAAAGATCCAGTATATCAATGAGAGGATCAAAAGGCAACAGTTCACCTTTGGAAAGAGAAGCTGACACTATTTCAAGTGTATTCCCCTAGACGGGCTGCAATCAAAATGAAAGGAACAAGTTTTTCGAAGACCTAGAAGAGATCATCAATGATGAGAGGGCAATCATCACCAGGGACCTCAACGCACAGCTTGGGACAGACAGGAATGGCTATGAGAAGGTGATGGGACCACATGGCTATGGGAGAAGGAATTCAGAAGGCGAATATCTCCGAGACTTCTGCATAAGAAAATTTTTGGTAGTAAAAAACAGTTGGTTCAACAAAAGAGTCAGTCACAAGATTACCCGTTACAGCTGGGATGGAAAGAGCAAGATGGTCATTGACTATGTCATTACAGATATAGAAAGAAGTAGACTTGTGACTTATGTCAAGGCCATTCCAAGTGAGAACCTCAATAGCGACCACCGGTTATTAGTAGCAGATCTGAAAGACATTAATGTACCAAAGATAACAACCAGGAAATTACCTAAGATTAAGGTGTGGGAACTACAACAGACTGGAAAAAGGACCGACTATCAGGACCGTATAAGAGGACAACTGCCTTCGGAAGAAGTGGAAAGTGATGAGGTGGAGTGGACAAGATTTTAAAACACCTTGATAAAAGAAGCAATAGAGGGGTGCAGGAAGATAAGTGCGAGAGTAAGAGAAAAAGACACCCTGGTGGAATGAGAGAGTAAGATCCTCAATGAAGGAAAGGAACATGGCACAAAAAGAATGAGATAGAGAGAAATCCTAGCCAGGACAGGTAAGGGACAAAGGGAAGATCAAAGACCTTAAGCATGTTCACCAGGACAATAAATTGAGGGTTAAAAGAGTAGTAGAAGAGGAGAAGGTAAAGTGCTGGGAGAAATTTACTCAAAAACTGAAAGAAGATAGCAGAGGTAATATGAAACTATTGTTCAGAATGATCAAAAACAAAAGGAATTCAGTTGAAACTATCAAAGCAATTGAGGATCCTAATGGAAATCTGGCTGGGAAAGAAAAGGACATCAGAGAGTTTCTGAGGAATCATTTTGATTACCTGCTGAACAGGACTGAAGCAGATCAGAGAACAAAAGAATCAGCTGTTGAAACCTGCACAGAGGTACCTCCCATTACATGAGCAGAAGCAGAAGCAGCCCTTAAGAAGATTCCACAAGGGAAATTTCCAGGAATCAATAAAGTCAGCACGGATATGATTAAAGCAGCAAAAGTCCAGGTTTTACAGTGGCTACACAGAGTGCTCAATGCAGTTTAGAAAGATGGCAAAATCCCTACTGATTGGAGCAAGGGTGTCATTATACCCCTATTTAAGAAAGGAAATCGCCAAAAATGCTCCAAATACCTGGGAATATCACTCCTCTCTCATGGGCTTAAGATTCTTGAGAAAATCTTCGAGAGCAGATTAAGAGTCATCTTAGAGCCAGAGTCTGAAGAGGAACAGTATGGCTTCAGGCCTAACAGTCCACAACAGACCTAATCTTCAGTGTCCATATGTTAGTGGAAAAATATTGGGGAAAAGGCAAAGATCTATTTATGGTTTTCCTTGATATTGAGAAGGCATATGACAACAGCATTGCAAGAGAGAGAAGATATGGGAATGCCTAAGAAAAAAGGAATGTGCCCGAGGGTCTGGTGAGGAAAGTTCAAATGCTCTATGAGAACTGTACCAGCTGTGTGTGATTGGTTGACGGACATTCATCCTAGTTCAAGACCGAAAGTGGAGTCCAGCAAGGCAGTGCACTATTCTTTATTGTTGTTTTTCATCCTCATGGATGACATAATGAAGAACGTCAAGGAAACCTCTTGTGAACTAAATGCAATGTCCTTTCCTGATGATATTATGATCTGGGGAGAAACTGAGGAACAAGTACAGTCAAGACTCAGTGAATGGAAGCTTATCTCAAGATAAGCGAACTCAAAACAGTAGTGATGGCAATAAACAGAGAGGGATGACCAGCGAACATCATGCTAGCAAGCAATCCACTAGAAAGTGTGAAAAGCGCTACATACATCGCCAGTGTAATATCTTGAGATACACACAAAGGAGGTGGCAAATAGAGTGCAGAAGGGCTCTCACCTTTACCAGCAAGTACGAACACTCCTCTAGGATCCCGAAGTCCCAACAAAATCAAAGCTGGTGATGTTCAATCACTACTTCATACAAATCTTGACCTATGGCATTGAAACCTGCACCCTCACTAAGAAATACTCATCAAGGTTGCAGGCATGCGGGATGAAGTTCCTTAGATCCACAATTCAAAAAACCAAACGGGACAAGTTGAGGAATGATGCAGTTAGGAAGGAAGCTGGGATTGTTGCATCATTGTTTGATCGGATCAGCATGTCGAGACGGAGGTGGTTTGGGCATGTAATGAGGATGGAACTAACAAGGACAGCATATGTCAACTTGGAGCAACATGTGGCAGGAAAACGGATGATGGGAAGACCAAGAACACACTGGATGGACAACGTATAGATGGACATTGCAGATTGGGGAAGGACACTGGAGGACGTCATTAACAACAGAACATATCTCAATAAGACAGAATGGAAGAGGCTCGCCAGCAGTTCCCGGGAAACTGGAACTGTAAAATGATGATGATGATGATGATGATTATCTTCATCACCATAACTGATATTTCTGCTAGTAAAGGCTGAATGTGGTAACTGGTGTCGACTGATTCCCACACAGAAGGTTATAAACTCAGTGCTACACACTCATTTGTGATTTCCTCTGAGGTTTGAATGTCTTCTGTTATCATCCTTTCAGTTGTACCTAAAGTGGCACTATTGATGGGCAATACAACTCTTTCATAGTGACTAATATTAAAGTGCAATTAATTAAACATGTTATTCCAGTTGCTCACTTCACTCAGCACCTCATCTGACAAGCAATAGTTTTAAACTGCTGGGTGATATTGAGTCATTCAACTGTCGTCCGACTCGTTGGCGGAATGATCAGCGTACTGGCCTTTGGTTCAGGGGGTCCCGGGTTCCATTCCCGGCCGGGTCAGGGATTTTAACCTTCATTGTTTAATTCCAATGGCTCGGGGGCAGGGTTTTTGTGCTGTCCCCAATATCCCTGCAACTCACACACCGCACATAACACTATCCTCCGCCACAATAACTTTCAGTTACCTACACACGGCAGATGCCGCCCACCCTCATTGGAGGGTCTGCCTTACAAGAGCTGCACCTGGATAGAAATAGCCGCACAAAATTATTATTATTATTCAACTGTCAACTGGTTATCATATATATTCTTATGCAACTGGTATCACAGGTATTTTTAGACATAATATGGGCTTTTGTCACCAGGCATTGAAGTCTAAACGGTCTGACACCGAAGTTATCCAGTTCGAGCCCCATTGGTCAAAAAATTTTCACCATCAGAATGTTGGTCGGTAGGGTAGGGGAGGAGGTGGTATACAATTTCTTATCACTAGATTGCTTGCCAGAAGCCTGGATTAAATTCCAAACCTCTCCACAGTGCTGATAAGGAGCGAGGGCATATGACGCTGTTGAAGGTGATTCATTCATCGGATGTGGACGTTAAGCCTTGCGCAGACCTCTTGGTGCTATTTGACAGGAGTAGACTACGTGCCTGCACCGGGTTTCACCCTCTCCTTTCCTAGTATCATATATCACGTCAATTAATTTCATCCCATTAACTCCTCTGATGAGGTTGATGAGGGTTATTAACTTTAATGGTCACAAAGAACCAAAGGTTCTACTGTTTGATTCTTATGATCTGCCCAGTACTTCTTCATTCGTTCTGATGATAATTTTCTCAATTTGTCTGAAATTGCAATATGTGTCAATTCTCCTGAAAATTTTTAAGTTTTAAGAAGGGTGTTAATACCCTGTATCTGTATCTATTATCTTGAGTCCAATAGCTTTGAGATCTTGTGGAATATCATGGATCCATCTTTTTTCCAAGATTTCTCATCACTAGTTAAAATCCAGTTTCCTGGCAGTCACAAGATGTGAAAATAATACGAGATTCTTTTCTTCTTCATTGTGCTGGTGATCACTCTCTTGATAGACAGTTTTTTAAGGAAGGATTCACCTTTGACCTGGTATTTTTATTTAATATTCATGTAATTATTTTATTATTAAATTACACAATTTCTAGATATCTGTTGTTTTTTGAACTTCATTCCTTGAAGATATGTTCTCAAATACATCACAGCAAAATGCACCAAAAAAAATTTTGTAATGCCACAGAAAGTGCAAAATTCTTAAAATGAAGATCATTTGGAAGAACTCAACCTTCTAATCTTTCTCAAAACACCAGAAAAGAAGTTTCTGTAATAACTTCTCGGCCTTGTCAGAATTTTAAGAGGAACGTAAAATATGTGAAAGAACCATAATTAATGAACATAGGTTTTTGTGGCTCATTGTATTAAAATAAATATAATTAATTGAATTAAAGCCACTTATTTATTACTAAAACAAAGCCTATTTATTATTTTTAAAAGCTGAGCTTTCTGCCAAATAAGTAAGTGGTTTTAATCCACTTGATTATTTATTTACTCATAACATAAATTTACATTTTGATGTCCAAAATCTATGTCGGGTAGAGTGCACAATTTTCCTGATCACTAGGTTTACTACTAATTTTGACTTGTAAATAACTAAAAATTCAGTAGGTCCTAGGAAGGAGAGGTGCTGGCTCTAGGAGAGTTTGGCAACCATTTTACTAGCTGAGGGTTAACCATGAGCGCCCATATGACTGTTTGTAGGGGGGGCCTAGAGCTGGGGGTACGTAGTATTTTTAATATTTTGGAAGATAAATGGCGACTTGTAATCTGTGGTAGAATAACCCACGGTATACGCTGTCTGTTGGTGGGAGATGGCACTACCACTTCTATGTAATACTAAGTTTTAAATCATTTTCTTGAAAGGCAAACACCTGACTATATTCAATTTTTGCATTTGCCCCACCTTGCCCCTGTGTATGAGCACCCTTGGTGTTAACACATACTTTTTGTACACCCTGTCTTGTCTCAATTCTTCTGAGTATCTGTCACATATTTGATCGTAATGTACAACATTCTGATATTACACATTCACAATATTGGTGGATTTCTGTTTGCAAGGCTTTCCCATAATTTACTCACCTGTTTACAAATATAGGCTATTTGATATTCAAGGCACAAAAGATGACTTTTTCCTTTCTCTCAGTTTTTTCGATAATCATCTTAACAGTAAATATTGTACGAGGTCAGTATGGTTGCTTCTACTCTCTTTCTTGAAGCTGTGGTTAGGTTATAGCTCACAATCGGTGTCCTATTATTCTTTCCACCATCTATGAACTTACCTATAACGTGCTTGGCTCTGATTCATGAATTGAATTAACACTTTATACAGCTTCTCAGACCTTTCTCCCATCTTATCCCTAGTCAGATTGTTTTTCATTTTATCCTCATTAGTTTATTGCTATTTCTGTCCAACTCGGTGGCTGAATAGCCAGCGTACTGCCCTTAGGTTCAGGGTGTCACGGGTTCGATTCCTGGCCGGGTCAGGGATTTTAATCGCTTCTGATTCATTCTTCTGGCTTGGGGACTGCGTGTTTGTGTATGTTCCAACATTCTCTTCTTCATATTCATACAACACACCTCACTGCCAACCACCACAGAAACACGCAGTAGTGATTACATCCCTCCATATAAGCATTGGCATCAGGAAGGGCATCCAGCCGTAAAACAGGGCCAGATCCACATGTGTGACACAATTCACACCTGCGACCCCAAGTCTGGGAAAAGTGGTAGAGAAAGGAGAATGAAGGGGAAATTAATGCTATTTCTCTTAATTTTCATTTCTTGACTTAGTTATCTTTGGTCATTCCTATAGTGGGTTCTTGACCAGCTACTCTGTGAATTCTTTTCCTCTAAGTTCAATGCTCCTAAAAGCTGACTGTGTTCTTTTATCTTTACTTCACTTCCTCCCACAGCCTTCAGAATTATGTTTTATCATTCCTTTCTTATTCTATTCAAATGCTTTACTAATACATTACTTGGATAACTCGGTTCCAAATAAAAGAGTCTTCTACTTTCCTCTTGCTTTACCTATTAAATATTCAGTGTTAAACCATGATGACGTTTCCTTCTGCTGCTGCTGCTTCTAATATTTGTGCTGTTTATGATACTCATACTTTATCTGCAGGTTTTCTAGTTCTCATAAACTGATCTTTGCTTCAGGCCTCACAGTATCTTATTTACTTTCATGTTTCTGAGAGTGGCCATTGCTAACCTGAAGTTTATTTTCCTGATAAGCATTCCAGCCCCTGTCTGTTTGGTCCTGTTCCAAATCTCCTCTGTAATTTTGTCTCAGCTTCTTCCTGAGTCATTTGTTCTTGAATAGGAGGTTGTTTCTCACACATAACCATGGCAAAGTAAAGAGTCCATTCTGAGATTCCATTCTAGATTACAAGTAACTTACCTACACTGATAAAGACAGACTGCTGACATTTCCTGTGTAGCTCATAATTATGTCTGAGGAACACAACAGATAGTCTGGAAAGAGGATGCCCATGAAATACTGTGTGATTGTCCAGATTGCTACTGAGAAAAATTAAAAAATTAAAATTAAACATTAATTGCAATAATGGTCTAAGATCACTGGTTTCTCAATTCTTCTTGATGAAACACCAACACAGTTATTCTATATTATGCATCACCCAAGAAGCATAGAAAATACATTTCAGAACTGGATTTTACAAACACTGGAAAAGTATTTCAGATGCAAAACAATCTGATCTGCTCAGTATGGTACAAGGGTATTCTTATTACAGTGAAGAACATTTCCGGGTTGCACCATCACCATACTGTGACTGTCCAGTGTTGTCAAATGTGAATGAAGAGTATCAAAAAAACTTCCACTGTATCTAACATAAAAAAGAGATAACATTGTCTGCTCCAGTGATTTGTAATAACAGTCCCTTTACAAGCCTCATTTACAGTAGGAAAATTGAACCTCAGAATTCTTTCTGCTCATTTGACATAAAGGTACCATATAAGGCAGCTAATTCAGCTGAATCAGTTTACGTCTTCTTCCCCTACATTCTTTGCCCTACTACCAGAATGCAGACCCTCTCTCTCTCTCTCTTACCCAAAGTGATGTAAAATACTTTATCTCTCAACAGAAACCTACATACATTATAACATTCTTCCTTCTGTCAGGACATTTCTTGCACAACTTCACTTTTTCCTTCTAGTTATTTCCTGATCCTCTTTTCTCTGTCTCTTCTCTTGTATTTTAAGTGAATTTTCCTTTTTTATGTTGTTATTTATGTAAATAATGTCAAATACAGTGTTTTTCCTATATGTGTGTGTACTTTGTAAATAAGCCTACTAGTATATTTTTCAATTTTAGATTAGTATATACTGTAGATATTATGGATCTTTGTAATTCAGCACCATGCTGTTGCTAATCCTAAATAAATAAATCAAAATTTTACAGAACTGGATTTTCCAATATGAAAGAGCACATAAAACTGGACAAAGCCACATCAAACTCAATTTTGTCCATGTGTGGACAATACTCATTACAACACCATAAAACACTTGGTCCATATAATTCATAATTTGGGAAGGTACAAGGAAATTTAATGTACCTTTCTTATGACAATATTTATAAGGTGAAATAAATCAGCAGTTGGTGGAGCTGTAAATTCATCTCTTTAATTACTGTTTGTTTTTTGTTTCAGTTTTGTCCACTAAGAGTGATGACATATTGTAAGTATCTATACAATATTAACAGCCTGGTAGTGTGAAGAATGATTTTCTGCTTCCTATCTTTTGTGTGCCTAACTGTTCATGTCACTGTCAGATCTACAAGAATTAGAAACTGCAGTTCCTTGAATGTAGGATGTAAATGATATAGTCTTTAAAAAGCAACTGTGGGGGACTTAAAGAATGTAGTGAGATGGACAGTAGACAATGGTAGGAAAAGTCCCCTCAGTTTGATTGTGTTGATGGGGTGGTAGTACCTCATGGGGAACAACCTAAGTACCTAGATGTTAACCCAAGGAATGATCTTCACTGGAGTAATCATATTAACCAGGTCATAAAGAAAGGTTACAAGTCTCTTCACTGAGAGTATTTAGGGGTTGTAGTAAGGATGTAAAGGAGAGGGCGTATAAGTCTCTGGTAAGACCACAGTTAGAACAAGGCTCCAGTGTATGACGCTCCCGAGCACTACTTGATACGAGAACTGGAAGCAATTCAAAGGAAAGCAGCATGATTTGTTCTAGGTGATTTCCAACAAACGAGTAGAGTCACTAAAATGATGCAAACTTAAGGCTGGGAATACTTGGGAGTAGGGGGACGAGATACTCGACTATGTTATATGTTCGTCATAAAAGGAAAGAAAAATTCCACCTAATCAATACATTTATTTTCTTGTAAAATATTACAATCTAGGACCGGTTTCGACCCTTCATAGGTCATCCTCAGCTATATCAGAATCACATTTGCATTTCTATCTTATACCTCCTAAATAATAATACTTTATTAACGGACATACCATTGTACATAACAGTAGAGAAGTATAGACAAGTCATAGTGAAAAGAAAGTTCAATGGAGTATAAGTAGAAAAATATGTACAGATATATACACAGGTTATATTACAAGTAAGCACAGGAAAGTAATAGTCAATTCTGGAGATTATGTAAGTGAGTTCTAAATTTTGACAATGAGCAGTTAAATATATCAATATCCACTTTGTTTAGAGATCTTGACATTTGTTCAATTGGCCCATTGAATGCATAGTTAGTTCTATGCCAATTTGTAGACAATGTATTCTTGAACCTTGTGCGTCTGTCTGGTACATGTATGTTAATTTTTGCAAGGAGTTGTGGACAATTCACCAAGGAATGAAGCAATTTAAAAATGTAGAGTGTATCCAATAATTCACGGCGTTGTGACAGGCTATGCAGATTTAAGGACTGTTGTAGGGATGTATAATCAACATTATCAAATGAGACTCCTGCTCTAAAATAATACAAATGAGGAAATGTATGTTGTACTGAATCTAATCTATGGATAGAGGTCTGATGAGAAGGGTTCCAAACAGGTGTACAGTATTCTAGTATAGGGCTTACCATAGAAACATACGGCAATCGATAGGTAGCTAAGTTTGAAAATTCCCTAGAATATCTAGTAATGCAACCCAATCTTTGAAATGCTTTCTTACAAGTATTTTCAGTATGTTCATTAAATGATAGGTTATAACTGAATAAAACACCAAGGTCATTAACTTGTGAAACAGGAGTTAGAATGTTGTTATTACTAAATTTGTACGGAAATGATATTTTCTTCTTGTTTTTAAAAAACGATATTATTTTACATTTCTCATGATTAAGTTTCAACCCATTTTGAATGCAGTACTTTTCCAGATGGTGTAAATCTTCTTGAAGTTTTAAACAATCAAGTGGACAATTAATTTGCATTAAAATTTTTGCATCGTCGGCAAACAAAAGCAATTTAGAATTCTTAAGTAGATTTTTAATGTCATTTATGTAGAGAGTAAAAAGTAAGGGCGCAAGGTGAGACCCTTGAGGAACTCCACTGGTAACAATAATAGGCGCAGAGAAATGATTCCTTATTTTAACAATCTGCAGGCGATTTTTAAGATATGATTCAAACCATGAGAGGAGAGGCCCATTAATTCTGTATCCCGTTAGTTTTTGCTGCAAGATATCGTGATCGACAGTGTCAAAAGCTTTTGAGAAGTCTGTATAAATGCAGTCCACTTGGGAGTGGTTCTCTATTGCATCCAAGAGGAACTGATAGAATAAAAGAAGATTGCTACAGGTTGACCGTCCTGAAAAGAATCCATGCTGCTCATCAATGATGATGTTTCTAAAGAGAGGTGTGATTTTGTCAAGAATTATTGAGTCAAATATTTTGGAAATATGAGAAGAAATTATAACTGGTCTATATTGTTTTATGTCAGTTTTATCACCATTTTTGAAAACTGGACTAACAAATCCTTTCTTCCATTCCACTGGAAAAACACCTTGGTTTAATGATAAGTTGAACAGATAAAAGAGTGCTTCACATAAAATAAATGAGCAGTACTTGAGCAGGTAAGTTGAAACACCATCAGGTCCTACAGTTTTCTTTAATTCCAGAGATATCAGTTTGTTGTAAATTTCTGTCTTAATAATGTTTGTAACTGATAGATTGACAGAGAAAGGATAATCATATGACATACTACTATTATTCTGATAAGAAGAATAAACAGATGAAAAGTGGTTAGCAAAAAGATTGACAATATTTTCTCCAGTATCTGCTGTAACTTCATTAAGATGCATTGTTGAAGGAATATTATTACATGACCTTTTAGAACTTAGATATTGCCAGAATTTCTGTGGATTGGAAGTAATACTTCGTTCACAGTTGGAAACATACATTGTATAGCAAGATTTAGATTCACACTTGCATTCATTTCTTAATTTCGAGAAATGCTGATAATCACTATTGATACCTGATATTTTGTATCGCTTATGTGCTTTCTTCTTTTCAATAATCAGTGACTTCAATTTATGATTAAACCACTTTGGGAATTTGGGAGTCTTAAAATTCCGTATAGGGATGTAAAGTTCCATGCCATAATGTAGCACTGAATAGAAGGTTTCTACTGCTTTATCAATTGATACATTTTGAAACATCACCTTCCAGCTGAACTGTGACTGATAATAATTTAGTCCATTATAGTCACCATTTAAAAAGTCAAAATAAAAACTATCAGCAGGCAAGGAATTGTATAGCTCATTTAAAGGTAAAGAAATCTCTAAAGCTGCGTGGTGTCTATCAAGGGGGACAATGCTTTCATCACTAGATTTTACTTCAATGGAGCTGGAGTTACTGAAAACCAAATCAAGAAAGTGATTCAGAAAATTTGGGATAGCATTAAACTGATTTAAACAGAGATAAGAAAAAGTGTCTATAACTAAACTGGACTGCATAGTGTGGTTACCTACTGACATAAGGCCAGGAGATGTTTCTTCATTTACTATCCAATTAAGATGTGGTAGATTGTAGTCACCAACAATGAGCAATAAATGGTTGTCGAGATTTGACATATTTTTTTCAACAGCACTACAATATTCGAAATATTTTTGGACAGGAGACTTTGGTGGAATGTATACAGCACCAATGATTAATTTTGTGGTGTTAAAAGTCAGGGACACAAACAACTGTTCAACTGTGTTACTGCACGGTATCAGAGTAGGTTTAAACCTCTTGCTAATGCAGATCATTACCCCCCCCCCATGGGATGCCTTCATACTCATTAAAGAAGACCTATCACATCTGAAAATTGAATACGCTTTGAGTCCGAGTTCCACATCACTAATGTCATAATTTAAGTTTGTTTCGGTTAATACCATGAAGTCATAGTCAGCTAAACATGAAGAAATTTTAAGTTCAGTTAGTTTACTTTGAAGTCCATTTACATTTTGATAGTATCCTGTGAAGTGTTCAACTAACCTTTTTATTGAAGTCTTTGGTGCTTTCTTAGTATTGTGTATCGGACCTCTTTGAAATGATTCCCTATCTATATTTTGCATTATATTCCTGTTATAAGTTATTCTTTCTAAATCATTTTCTGTATCACTTAAGTTTTTGCCACTAGGATTAGCACCCCCCCCCCCCCTCATTTTTTAAATTAGTTTCCCGAGAGCATTCTACTAGATATTCTATTGAGAAGTTTACCAAACTTAGAGGTTCCTTTTCTATTAAGGTGTAGCCCATCTTTTCTAAAATCACTACCTCTAAGCCAGCTATTTGCATCGACAAAAAGGACATCTCCATTACGGCATAACCAGTCAAGAGTGAAGTTTACAGCATCTATATAGCGATAATCAACATCATGCCGATATAAAACGCCACTGAGACAAAGCTTTGCCGCTGGAAACCTCCTTTTTATCGCAGTAATAAGCCTATAAGTTTCGGCCATTATGTCACTAGGTGTTGAGAAATTATGAAGGTCATTTGTGCCAATGTGAACTATCAGGGCTTCAGGATTTTCTTTAATACCGTCACTGTTTACATGTTCTGTAAGTTGACCCACTCGTATGCCTGGATAGCAGTACGCAATTCCCTCTTCAACTCGGGTCCAACATTTCTTATCAAGGACCAAGGGGGATGTTTTCATTCCCCTCCCCGAAGGGGAGGGGCGGGCCACCTAGAAGGTTACGCCTTCTCTCTGGCCAGGAGATTTGGTGGGGTTTGGGGATTTGATGGGGGTTTGATGTTCAAAAGGAAGAAGCTTTGTTTTGGAGAGGTGAAGGGGTTTGGCCTCTTGGCTAAGGGTGCAGTATCTGCTCTTGTGCTTTTTATTGAGATTTTACATACAATTGGTTACATAGGGTTCACAATACATATGGGTTATACATTGGTTACATACATGTTACATAGAGTCGCTTATCTGGTGCTAGTGAGTAGGAGGGGGAGAATTTGGAGGCAGAATGATGTGATGTTAGCTAAGGATGTGAGTAGGAGGTAGAGGAGATTGGAGTTGTGGTGTGGATTCGGGAGGTGGTGTTGGGGACAGGTCTGGTTGTGAGATGGGTTTGGGCTTCCTTATCATCGAGTCCCCAACTATTACTGTACGGGCTTGTTTATGTACCGGTCGCCGACGGGATTTTTTTTGTCTTTTCGACACTGCAGGTGAGTCATGTTCCATATTTGCCTCATGATCATTAGATTCCAACACTTGAAAACTGTTTTGCGTCACTATATTATTTACAGAATCTTTAAATGCAACATGTTTCCGGTTAGGCCTAACATTCTTCGACTTAACCTCTTTAAAACCATTTTCGTATTGTCTCGTCATTTCAACATTATTTTGTTTAAAGTTCTTCAATTCCAGCAGAGCATTTTCTAGATCCGTTGATAACATTTTAATTATTTCATCTTTGGATGAGAGTTCAAGTTTCAGATCTCTTATTATAAACCTCAAATGCAAGGAGTCCAAAGTTAGGTTATCAGAGACGAGATCGTCTACTGGATCCGACACTTCGTTACCAAACGTATTCTTAAATACGCACTCATAAGAAGCATTAAGACTATCAAGACTAGCATTACTTCCGTGAATAGATCCATTGCGCTTCATACACATATTATCACTGAACATTTCACCACTCAGAGAAAAAACTAAATCACTCTGTACCGCCATGATTTGACATCTTCATGATATATTATTTCATCATTTTCAATGAAAACTTATCTTAAAAACTTACAAATTTACAAGCGTTGTGATAAAATTAAAATTGCAAAACTTTGTCTATTATATACATGCATTTTGGCTGACAGAATGCGTCCCTGGGTTGATTAAGCATCTTTCATAGGTATTTTTGCTTATTCTGTTGAATCGATTCCCATTTTATTCTTATTATTTACAATCGTGAATAGACTATCAGTAAAATGTGATAAATAAAACTTGCGTGATAACTATAATAAAATATCATGTTACATCATTACGCCATATTACTGGAGTGATACTATTTTAGGTAGAATATAAATGCGTGTTGACCTCTATAAAATATTTTTACATAAACACACTAAGATATTTTAAAGAGTAATTATTGTACTTTAAAGTCTAAAATACTTATTGCTTTGGACCTTGCGTTGTTATGTGCTAAAATATTGTAACAATTTGTCTTTATATAACATCAGATATTTGATAATATTTAAATATGTCATATATGGTGGGCTTTTAAGTCCAATGATTAAGTGTCAGTTCCTTCTTGCATAAATTACAAGTTTCATAATGTGATGTTTATATATTGTGTGAAACATGAATGTCTATTAACTAGAATGCTTATCATTTACTACAGAAGTATTTTAAAACACTTAAATTTCTAGTAATATAGTCAATGTATTAGTGACATTGAAACGTGTTGGCCTTGATTCTTGCGTTATATTTTTTGCATAATTTGCCTTTTTTATATATATGTTAAATATTGGTCTTCATAGGTTTGTAAATAACAGCACTTTCCTATAATTATGAGATGGATCAATACAAGCTTGATACGCGTTAAATTATGCACTATATATGTGATTCAATCCTTTGTTTACTGTATCGTACGTGTTCTGTCCTAACTTCTGTTCTGGAGTTTTCTCCCATCAAATGCCGTAAAAATGTGGTGGTTCCTTTCCCTTTTTGAGGCTGGTAAAATTGCTGGATGTTTGAAATGCAAGTTTCTCAGCCGTTTGATGATTAATGATATTTTATTGTAGTTATCACGCAAGTTTTATTTATCACATTTTACTGATAGTCTATTCACGACTGTAAATAATAAGAATTAAATGGGAATCGATTCAACAGAATAAGCAAAAATACCTATGATAGATGCTTAATCAACCCAAGGACACATTCTGTCAGCCAAAATGCATGTATATAATAGTCAAAATTTTGTAATTTTAATTTTATCACAACACTTGTAAATTTGTAAGTTTTTAAGATAAGTTTTCATTGAAAATTATGAAATAATATATCATAAAGGTCTTTAGGAGGTACAAGATAGAAATGCAAATGTGATTCTGATATAGCTGAGGATGACCTATGAAGAGTCAAAGCCGGTCTTAGATTGTAATATTTTACAAGAAAATAAATGTATTGATTAGGTGGAATTTTTCCTTCCTTTTATGATGATTGGTAAATATCAATACAGAAAATGAAATTCATAAATCAATATGTAATATGTTACAAGTAATTAATCTCATTGAAGACACAGTCATTTTCTTCTTGAAAGAATTTTACTTATGTTATATGTTTCAAACTGTCAGTGGTGAGTTCGCATGGAATGACATAAAAAGAAGAATAAGATTGCTAGTGGCTTTACGTCCCACCAGCACAGATAGGTCTTACAGTGACGATGGGATAGGAAAGGCCTAGGAGTGGGAGTGAAGTGGCCATGGTCTTAATTAAGGTACAGCCCCAGCATTTGCCTGGTGTGAAAATGGTAAGCCATGGAAAACCATTTTCAGGGCTGCTGACAGTGGGATTCAAACCCACTATCTTCCGGATGTAAGCTCACAGCCGCGTGCCCCTAACCGCATGGCCTACTCCCCCGCTAGAATAAGATTGAGTGGAGCTTTCAAAAGTAGGAGAGATCATAATATGAAGATAAAGTTGGAATTCAAGATGGCAGATTGGGGCAAATATTCATTTATAGGACAAGGAGTAAGGGACTGAAATAAATTATCCAGAAAAATGTTCAATTAATTTCCAAGTTCATTGAAAATATTTAAGGAAAAGCAGTAAGCTGCTAATGGAACTGGTTGTATTGAGAACTGACCATTATTTCATAAAGTGTTGCAAGTCCATATTGATAATTTCTTAATTCATTATGAGAAGCATGGAACTAGGAGTAGAGCAAACTCTCGAAAGTGTGAGAATAAGAAGTTGTAAATGATATCATATTTCATTATGAGAAGCATGGAGCTATGAGTGTTATCTCATAAATTGTGATAATGGGAATAATTTGCCTGCTGGCATTTCATGATGGATACAGTACTTTTGTATCCATCTCTTGGCACAGGCCAGAGTAAAGTGTAGCTTCCAATGAAGTCCCAGTCTCATCCATGGCTGTGACAATATAGAAGCTGCTGGGGTATGGGTGGTGCTGAGTAATGACATTCAGAACACGACTAGTGCATCTGAGTGTTATGAAAGGTGTTGCTCATAGGGTCAGTCGTGCTGCAATAGCACTTTCTGACCCAGTGAGGAAAGCAATGGCAAACAACCTCACCCTTCGTCTTGCCTAGTACGCCTCATTTTGGTGCTGCCATTGGTTTTTTTGGTTTCCTTATAACCGCATAACCTTTGGTGGTGCTATTTGAGGATCCAACCAGCCTCTGGGCTGATGACCTAACAGACAGACAGACAGACAGACAGACAGACAGACAGACAGACAGACAGACAGACAACGGGAATAATAATGTGACATACCCAATCACAACAAAGAAACTCACATGTCATCAGCATCCTTGTTTACAGTATCTGTTTTGTAAAGTCGTATCTATTAATTTCTGAATGTTGTTAAGGATAATCAGCATATTTCCATTTTAGTTCAAAATAAATTAGTTTCTCTTGCTTTATAATGTGGTTTGCAACATTTTCATCATCAGCCATGTATGTCTGAGATATTGGAACACATTCAAATTGCATTTAAAAGAATGAATGAAAACACTAAGTGATCAACGTAAAATAGAAAGAGAAAGGAAAAACCGAAGAGAGGAATTCAGGAGATCTTAGCTGAAGACTGTAAGTAGCATGTAAGCTTTGGGAAAGCATTCTTTCTGAATATATTAGAAATGTTTGTGAAATTAATAACTGGTTTGATAGAAGGCAGTTTGTGTTTAGGAAAGGTTATTCCACTGAAGCTCAACTTGTGATGATGATGATGATGTTGTTTAAAGGGGCCTAACATCAAGGTCATTGGCCCCATGTTCAACTTGTACAATTCCAGCAAGATATAGCAGATATCCTGGATTCAGGAGGTCAAATGGACTGTATCGCAGCTGACAAGGCATTTTAAAAGGTTGATCATGGGAGACTACTGGCAAAAATGAGTGCAATTGGACTTGACAAAAGAGTGACTGAATGGGTTGCTATAGTTCTAGAAAAAAGAACTCAGATAATTAGAAAAGGTGAAGTTTTATCTGTCCCTGTAATAATTAAGAGTATTATTGGACCTTTATGTTTCCTTATATATATCAATGATATAAGGCTTTTTGCAGATGATATTATTCTGTACAGAGTAATAAATTACAAGATTGTGAGCAACTGTAAAATGACCTTGATGATGTTGTGAGATGGACAGTAGGCAATGGTACGATGATAAATGGGGTAAAAGTCTGGTTGTGAGTTTCGCGAAGAGGAAAAGCCTTTTCAGATTTAATTGCTACGTTGATGGGTGAAATTTCATTTTGGGGATCATTGTAAGTACCTAGGTGTTAATATAAAGAAAGATCTTCATTGGGGTGATCACATAAATATGATTGTAAATAAAGGATACAGATCTCTGCACATGGTCATGAGGGTATTTAGGGGTTGTAGTAAGGATCAAAGGACAGTGTACACAAATCTCTGGTAAGACCCCAAGTAGAGTATGGTTCCAGTGTTCCCACCAGGATTACTTGATTCTAGAACTGGAAAAAATCCAAAGAAAAGTAGCTCAATTTGTTCTGGGTGATTTCTGACAAAAGAGTAGCATTACAAAAATGTTGCAAAGTTTGGGCTGGAGAGTTGTGAGAAAGGAGACGAGCTGCTCGACTAGTGGTATGTTCTGTGCTATCGGTGGAAAGATGGTGTGGGAGGACATCAGTAGACGAATA
Organism: Anabrus simplex; assembly: GCF_040414725.1. Taxonomy (NCBI): domain Eukaryota; kingdom Metazoa; phylum Arthropoda; class Insecta; order Orthoptera; family Tettigoniidae; genus Anabrus; species Anabrus simplex. Next base: position 1,714,950,329 of record NC_090265.1, read on the forward strand.
ATTTTCAGTGATGTCTTTAAAAGTAGGAAAGATCAAAATATGAAGATAAAGCTGGAATTCAAGATGACAAACTGGGGCAAATATTTGTTTATAGGAAGGGGAGTTAGGGACTGGAATAACTTATCAAGGGTGATGTTCGATAAATTTCCAATTTCTTTGCAATAATTTAAGAAAAGGCAAGGAAAACAACAGACAGGGAAACTGCCACATTGGCGACTGACCTAAATGCAGATCACTAGTGACTGATTGATGATTGATCTTATCTGAATAAGAAAGGCTATGAAGAGAGGAATTCAGGAGTCTTACCTGAAAGAGAAAGACTACAGGGAGAGGAATTCAGGAGATCTTATCTGAAAGGGAAATTCTATGAGGAGAAGAATTGAGGAGATCTCATCTGAAAGAGAAAAGGTACAAGGAGAGGGATTCAGGAGATCTTATCTGAAAGAGAAAGACTATGAGGAGAGGAATTCAGGAGATCTTATCTGAAAGGGAAAGACTATGAGGAGAAGAATTCAGATTTCATCTGAAAGAGAAAAGGTACAAGGAGAGGAATTCAGGAGATCTTATCTGAAAGAGAAAGACTACTGGAGAAGAATTCAGGAGATCTTGTTTGAAAGAGAAAGACTATGAGGAGAGGAATTCAGGAGATCTTATCTGAAAGACAGAAACTATTAGTAAAGGAAATCAGGAGGTCTTATCTGAGAGAGTCTAGCAGCAAGTTTACCTGGGGCCAGAGTTGTCATTAAGTGATATCGCTATAGTACAAATGGTCATGGGATTTCAAGAGGACGACAAGGATGGGACAGTGTTCTGCACTGTGTAGTGAAGGGAACAGATCTGTCTCTATGTGAATGATGTCTTAACTAGGATCTCTGGTGGTCAGATAATTTAAGTTACAACTTCATATGAAACTTTTTACACAGAAAAGAAATAATTAATCTGAATCTGTCATATTTGAGTTTATCCTAACCAATCAATATAGCTGTCAAACATAGGATCATTTGTGAAGTTAGTGCATCATATATCCATCTATAAGGGGGAACTGTGCTTCGTTAGTGGCTTTCTGGCAGTGTTTGTGACACTGTGGCATTTATTGAGTGTGTGTTGGTGTTGTCTGCTGAATTTATGATTGTTTGATATTGGTTTTTAAGATAAGTCTTCTGCGTCTTTTATGCTGTAGGCATTAGTCATCTTGTTTTGTCTCCAATCCATAGATAACACTAGTAGACCCCCTAAGAGAGACACTCGATACATTTATGTACGGTATTTGCATTTGCCCTAAGTGCCAGCCATTTTGTTTTATTTGCTATCAGTGCCATGGAAACCATGACAATGACGGGCACTCTGCATGCTCTTACTGGCGTTGCCTAGGAATTGGGGTCTGCACTTGTTGGCACCATTACAATGGACGTGAACATCTGTGGTCACAATGGGATAATCACCCTTTAGGTTGGGTAATTTCTTGCCTATGTGAAAAGAAACGGGATACTACCACATTATATTTCCCAGGGAACACATGGTATGGCTCTTTGTGTAAATGATTCTGGAAGTAAAACTTCCCCTCAATCAGATCTCCAAGAGGGAATAACAATGAGACAAACCAAAGATAAGTTGAGGGAAGATGAGAAAGAAAGGTCTAAGCAGGTTAGGAAGAAGGAAGAGAAGATAAGGATTGGAACATGGGAAGTTCTAACACTGCTACAAGGTGGCAAGTTGGAAAATGCGAAACAGGAGATGAAGAAAAATCAACTGGACATCTTAGGAATGTGTGAAGTAAGATGGAGAAACTGTGGTGAGGTAGAAAGTGGAGACTGTAGGTTGTTTTATTCAGGGAATGAAACTGGTGGTAGTAATGGCATGGCAATTATGATAGGAAAACAGCTGAAGAACATATTATTAAAGGTAGACTATATAGATGTTAGATTGATGATGATTAGATTAAGGTGTGACAAGAAAGATGTTGTTCTAATAAAAGTTTACTTGCCAACAAGCTAATACAAGGGTGAGGAAGTAGAAGAATACTATGAGAAGATTGAAGAACTTATGGTAAAGGAGAAGAGAAGTGCGTGCATGATTGTAATGGGAGATTGTAATGCAGTGGTTGGTGAAGGAAAAAAAGAAGAAGTAGTTGGAAAATTTGGACTGGGTACAAGGAACAACAGGGATGAAATGTTGGTTAATTTCTGCAAAGAAAACTCACTTGTGATTGGGAACAATTTGTTCAAACATCACAAGAGATGGCATTACACGTGGACTTCCAGGTTGAATGGTGAGAGGTATCAAATTGATTATATCACAGAACAGGTACAGAAACTGTCTAAGAAATGTAAAAGCATACCCCGGAGCAGATATAGATTCAGACCACAACTTGGTGGTGGGAGATTTGTAAGTGTGGTTGAAAGAAGTGAGAAAGGGTAAACCAAGAGAATATTTTGACCTAGAAATTCTAAAGGAAAATCGTAAAGATAATGTGAGAGGAAACCTCACAGATTCTGCAGAAGAAGCAGTTGGGGAAAGGACATCTACAAGAATAAGGAAAGAATGGGTCATAAATGCAATGCTGAGCAAGATGGAGGAAAAAGGAAATGGAAGAATGTAGGATCTGAGGATGGGAAACAAATGTACAGAAAACTGAACAATGAAATAAGGAGGGAAACAGATCAAGCAAGGAAGACATGGATGAAAGAGAGATGTGAGGAAATACAGAAACTAGAAAAGGAAAAAATATGAAATGATGTATAAATTAGCTTCAGAACTGATATTTGATGGGAGGAAAAGCAGGACCAGTATGGAAATAGAAAGAAATGATGGCACATTGGTGTATAAACCTGAAGAAGTAAGGGAAAGGTGGAAAGAGTATGCAGACTGCCTATATGAGTATGATCAAAGAACTAATGATATAGGAATAGAAGATGAGACAAGAGGAACAGAAGATGAAAAAGGATACAGAATTCTGGAAGGGGACATAGGAAAAGCTCTGAAAGAAATGAAGAATCACAAAGCAAGTGGCTTGACGGATTAACGGTAGAGCTTTTTAAGAGCCTTGGAAATAAAGGAGTGAAAGTGCTAACATATCTCTGTAATAAGATATACGAATGCAGCAAATGGCCAGATGATTTTCTCTCAGAAGTAATGGTTCTGCTTGAAAAGAAAAAGAATTCAAAGAAATGTGAAAATTTTAGAACCATCAGTCTGATCACACATGCAGCCAAAGAGTTACTGAGAGTACTGAACAGAAGACTTCATGGAAGGCTAGACAACTGTATCTCTGAGGAACAGTATGGCTTCATGAGAGGTAAAGGAACAAGGGATGTAATTGGACTATTAAGAACATTAGGTAAGAGATACATTGAAAGAGGAAAGGGGTTGAAAGAGGTTGTAGTAAGGATGTAAAGGAGAGAGCATATTTGTCTCTGGTGAGACCCCAACTAGAGTACGGGTCCAGTATATGGGACCCTCACCAGGATTACTTGATTCAGGAACTGGAAAAAATCCAAAGAAAAGCAGCTCGATTTGTTCTGGGCGATGTCCGACAAAAGAGGAGCGTTACAAAAATGTTGCAAAGTTTGGGCTGGGAAGACTTGGGAGAAAGGAGACGAGCTGCTTGACTAGGTGGTATGTTCTCAGCTGTCAGTGGAGAGATGGCATGGGAGAACATCAGTAGATGAATAAGTTTGAGTGGTGTCTTTAAAAGTAGGAAAGATCACAATATGAAGATAAAGTTGGATTTCAAGAGGACAAATTGGGGCAAATATTTGTTTATAGGAAGAGGCATTAGGGATTGAAATAGCTTACCAAGGGAGATGTTCAATAAATTGGGAAGTGTAATAACAGAGGACATGAGGTACAGTCAAGAGGTGAAAACTCGTATTGCGATTGTGAAGGAAGCATTTAATAAGAAGAGTAGACTTTTTTGTGGAGGCATGGATAATGACTTGAAGCGATTTGTGAAGAGTGGCACTGTATGGAGCTGAGACATGGACATTGAGAAAAGAAGACTGGAAACAGTTGAGATGTGGATGTGGAGGAGAATGGGAAGTATACAATGGATAGAAAAAGTAAAGAATGAAGAATTCTTAAGAAGAGTTGGGAAAGAGAGAAATATATTAAAAGTAATCAAGAAGAGAAAATACAATTGGATTCGTCACTGGATGAGGAGAGATTGCTTGCTTATGGATCCTATAGAAGGAACGGTAAATGGAAAAAGACAAAGAGGACCGAGAAGATATCAGATGCTGGACAGTATCAGGATAGAATACAAGTATGAGGAAACAAAGAGGATAGGAAGAGACAGGATTGCGTGGAGAACTGCCATGTGAAGACCTGCCATATGACAGAACACTGATGATGATGATGATGATGATAATGATCCTAACCAACAGGAGTAAATGAGTGTCCTAGAACATCAAATATTTTTACTTCAAAGACAGCTCTTCTTGTGAAAGTGTGATTTGTGTCAATTCTCTTCTTCCTGAAAACATGGATTATAATCCATGAGAAAACAGGTGATTAGTTGTGCTTTGTAGTATTATTTTTTGAACGATAATAAGATATTTTCTCCAAAAACACTTGAAATAATGACACTGATAAATATTTCATAAAAGCTTCATGAATTTGAGGAAATGTAATTAGACATAGACTTAGAAGTACTCTTGAGGCAATAAGCATCTAATTAATACACAGTGTTTTACTAGTCCATGGCGCAGATAAATTACAGAAGTCAGAATTTAAATATCAATGCAAAACAGTGTTATCTGCACTTTGTCAGGAAATATTTAACATACAGATAAAAATCAAAATGTGGAATGCAATGTTGAAAAATTAAAATTATCCCCAATCAACGATTGGAAGCCGCTAGACTGTATTTCACTGAACACTTCTTTTTCTCCTTTCAGGTTGGAAAGAATTGATATACTGGTAAGTAACACCTAACATTATTATTTCATTATTTAATTGTTTTAACCAATAGTAGTCAAATAAGTTACAAAATTTTGCTAGTATTTTTACGGGTTATGTATTAATATAACTTGTAAGACTTCCAGTGTTTGAAACACAAAATACAGCACTTAGAAAATTACCTAAGTCACTTTTACAATCATTAGAAATACAGTAAGTGACAACATAGCACATTCATATTACACAGACTTGATAACACAACCATTCTCCATGAAGTACTAAAAGTTGCTACATTATAGGTAGGCTTCAGCACAAAATGAAGAACAATGACCACAGTACAGAAAATACAGGAAGATCTATACACCTTCATCATTTTAATAACTTATGAACAGTAAGAGAAAATGGGTGCAAACAGTCCTTAATTTTGACAAGCATGGGAGACATGTATCACAGATGCATTTCACTGGCCCCATGCTATCGGGGTACAGAAGTGTTTGTAATCTGTAATGTTCTTCTCATTAAGCTAAGCTAATTATGTTTATTCGGGCAAGATCATTCTCCATCTTACTCATGTCTTACGTCTCCTTTTAAGAGAAAGTTGGCAGTCTATTAACAGTAGACAGCTTTCATGTGCATCGTATGGTTGCAGGTGAGCCCCATCCAATTAAATTCTTTGCTCCGGTTCCTCATTTCCACCTCTGTCTGATTTTATAAATAACTTAACCTTAATAATTCTCCTTACAATTTCCTTAATTGAATAATTCCAATACTCAGTTATCCTTTCTTCAACTTGTTCGATCATCTGCTACATTTTCTAGCCACCTTTTTATATTACCATATCTACATCTTCTACAATGTTCACTGACAGTAACTAACAATGAAGTCATTGTTGGTACAGAAGCGGCTGTTGAATGAGCTGAACATTGTAGGCCTCTAACTTGTATCCTCCAATGTTTTCTTCACTGTTTTCTCTCCACCAAGTATTAACGAACTTTCACACTAAAGTTTCTCAAACAATTTGACAAATTCTTTCCCTGTGCTTGTATATTTCTTTGTGAAAAATTTTCAAAATTTTGTTTTTTCTTAATCCCTGCCTCCTAATTTATAAACCCCAAATACTGTTTCTGTCCCCTCTATTAATTTTGTAAAACAGTTGACTTTCTACATCTCTGCCTCCTCCTAGTTCATAAACCCAAACAACTACAAGGAGACCCTTGTTAATTGTAAATGTACTTTTACTATCGCATTATTCATTAAGCAGTACAGTGTTGTACAGTTTATTTTTGTATATATTTAGGTTCTTTGTAAACATTTGTATATTTAGTTTATAATATCTGAAGCCATTAAGAAGATATGACAAATTTGAACAGAGATGCAGTATCAAAAAATTGCTATGACACTAAGCACGTAGGGGGCACAGCAGACAAGACAAAACATGAGAACATAAAAGGAAAAGGACGACCTCCGCATCTTCATCAATCCCAGTTCTTCTAGCCCCCTCTAGGGACACCATGAACTTGACGCTGGTGTTGATACTGAGGGATATGCCAATTTCTTTTTTTCTTTTTTTTTCAGTCACTACTGATCTGCATTTAGGGCAGTCACCCAGGTGGCAGATTCCCTATGTGTTGTTTACTTTTCTTAAATGACTGCAAAGGAATTGAAAATTTATTGAACATCTCCCTTGGTAAGTTATTCCAATAGCCTACCCAACTCCCCTTCCTATAAACAAATTTTTGCCCCAATTTGTCCTCTTGAATTCCAACTTTATCTTCATGTTGTGATATTTCCTACTTTTAAAGACACCACTCAGACTTATTCGTCTACTGATGTCCTCCCACGCCATCTCACCACTGACAGCTCGGAACATCCGTACCACTTACACGTTATAATTCTCATGTTAGGTCCGTATTAAAATGTATGTAAATACAAAGTATGTTACAAGTGTAATTTTTTTAATATCCACCTATTCAATACTAACAGATCATTTTTAGAAGTGAAATATTATTATAAAATATTAAGGGACATGTTTTGCCCATATTAAGGGCATCATCAGCCTCAGACTCAAACCTTTATGGTGAAAAATCAGGATCCTGATTGTTCTTCCAAGTCATAAAAAGAGGATATCAATGTAGATGTTTGTCTAAACAAATATTGTTAGAATATCCTTGGTTAAAATCATAGTATCAAGCTGCATGTCATAAGTTCACACGGTTATACTTTCCGGAATGTTGAGTCGATGCGCCCAGAAACCTGTTGGGAGTAGAGCAACAAACAGCTCAATCTTGATAATGAAACAGAAATGTGTTTCTTTGAATCTTCTTAAGTGGCTGTTCAACTGCCTATAGTCTTATTTAACTGGCTGAAGGAGTGAAAGTCGAATGGGTTTTGGTAGAATATTAAGACTTTGAGTAAGCCCCCTCTTGTGGGAGGTGGTAAAATAACACCCATGTCGTAAGAGGGAACTAAAAGTGGACCCAGGCGATCTTAACTTTGCAGTGTGGATTAGCAAACATTGGGCCCTCAGCTGAGTCCTAGCATTACTTCCAGTTCCTTGAGTCAGGCTCCTCACTTCCATCTATTTGTTTGACCTCCCTTGATCCACTCTTCAATAAACCAGTCAATACCGATCTGCATTTAGGGCAGTCACCCAGGTGGCAGTTCAAGCACCTAGGAGAAGTAATTCAGCCATCAGGCTTGAATTATGAAGCGAATAAGGAGAGGATCTCAAAATTACAGAAGGCCTATAGACTCAACTGGAACAGATATAACAAAAAGAAATCAATATCCAGGAAAGCAAAATTAAGACATCACAATTCAATTATCAAACTTGAAACACAATTTGCCTCGGAAACCTTGATCATTGGAGGCAGATCACTTATGCAAGACATAGAGAAATGGGAGAGGAAAAACTGAGGAAAATCTTTAGTCCAGTCTGCTCAGATGGAATCTGGATAAAACAGAAGTCTTGGCAGTTTTATGAGCCTTCTGAAAAGATCAACAAAACCATTAGGAAAAGGCAATTAAATTTCTATGGGCACATCTCAAAATGACCAATGACCAGCTCACCAAAAGGATTTTCAGCCTTGCTCCCTGAATGAAAGTCAAGGACAACTGGCTTAGTGAAATTGGCATCCCACAGGAAATTGTTTAAGATCGACTCCAGTTCAAAAAGCAGCCAACAGCAATTATGTTGCTTAGAAAATGAATGCCAGGACCAATGAAACATGGAACGAAGGACAGAGGAAAATGGTCAGTGCCCAGATGAATAGATTTCGGGATAAGAACAATCAACATCAGCGAAATAAGTTCCATCATGTTCCACAGATGGACATAATGCTGTAAAAAGGAAACAAGGAAAAATAATAATAATTAGATTATTCATTTTGTTTACAATGCTTTTCCTCACAATCCTTCTTCTTCTTCTTGTCGTTTGGGCCTACTGAGGACCACGGGGCTTGTTTTGATTCTTTGTATGGAAATTCTGTTTTTTCTTTGCCCAGAAAGCTTTCATCTTGTGGCTGTGTGCTTGTTTCCTTTCCTCGGTCCACTTCAGTCAGGTGGTGCCTGTACTCTGTCTGCTGGTGAGAGACTCTGGAAAGACACCTTGAAAGGTCAACTGCTGGAATAATACATGATCCTGTATGGTTTGTTCTGAAATCCCCAGCTGTTCTAAGTCGGACTTCACTGTGGTGATTCATTTATTTTCAGACGCTTTCCCTCTGCCTGTAGTGGTAAAGATCTTGCTGGTAAGTCTGTAAGTACTCATATGAGTGAAATGCCCATAGAAAGTCAATCGCCTCTTCCTCATGGATTTAACTATGTCTTCTTGATGGTCATAGATCTCTTTGTTGTGCCTTATCCTGTAAGTACCATCTCCTTCTCTTATTGGTCCTAAAGTCCTCCTTAGTATATTTCGTTCCTTGAGCTCTAGCTTCCTCAGTGGACCTTTTATGTTCATCAGAAGACACTCAGAGGTGTACAGTATGGACGGTCTTACTACTGAATTGTAATGTTGGAGTTTAAGGTTCTTAGAGGGGCACTTGGATGTATAGATGCTCTTACAGGTATGGTAGATCCCTTCCAACTTGGTGCATCTGGTGTCTATTGCTAATGTCTCATTCTTGGTTGCTGAAATCCACTCCCCTAGGTACTTCACTACAGGAACCTTATGAATGGTGGTGTTTTCCAGTGGCATAGTAGGTGGGACTCCCTTTATGTTAGTCATGAACTCAGTTTTCTTTATATTGACCCTCAAGCCGGTTTTAGCTGCTATGGTATAGAGGCTCTGTAGCTGGTGAGTAGCTTCTTCTATGTTGTTGGCTAATAAGGTAAGGTTGTCGGCAAAGGCCAGGCAAGTTGCACTGAGATTATCTTTCTTGTAGCCAATTTTCAGTCGACTTCCTTGAGGTAATGTGGCAATCCATTTCCTGATAATCTTCTCTAGAATGCAATTAAAGAGAATGCAAGAAATTCCATCACCTTGTCTAACTCCTGTTTGGATAGAGAAACTCTCTGAGAGCTCACCTCTAAACTTTACTTTGGAGGTGGTGTTCTTCAGCGTAGCCTGGATTAGTCTGGTGGTCTTCTCATGCAGGCCTAATTCCCATAACGTGGAGAAGAGGGTCTGCCTATCTATTGAATCATATGCCTTCTGGAAGTCCACTAGTATGACTACCCATTGGTGTCCTCCACGATTCTTGTACCTCAGGATTGTCTTGAGGTTCTGTATCTGCTCTGTGCAAGATCTATTGGCGTGAAAACCAGCCTGATATTCACCTAATTGGGAATCCAGTTGACTGACCACTCTGGTTTGCAGGGCTTTAGAAAAGATCTTGTACATAACGGATATTAGAGAGATGCCTCTGTAGTTGTCAAGGTCTATCTTACTACCTTTCTTGTGTAGAGGATGGATCGCCACTGAGGTCCATTCCTCAGGTAAGGTCTCCATTGCCCAAATATCCTCTATGATCTGATGGATGCTCTGTATGGATTGTTCGTCAGCATGTTTCCACATCTCCGCTACTATACCGTCTTTACCTGAGGCCTTGTTGTTCTTTAGGCTCTTAATAATCTCTCTTATTTCTTCAATGGTTGGCGGTGTGGAGTCTCGGTTTCTGGAAAGAGGCTTAGAGAATGCGAGTCTCTCTTTAGGTTCCTCTGCATTGAGGAGCTGTTTGAAATACCCTGCAAGAGTATTGGTACAATCCTTGTTGTTGAACTGAAGCTTCCCATCAGGTCCACGAAGATGAAGGGTGGGAGCATGTATTTCGTTGTCTGTTTTCTGAGTTCTCTGTAGAAATCTCTTGAGTTGTGCCTCTTAAAGTCCTCTTCCGCCTGTTGCATTAGAGCCTTGTTATGGTTCCTCTTAGCCTGTCGTACTATACTGGCACTTATTTTCCTTTGAGTAAGGAAGGCCTGGTAGTTAGCCTCATTTTTGCATTGGTTCCATGTGACCCAGGCTCTGCGTCTATCTTCTATAGCATGGTCACATGTAATGGTCCACCATGGAGGTTTACCTTTGTTGGATGAGGCAGGCATGGTCTTCTGAGCAGCATCCAGTAGAGCTTTTTGTAGGTTGGGCCACCCTTGTTTCTGTGTGTTTTCTTTCAGAGTGACTTTGAAATCACAGTCTTCATCACTCAATCGGAGGGTGTTGAACTTCGGTATTTTAGCCTTTCTGCCGACATTCAGTGGCCTCCTCAGTGGTTGTATGATGGTTTTTACCAGAGATAGGTAATGGCACGAGTCTAAGTTAGCACCCCTTAGCACCTTGACATTCTGAATCTCATTGTGATGCTTTTTGTCCATGGCCACATGGTCTATCTGGAATTCACCTAGTAGTGGTAGTGGTGGTAGTGGTGATTATTGTTTTAAGAGAAAGTACAACTAGGCAACCATCCTCTATATAACACTAATCAGAGGGAAGAAATTGAAGGGATCTGACACTTCGAAAAATGAAGATATCGTCCACAGGAAGACAAGGGCCACGAAGGGTGTGAAAATGAAAGACTCCCTAGCCCTCGCAAACCTAATAGCGTCAGGGTCGGAAAAGAACAAGAGTTGACCAAGGGAGGTCGGATGGGATAGATGAAAGTGAGGAGCCTGGTACAAGTAAGTGGAAGCAATGCCAGGACTCAGCTGAGGGCCCCGTGGTAGACAACCCATCCTCCCAAGTTCAGAGCCCTTGGGGCTCACCTAATAGTGGATTTGGGCTCTTCCATGTCTTTGCCTTCCTAGGCAGGTGTTTGAAGGCAGTTGATTTTAGGACAAGACCATATTTGTCACAAAGGTCTATAAGACGTTCTCCGTTCTTATTTGTCCTCTTATGGGCTGGATAGGGGCTCACTATCTCTCACAATCCATGATTCTTACTACTCATTTTTCTTTTAATTTATTGGAAAACTTTATCCCTCCTGTGGGTGGAGTCAAAGGATGTGTTTTCTGTACCTTGCATGCTGTAAGAGGCTACTAAGAGGGGAACAGCCAAAGAATCTACTCGCTTTCTCATCTTCTCAGCCCAAAAACATATCCATGATTCTGTGATTTTCCATTTAGCAAAGAAAATATATGAGTGAGATGTCATTAATATTTCTATACTAGGTGCCATAGTTCTGTTTGTGATAATTATGTAACAGTCATATGTTATCTCATTTCAGCCAAATCCTCGTGCCCCTGATACTAACCCTGGTACGTATGTAACCTTACAACTTACTCATATACAAAGTCATTAGGCTAGAAATGAGATGTTTGTGAGAACTGGATAGACTTGAAATTTATTTTCCTTCCCAATACATTGTACCAGTACATAACGCACAGAAATGACTACTTATGAACATTTATTACAATGATTACATTTCAGTACCAAGTATTAAACTCTTGATAAACTTCCATGAACACAGATGGCATTGATTTAGAAATCCCAAAAGGTTTCCAGATGTCCACTGTTCTCACTATATAACAAATTTGTCCTCTTCTAAATTTAGGTAAACTGAGCTTGACAGCTGTAGTTGCTTAAGTACGGCAAATATCCAGTATTCGGGAGACGATGGGTTCAGACCCCACTGTCGGCAGCCCTGAAGATTGTTTTCTGTGGTTTCCCATTTTCACACCAGGCAAATGCTGGGGCTGTACCTTAATTAAGGCCATGGCCGCTTCCTTCGCATTTCTAGCCCTTTCCTCTCCCATCGTCACCATAAGACCTACCTGTCTCGGTGTGACATAAAACAAGTTGTAAGTTGTAAAAGATTTAGGTAACTCTAAATAATGCTCTAGTCTGTCTAACATATAAAATCATGGTGGTAAGCATAAATATTGGAATAATTTCATTTTTCTACTGCTAATCCACTTGAGAAATGACAGGAATGTTACATGGGTTAGCCAAAAATCTTGTTCAGTTATTAAAGTAAAGTGAACTCATGAGTTGGTGCTGCACAAAGCAGGTGAGCTGCATGTACCATTTTGAACACATACCAGCCCTCTTGAAGGAGATTCCACAAATTATAGAACAAACAAATTACAAAACCATTTATTTACTTAAACAGAACAACAATAAAACAGGCCATCTCAGCTAAAAGGAAAGGCAACAAAATTATACATAGAGTAAACAGAATAGTCCTTTTTTTTTCCATATCTACCCTATCTATTACATCACTCCCACTTTGTAATTTTAGGCATGTTAATCAATTGCAACAATTCTTTTTGCATCATAAGTCTAGGCTTTTTAGGGACTTTAATTTTTCTCCCTGCCCTGGTTGTAATCACTTCTGGGGTGTCCCCAGGCACATCACAGTCCACTTTAAAAGGTCCCATCTGCTGAACGAGTTTGGGATCATCACAGCTTGAGGAAACCTCCAGGGGATACAAACGTTGCACAGTCTCAATTTTTCTCCTTCACCGAGCTCGATAGCTGCAGTCGCTTAAGTTTGGCCAGTGTCCAGTATTCGGGAGATAGTAGGTTCGAACCCCACTGCCAGCAGCCCTGAAGATGGTTTTCCGTGGTTTCCCATTTTCACACCAGGCAAATGCTGGGGCTGTACCTTAATTAAGGCCACGGCCGCTTCCTTCCCACTCCTAGCCCTTTCATGTCCCGTCGTGCGATGTAAAGCAAGTAGCAAAAAAAAAAAAGAAAATAATAATTCTCTCTTTCAGCGGTCTTCACTCTGGCTACCCGGCTATACCCATCCTGAATACATTTCAACAATTTCTTCCCTGCCATCTGGGTCTCTTCACATGTCATTTCTCCATATTTCTAACAATCTTTATGACAGTTGTTTATAAACCTTAGCATCCAGCCAATCATCCTAACTATCTTTATTGTGAAAAATATGTCAGTGATGATGTAAAGATTGTTTCCCCACAAAATGTGCTAGCTACCACCGTCTTCCTTCTTTCAGCATTTACTTGATCTGGAGCTTCTTCATCTGAACTAGGCCATTCTCTTTGCTCTCGCTTCAACCATTCTGGCCTCTCCCACCATTGGCCCTTTTCCAACAGTTTTGGATTACAGCTCCTTGAAAGAATATCTGCAGGCTTCAAACATCCTGAGACATGATGCCAGTCAGTAGGATGGCTGTGCTGGTGAATTTCTTTGACGCGATTGCCAACAAATATGTTCCACTTGCCTGCCTTCCGTTCAATCCCCACAATACGACTGTAGTCACTCCAGTAATAGGTCTTGCAGTCTGAGAGACCCAATGCCTCTTTAACATGACATCCAAACGAGTAGCTATAACAGCTCCCAAAAGTTCTAGCATCAGGATGGTCAATTGTTTTAGTGAAGCTATCCTTGCTTTACATTCTATAAGGCGAAATGAAATTCTCCCATTAAAATCTGCTCAAAGAAAGACAAAGGCCACAAATGACACCTTGCTTGCATCACTGAATACATGAAGAGTCTTTTCGCAGTCCTGGTAAGGTCCTTCTGTGAGCCTCCCAGGAATGCAGCAATTACTCAAATGATGCAGATGTTTTAACCAGGCTAAGAATTGCCAAGATATTTCTTTTGGCAATGCAACATCCTACCCATATTTCTGTTTCCAAGTTTGTTGAAGGATCAATTGTGGAATGAGCATTGTTGGACAAGTATATCCCACCGGGTCAAATATTCTTTGCACTATTGAAAGGAGGACTCTCTTCATAATAGGCTCCTCTGGCAATGTAAGTCCATTGATATCACTAAATAACGCGTCATTTTCAGTGTCCCAAAATACACCAAGAACAGAAACAACATTTTTGTTCTCCCCGAAGGATTGACCTAATTTTGGTGCCATGACCCAGTCCCTAAGTTCAAATTTTCCAGAGGCCATCAGCTGAGTGGATTTCTTCATGAACTTACTAACAGATTCCTCAGATTCGAGGCTGGTTCTACAGTTATCCAAATAAAATGCTTGCTTCAGAATACCAGCCGTCTTTTTGAGTTCTTTTGGAGCATTATTCAGATGATGAGTGATGGTAGCTACTAACAGAAAGGGACCTGAAGAAACTCCAAACACTACACGACAGTGTCCGAAACATATCATTTCCTGAGCATCAACATTGCTCCACCACAGGAACTTGAAGAAATCCCTATCACTGGACGATAGGCTAAGCTGCAGAAATGCCCTCTTGATATCTGCACTGATACCAAAGGCATGTTTCCTGAACTAAATAACTTTGGAATTAGCTCAATTAAGTTTGGCTTCTTTTCTAGGCAATCATTCAATGAATTCCCATTACGATCCTTAGCTGAAGCATCAAAAACCAGTTGGATTTTCGTAGTCTGGCTACTAGGCTTAATTACAGCCCAATGTGGTAAGAAATGTCCCTTATCCTTACATTCAGGAATTGTTTTGATAATGCCTGACTGTAACCAGGCCTGGAATACTGCATGATAATTCTCCAGTTGGCCACTAGAGAGGAGTGGTTTTGTTACACCTTTAAACCTCCTCTCTGCCAAAGCTTTATTAGCCAGCAGCTCAGCATGCCCTTCTTTCCAAGGTAACTGCACCTCATATCTATCTTCTTCATTGATTCTCACAGTTTCATTGAGAAACAAAATGGTATCAGTTACAGAATCCTCTGTAAACTTCACAGCTACTTCACTAATACCTGTAACATCTAACCTCCATAAATCTGACAAATCCAAGTTGCAGTTGTAGGTTAAGTTAGTCAGCAGGTTATTTGAATTCTTCCCTGGCCCTTGTAAGGTCCAACCCAACTTTGTCTCAACTGCTACCAATGTTCCGTCCAACTGCACGTAGGAACCAGTCATGAACAGTCCTGAAATGTCAGCATCTATCAGTAGTCCTATGTCCGGTGGATTCATCCCCATGTCAGAGAGAATAATGTTTTTCTCCCTGAGCTTAGGATACAGGCCTTGACTTTCCACCCTAGGTACATAACCACAAATTTTCATCTGATCCAAAACACTTAAGAGATCCTTGAAATTTACCATCCATACTTCGACAATTATATCATACACGTTGTGCTGTTGTTCATTGGTTTCAACTCCCCCAAAAAGACTATGACTTAACATCTCCTTCCCAGATGGTTTCATATGTACCTGTTCCACAACATCTTTGGAAATATAGGACCTTTGTGCTCCACTGTCATAAAGGGAATGTACTTCCTTAACTTTACTGTTATGCACAATTTTAACCATCACTGCCTGTAAGAAGGTGATGCCATGTTTCTGACCCAAGAGTGATTGAGACTCTTGACTCTTTTCTTTAACAGGTTCAACACTTTGGGTTTCAGACTGCATTGGTATTTCTGGGTACATGATAGTTAAATGCCATTTAAGACAGACAAAGCATTTAACATAATTCCTACAACTTTTGGCACTATGACCAGACTTTAAACATATGAAACAACAGTTTTTGTTCTTAAGTAAAGCCTTTTTCTAATCATATAACAGAGTTCTAGCTTTAAAACTGTCTGCCGCAGCATGTGAAGTCTTGTCGCACCACAAACATTTGACAGCATGCTGCTTAGAGTCACCAGAAAAAATACATGCCGCAGTAGATATTTTTTTTTCCTTTAACACTTTCAAACCGAACACTGATACAGTCATTGCCAGAAATACCATTGCGAGCTAACTGCAGGTGCTCTTCACTCTCAACTTCAAGTTTCAAGAACTGTAGTAAGTTAGATAAGCAATCACTAAGATAAAAAATTTCAGCTCTAGTGACAGTTCGTGCTCTTTCCCATGCTCTCAAAATGTCCTCAGGTAAGGCTGATTCCACTAACGGATATAGCATGGCAGCATATTTATCTCTTGTTACTCCTAATATTTCTAAAGCTCTCAGTTGGGTCTAACCTGTCATATGAATTGCCTAAATTTATTGTTTCCTTATCTGCAGCTTGAATCATTACTAAATCAAGCAACTCGCAAACATATGTTTCTATTAACAGTTCATCACGGGCAAACCTTGCCTTTAGCTGTTCGATGGCCTTACTGTAATTAGGTCCTAAAGGAGGAAAACGTTTTACAAGTTCTCTAGCACTAGATCCTGGTACTGTAGCTTGGATTAAATACTGGAACTTATCCTCATTAGCTATAGAATTATTACCATTTATCTTATAAAACTGTCCCCTGAATCCTAACCAATTTTGAATATCACCATCAAATGCCTTTAACTTCAGTTTAGGCAGCTGTATGTTTCTTATTGAAGAGCTTGAGATAACACTAGCTGCACCCCTTTCAGGTATGACATTTAATGATTCAATGAACAAACTCTCATACCTGCTCTTTGCTGTTTTCCATTCCTCTTTGTACTCTTCGGCTGCTTCGTATTCTTTCTCACATACCTGCTCGTCGAAATCTTCAGCTGCAAATAATAAATTTTGAATCTTTTCTTCTGTTACGAGAAGACGCGATGCTTTATCATCAAATACCTTAAATGCTGTAATAGCATTGTCATTCTCAAGTGGATCTGCTTCTAACTTCTGTTTAAATTCGTTGAGTGACCGTGTGAATTGACGGTGTAATAACGTTCACTCTCTCTTTAATTTCTCCATAATGTAATTTGAAATCCTGTTGCGGTCACCAAATGAAGGAGATTCCACAAATTATAGAGCGAACAAATTACAAAACCATTTACTTAAACAGAGCAACAATATAACAGGCCATCTCAGCTAAAAGAAAAGGCAATGAAATTATACATAGGGTAAACAGAATAGTCTTTTGTTTTTCCATACCTACCCTACCTATAACACCTCTGTTATTCTTAAAATCCTGGTACGGGAACTGAGGATGGCAGATGGTAGTACTATGGAGGACCTCTTATGTATCTCAAGAGATCAGGTCAAATGAATAACCTAAGAAGGGACTGAACTTTTATAAGTCACAGAGTTTGACTTGTAAAATGATGTCATGCAAAAAATTGTCACACTAATAATTTCAAGTGAAAATTCTCATCATGTTTTTCTTTAAGTTACACCAACACAGATAGGTCATATGGTGACAATGGGGGTAGGAAAGGGCCACAACATTTGCCTGGTGCGAAGAAGGTAATCAGAGGGAAACCATCTTCAGGGCTGCCAACAGTGGGGTTCAAACTCACAATCTACTGAATGGAAGCTCATAGCTGAGTGACCCTAACTACTCGGCTAACTCGCTCAGTGTCAGATTAAGGTCACCACTGACACAGGAATTGACTAAGCATCATCAGGGTAATAAGGGCAAATACAAAAAGAATCATATCTTTGTCCTAACTAGATTTGTTATTATTTCTACCAGTGTTCTCATGTTAACTACCACAGAGGCATGGTTCTGGTTATGTTTAAGGCAGGTTAGGTATATAGTAATTGGCAGTGAAAGCTTGTGTATTTAACAGCCAGATTTTTGTTCTTTTGTTCACAGATGTACCACCCACCGACCGTTCGTAAGTATCATAATCTGGTCTGATTACAAACATAGATATGCTTGTTTTGAAGAAATTGAGATATTTATTTCTGATTGAACATATAAAAGTGTAAACTGTGCCTAGGCACATACGATGTGTGTGTCTGATTGACACTAGTTGATTGTAAAAGGCTTCTGTGTATAGCTGTAGTCTTCTATTTTTATCCAAGTTTGTAAGGTAGTAATATTATACTTTTATACGTTCAGTGAGAAATAACAGTCTAGATGTTCAGTGGACTATTTTAAGTTGAAGTGTGGTTGTCACTTTATTTTAATTATGATTCAAGATTTTAAGCCAACATATAATATACATAACTTTTACAATCATTAACCCATTGATTGTACATATTCTCTTGCTCATTGTCTATTTTTCTTATCGGACTTCGACAGTCCCTTTGACTTCTTTAAACGGACAATTCACCACCATGTTTTTAGCTATCTATCTTGTCATTTCTTGGTTGTTTTTCATCTCGTTAATTGATTTGATGTCTGAAGACGATCATTACACTGATCAAAACTAGTACAAAGATGAAGAACTTTGAATGAGCTAATTCTAATTTCCTCAAATTGATGTACTGATTAGGTAGATTTAAATTTCTATTTAGTTATAAATGAAGTGATAACCAGCAAATGGGCCTCAATAAAAAAATTATTGTCTAATACCATCTACGACACCATGAAATACCCTGGTGTAAACAGTCTTCGATCCTTGAACTACAATGAAACTAGAAGACGTAACAACTTAATCTCTTCTACAACCTTACCAGAAGTTAACTGTAATCTACAAATTCATCACCCCATAGCTTATTTATGTTTCTCAAACTAACCCTTTGGAAAATTCCTCTCTGATGCTGGTGACATCATAATAATAATAACAACAACAACAACAACAACAATAATAATAATAATAATAATAATAATAATAATAATAATAATAATAATAATAATAACAATAACAACAACAACTTAGGACACCTGAGACAGCTAACATGCAGAATAGCAATGGGATACCAGCTGCGGAGAGCATAAGAGAATACTGGTCAACTATATGGGATGCATCCATAGAACATAATGAAGAGGCACTTTGGCTTAAAACTGTCAAGAAGAAAGCTGAGAATATTGAAAGCATGACCCAAGCAGATTTCACATTAGAGGAGGTTGTAACAGCGATTAAAATAGTGACATTCCTAGCAACTACCATGCAGACTTGGAAAACTACTATTAACCTCCACAATAGAAAAGAATGTGTGATAACTGACCTCGTACCAATTAAGAGGCATTTTCCAAGGGGATTCCCTCAGTCCGCTATGGTTTTGTCTTGCTCTGAACCCACTATCAGACACCATATGGATTCACTATCAAAAATAAGCGAAGAACAATCTACAAAATTTCACATCTACTGTATATGGATGATTTGAAACTGTATGTTGCATCACAAAAACAACTTGAACACCTTGTTTTAATTACCCACAATTTCTTCACAGACATCTGCATGAAATTTGGACTCAATAAATGTGCTACTCAGACAATTAGGAGGGGCTCTTTCTCTGCACAGGGCATCCACTCTGAAGCAACAGATATCTCACCACTGACAACAAATGAAACATATCGATATCTTGGATATAACCAATCAGCAAGGATTCAACACAAGGACACAAAACAGGCATTGAGACTGACATATATTGAACGAGTAAGACGAATTGTGTGTTCTAAGCTCACAAGAAAAAGCATCGTTGAGGCCATCAACACGTTTGCTATACCTGTTCTCACATACTCATTTGGAGTCATAAAGTGGACTACAACTGAGTTGAAGGATCTTTGAACGAAAGTGAATATGTTACTGACAAAACATAACATGCATCATCCAAAATCAGCCTCAGAAAGACTCACTCTGCCTCGTTCTGATGGTGGTCGTGGACTAATAGACCTTGAGAAATTACACAATGAACAAATTACATCATTAATGTAATATTTCAAACATAAATCAGAAACCTCTGCCCTACATAGTGTAATGGTTGTAGCACATAACGGTTTTACACCCCTCAATCTGAACACCCTGGCTTCACTTACAATGTCATTCTCCACAAATGAGGAAAAGATCGTTCTGTGGAAAAAGAAACCTCTTCATGGACGGTATCCAAATGGGTTAAATCAGCCATATATCGACAAACAAGTGTCGCATGAGTGGCTGACACACTCGGATATATACCCAGAAACAGAGGGCTTCATGTTCGCCATACAAGATCAAGTCATTGCCACAAGGAACTACAGAAAGCATATACTGCATGATCCGTCTGTCTATTCAGATCTGTGCCGACGATGTAATACATCTCCAGAAACCATCCAGCAGATAACCTCAGGTTATCAGTCAATGGCAACCACACACTACAAGTACAGACATGACCAAATTGCAAAAATAATTCACCAGAAATTAGCCCAACAAAATAACCTAATCCACTGTACCACAGCATATTGGAAGTACAAACCTTAATCAGTCTTGGAAAGTGAAAATTACAAAATTTACTGGGATAGAAATATCATTACTGATAAAACTGTTACCTGCAATAGACCAGATATAACTTTTGTACATAAAAACAAGAAAATCTCCTTCATAATTGACATAGCATGCTCTAATACTCACAACCTCCATTCAACACATACAGAGAAGATTTCCAAACACACAGATCTGGCCACAGAGATAAAAACCATGTGGAAATTCAACAATGTTATCATAATTCCAGTAGTGATTGCATGTAATGGTATTATGCCAAGGACACTACACAGGAGCATTGAAGCTCTTAATCTCCACCCTCTCACTTACAGAGAATTACAAAAAGCATCAATCCTTGCCACTTGCCATATAGTAAGGAAGTTTAATGGCATGAACCATCCACCACATACAGAGGACTAATGAAAATCGTCCACTACTAATTATTTTACATTTATGTATAGTAAATATCTCATAAATATCTGTCAAATTTATTTGTCAACAGTGTAAGTATATACCGATATGTATGAAGCATATGTGCGTATGTACTAAATCGTACTTCTTCCATGTACATTGTACTGAAGAAGCTCATAAACTCAATTATAAAATTGTGAATTATATAAAATAAAATAAAATATAATAATAATAATAATAATAATAATAATAATAATAATAATAATAATAATAATAATAATAATAATAATAATAATAAAAATAATACCCGTGTGGGGATTTACCGGTTACCTCCATCGGGCGCGTCCCATTGGAATTGGGGAAGCTCGCTGGCTCTGCCGCCAGCAGAGTCAGAGGGTAGTAGGGAAATAATATACCACCGTGAAAAAAAAACTGGTCCCTTGCCAGGGTTACGGCGAAGACTGGTAAATGACCAGAAGCCAGAAAACATCTTGAGGCAACCTCTAAGGCTAACAACCCTAGTTGTAAAAGGATGGGTACCCGTCGAAAGCAAAGTCAAGTCAAAAAGCATGATGGCACAACATTTCAAGAAACATACCCCAGGGGGTAAATCTTCGGATAAATCCCTCGTCGTGAACACCACGGCGCACGAGTCTCGTTCGGATTCTGGGGGAGACTCGACATCATGCAAGAGACGACTCAGAGCATCTCAGTGTACCCCGAAGAGTCAAAAACTCAGGCCAAAATCTAAAAGCTTTCTAGCAACTTTCAACATAAATTCACTTACACAAACTGGCAAGCTGAAAACTCTCACCAAAGCTCTTCACGAAAATCAGATATCCATAGTGGCCCTACAGGAAACAAGGTACCCAGATGAAGAGATTTTTTAATCTGAAGGCTACCGATTTTTCAAGAGCAAAGCGCAAAGAGGAATCCTCAATGGAGCTGTGATGCTTGGAACCGCGTTTGCTGTTAGAACCAAGATCCTTAAATCGGTTGCAAATTTCGAACCTGTAAATGACAGATTGTCTATACTCACAATTAAATGCGCGAACAAAACCTACGCCCTAGTTAACGCACATGCTCCTACAAACGATAAGAACAAGTCTGATCCAGACGAAGTTGATAATTTCTGGGACCTACTGGATGAAAAATTGAACAAAATCCCCAAACACCATGTCAAGCTTCTTTTGGGTGACTTCAATGCCCAACTAGGTCGTGAGCAGAAGTACAAGAAAGTTATACGAAATTACCCTGCTCACAAAAGAACCAATCCCAACGGCAAAAGACTGGTGACCATTTGCGAAAATCACAACCTGCAGGTCATGTCGACCCACTTTCGCCATCTATCCAGAAAGCAAATGACTTGGCGTTCTCCCGTCCAAGCTCTCGGAGAGTTCCAAATTGATCATGTTGCGATCTCCAGGAGAAACAGCCCTGAGATTATGAATGTCAAGATAAAGAAAGGCATCAATGTGGCCTCAGATCATTATATGTCTCTTATCAAATTCAAACCAATTCCTGCAAACACAAGGAAGACAACCAAACAGATCACACGCTTCGACAATGATAAACTTCGGCAAAGGGTCGAGGAGTTCCAGGAGAAGGCTAGACCAAATTACTGTGACTTTAACAACGCCAAAAGTCTCCTTGTTAATGCCGCCAAAGACGTTGCAGGAATCAAGAGAAGCAAAAAGCATGCCTGGTGGAATAGTACCTGCGAATCAGTCCTTCGAGAAAGACTCAATGCGTGGAAACAGTACAACTCTACAAAATCAGAAAATGATTGGGAAACCTACAAAACCCAACGTGCCCAAGCAGCTAGGGTGTTCATAACTGAGAAACGTAAATACGAGAAATCTCTCATTGAAAAGATAGAACAAAACTTTAGGAAGAATGAAAGCAGAGAGTACTACAGAGCCTTCAAACGCAAACTCACTGGCTATAAACCACCATCTCGATGCTTTGAGCGAACGGACGGCACACTGGCGACGTCAAATGAAGAAAATTGCAGCATTCTGGCAGATTACTTCAAGAATTTACTTAATTGCTCTAAACCGCAAAGCGCCATTGAGACCAAGGAACCCTTACTCAGGTACCCAGATTCCAGACCACCCAACAGAGATGAAATCAAGCACCACATTGCCCGTCTCAAAAATAACAAAGCGCCGGGGGAAGACTCAGTAGTAGCAGAACTATGGAAATATGCCCCAGAAGAATCACTTGATATCTTGCAAAAGCAAATAGAAGAAATTTGGAACAAGGAGACCCTACCTGAAGATTGGAAAATAGCTTTGATCCATCCATTACACAAAAAAGGCAGCATGAAGAACATCAACAACTACAGAGGAATATCTTTGCTACCCGTGACTTACAAAATTCTATCACTTGCCATCCTGGAGCGTTTGGAAGCACAAGTCGAACATGAAATAGGTGAATACCAAGGAGGGTTCAGAAAAGGTCACTCAACAGCTGAACAGATCCAAAATCTCAAAACGATCATCTGATATTGTACACTAAGGTCCAAGCAGTATGTGTCTGTCTTTGTGGACTTTAAGAAAGCGTACGACTCCATTGACCAGGAAGTCCTGCTAAACATCTTAAATGAATTTGGAGTTGATTTGAAACTTCTGGCATTAATTAGAGCCACCCTGACCAATACAAAATCCAAGGTGAAGTTTCACGGATGTCTCTCGCATTCCTTTGACATCAAAACAGGAGTCCGACAAGGTGATGGGCTATCCCCGATACTCTTCAACTGTGTTCTTGAAAAGATCATCAGAACCTGGCGGGTGAGATTACAGGAAATGAACTACAGTCCATTGAGAACAGGAACCAAATCCAAGGGGATCGCAACAGACTGCTTAGCATTTGCCGATGATATTGCTGTTCTTTCAACCGACATAGAAACCGCTAGAGCTCAAGTTGAAATTTTAAAGGAAATTGCCGAACAAACTGGTTTGCAGATATCGTTTGAGAAAACAGAAGTAATGACTAACATCAAAGAGGCTCCACCAAAACTCCATACAAAATACGGGGACATCACCCGAGTAGACAAATTCAAATACCTGGGTGAGATCATCATGAAAAATGGACTAGACAAAGAAGCAATTCAGGAGCGAGTACGCAAACTGGAAATAGCCTACCAAACATCCCGCACAATCTACAACAAAAAATGCCTTTCCCAAAACACCAAGATTCGTCACTATGAAACAGTTCTGAAGCCAGTAGTTCTATATGCAGCCGAAACCCTGTCTCTAAATGCCAACAAAGGACTCCTTGAAGAACTGGAGAAAAGAGAACGCAAAATTGTGAGAGGAATCTTGGGATCAAAGTACAGAAATGGAATCCATCAAAAGAGATCCAACAAGGAAGTCTACAGCAAAATAGAGAAAATTACCGACACAATCAGAAAAAGACGGGCATGATTTTACGGTCATCTGAAGAGAATGGACAGAAGAAAGTTAACTAAAGAAATCTTTCACTTTTTTGATTCAAACCCCAAAACCACAATTCCCTGGTTTAGAAATACCAAAGAGGACCTGCAAATGCTACATATCTCAGCTGAAGACACCTTTAACAGAGATCTCTTCTGCAAGAAAATATTGACGAACGGGCTAAACCGAGACGAGCAACCAAAGAGAAGACACGGTGCTCCGTGGACAGAGGAGCGTAAGCAGGCCCACTCACAAAGAATGAGGGAAATTTGGGCTCTAAAGAAGGCCAAGTTCAGTGTCAAATGCAACAAGACTTAACGTGGTCCTTGATGGCCCCAGCGAATTATATATAATAATAATAATAATAATAATAATAATAATAATAATAATAATAATAATAATAATAATAATAATAATAATAATAATAATAATAATAGAAAACAGAACTGAGGATATATTACATCTTCCCTGTGACACTCACGTCTGGATTAGAAGAGAACAAGAGTTGATCAAGGGAGGTCAGACTCAGTTAAGGGCCCTGAGATTCTCCCGCAGTTGCTGGTTATAACAGCGATATGGCCACTCACAGTTCGGATAGCTAGTCACATGGACAGAATTCTCTGTTCCACTGAGAAACCAAAACAACTTATGGCTGTCACAGTGTCAGATAATCAAATTATCATATGGTTAAACTGGTCAGCACGCTGGCCTTTGGGAATTGGCGTCCCTAGTTCAATGAGCTAGCTCGGGAATCGTGTTATTTTACTGCTGTCGACTTTCCGGTAGCTCACAACAAGTAACGCTGTCCTTCACCACAGCAACACACAGCTTCCACCCTTACTGGAGGGTCAGCCTTACAAATGCTGTACCACACACAATTATTATTACTAATCCAGATTTCTCATTCTCTCTTTCAGAAGGAAGAGAAAAGCTACAGAACAGAACAAAGAGGTGAGTAAAGAGTACTTAAAGCAATGTAGTGCAACGTTTAAATAGGAAGTATAAATGGTCAACCATCCTCTACTAACAGTCATCACATGGTAAATGGAAGAGTGGTGATGGTGATTACCGTTTTAAGAGTAAATATAACTGGACAACCATCCTCTACTAACACTCATCACATGGTAAATAGAAGAGTGGTGATGGTGATTACTGTTTTAAGAGGAAATATAACTGGACAACCATCCTCTACTAACACTCATCACATGGTAAATGGAAGAGTGGTGATGGTGATTACTGTTTTGAGAGGAAATGTAACTGGACAACCATCCTCTACTAACAGTCATCACATGGTAAATGTAAGAATGGTGATGGTGATTACTGTTTCGAGAGGAAATATAACTGGACAACCCTCCTCTACTAACACTTATCACATGGTAAATGTAAGAGTGGTAATGGTGATTACTGTTTTAAGAGGAAATATAACTGGACAACCATCCTCTATTAACACTCATCACATGGTAAATGTAAGAGTGGTAATGGTGGTTATTGTTTTAAGAGGAACTACACTGGACAACCATCCCCTATAAACACTCATCTCATGGTAAATGTAGGAATGGTGATGGTGATTACTGTTTTGAGAGGAAATATAACTGGACAACCATCCTCTATTAACACTCATCACATG
The DNA here is from genome assembly GCF_040414725.1 of Anabrus simplex. Lineage (NCBI taxonomy): Eukaryota > Metazoa > Arthropoda > Insecta > Orthoptera > Tettigoniidae > Anabrus > Anabrus simplex. The sequence goes on from NC_090265.1 coordinate 1,714,976,077, forward strand.
GTAAATGGAAGAGTGGTGATGATGATAACTGTTTTAAGAGGAAATATAACTGGACAACCATCCTCTACTAACATTCATCACATGGTAATTGTAAGAATGGTGATGGTGATTACTGTTTTAAGAGGAAGTATAACTGGACAACCATCCTCTACTAACACTTATCGCATGGTAAATGTAAGAATGGTGATGGTGGTTATTGTTTTAAGAGCAAATATAACTGGACAACTATCCTCTATTAACATTTTTCACTCAGAAAACACTTCAAAGAACGAATATATTAAGAAAAGAATTGGAAGGGCCAGGGAGGGCATGAAAATGAAAGACTCCCTAGCCCCATCCTGCTCTGGAATGAACAACAGTTGACCAAGGGAGGTCAGATTAAAAAGATGAAATTATAGAGCCTGAAACAAGTAAGTGGAATCCATGTCAGATTTAGTTAAGGAAACTGTGGTCACCCACCCATGCTTCCAACATTTTACAGCCCCTGGGGTTTATAATTTTACCATTACTACAAATGTGCCCCATAGAAATGAACAATTAAGATACAGAGTATCAGCAGAAGAAATACTAGCCTGTTCTATTCACTGTCCGATGTTCCCTTGAAAGAATAATCATCAGTTGTGAACAGAGATTCCTCCAAACACCATCACAACCTTTTCTCATGCTTCCATGTACTAATTTCTTTATATATTTCCTGTTCTAAGGGCAGTTTCTATTGTTTCAGGATAACAAAAAGAAGAAAATGCCAGCGAAGAGGAGCGAGCGTGGCAAGCCTACACGTATGTTTACTATCTTAATACAAGTGAATATTATTACTATTTTAAGGAGAACCATTAGGTGTGGTTCTTTAAAGAAAGAAGGAATCAGCAAAAGAAAAGCAAGGGCCACTAAGGGCCTTGCAAACCGCCGGGGTCGGAACAGGATGAGAGTTGGCATTGGGATGTCGGTCAAAGTGAAGAGCCTCTCACAAGTGGAAACAATGCCAGACTCAGCTTGGGAACTGTGGTCAAGTTGAGCTCTCAAGTTGAGAGCCCTGGTTCCCCATTTAGTCGCATCTTACAGCAGGCAGGTGATACCGCTCCCACCCGCAGGGTGTGAGAAAGGCAAGGGTCACGAAGGGCAAGAACATTCTTTCTTAGCTCTAATTAAACAAAAATGACAACCACATTGCAAAGGCCTCAACCTGATGCATAGGTCGCCTATGGGAGTCAAATCGAAAGACCTGCACCTGGTGAGCTGAATATGTCCTCGGACACATCCGACACTAAAAGCCATACGCTATTTCATTTTTTCAGGGAAAGGAAGTGACAGTCAAATGGGAAACCAAATAAAAAACATCTTCATGGCTGGCAACTGCAAGCTTACAGCTACCACGTAGACACCCCACTAGGTAAAGTCCAATCGTTCGAAGAATATATTTTAAAAACATGGCGCAACAGACTCGAAGGACCATGGCCTACCAAGCGACCTTTGCTCAGTCCAAAGGCCTGCAGATTGTGAGGTGTCGTGTTCAGCACGATGAATCCTCCTGGCCATTATTCTTGGCTTTCTAGGCCGGGTCCGCTATCTCAGCATCAGATAGCTCCTCGCTTATAATCATGTAAGCTGAGTGGACCTCAAACCAGCCCTCAGATCCAAGTAAAAATCTCAAACCTGGCCGGGAATCAAACCCAGGACCACCGGGTAAGAGGCATGAATGCTACACCTACATTGCGGGGCTGGCTCGAAGAACGAAGGTATCAGCCAAAGGAAGGCAAGGACCATGAAGGGTATGGAAATAGCATCGAGTTCGGGTGAGAAGAAGAATGGAGCTGAGCAATGAGTTCATTTCACTGTGTTAGAGACACTTTAATTTAAATTGAGTGGCTGAGGTGTTTATGGCACTGGCTTTCTAGTCTAAGTTGGCTCAGTCCTGTGGTATTTGTAGGTACCCAAATGCATCACCCTTGTGTCGGCAGATTTAGGTAAAGGAACTCCCATGAATAATACTTCCGGTACCTCGGCATCTCTGAAAACTGTACAAATAATTGGTGGGACTATAAACAAATCTCACTGTTGTCCTTCCTCTTTTCATGATGTTCCTTCGTGATCTTTTTTCACATTTTGATAGTTATCTCTACAATGTTCCTTGCCGATATGTGCTCATGACCACGCAGTTTTCACCTTGAGATAATCACAATAAAACCACCATCACCAGTTAACATCATTGAACAAGGTTTCCATGTTAGTGATGCTTGGCATTGAAGTCAATCAATCAATCAATCAATCAATCAATCAATCAATCAATCAATCAATCAATCAATCAATCAATCAATCAATCAATCAATGGATACCTCTGGCAACTACTGCGGTAACCACGCTGCTTCTTTTCACACGCGCACAGAACTCATTGACGACCGCTTCTTTACTACACATCGCTACCGGTTGTACAGCGTACCGGTACAGTGTGTGTGTTTCTCAAATCTGCAGAATGGCATCAAAACATGCGACCCTTCAAATTCTTAGAAAATCCATGGCTACTCAGTGGCAGAGTCATAACGCGTCTATTGTACTTGACGCTTAGTAAAATTAAAGTTTATAGACAGCAGAATATTCTCGTGATGAATAGTCATATTGTAAAGTTACGTGGAAAAGCTATTGCCGGCAAATTTTCAACGGGTTCTTGTCGATATTATGATGCCAATTTTAAGTTAATGTTTATTAAACACTCGGAAATGTAGAATAATTGTGCCGCCGCAAGAAAATACGATATAGGCCTAACTAAAGCCAATATTTGGCGTTAGCATGAAGACAAAGAGCTAAAAAAATGCGTACTGTAAAAGAAATGCATTCAGTGGTCCACAACAAGGACGCTTTAAAGAAGTTGATGATGGAATAGGTATGGTATGTGCACGAAAAATGGAAGGGCAGTTGGCCATACCGTGGCGCAATAAACTCGTTCGTTGACTTTCAACGTTCGCGATTAGGCCTATACATCGCTAACCGTTGAATTTGGTCGCACCCGACAAGTGAGACGTGCGTGTAGCGGTAGCTGGTTATATCTGACACTGCGTGAAAGTACGGTAACAGTTTTATAGACAGCAAGAATAATTTCCTGATGGATCGTTGTATTGTAGAGACACATGGAATAGTTATTGCCAGAAAATTTTCAATGAGTTCTCTTTAGTATTATGATGCCAATGTTAAGTTAATGGTCCCTAAACCTGCGGAAATAAAGAATAATTGTGCAGCCGCAAAAAAAAAATGAAATATGGCATGACGAAAGTCAATGTTTGGCGTCTAAAAATAGTCTAAAAATGCGTAGGCCTGTACAATTTTACAAACCTGTTTTTGAGCTTGATTTAAACTTTTTGAAGGAAAAAGTGGGGTTCATCTTTGGTTCGGAGATATACGGAACTATATTCTTTTCAGAATGAAATTAAACATACACTTTCATGTAGTATCGGATTACGAAAAATAACAAACAAGTAAGCCGTAGTGTGGATATCATCTGCGGAAACGCAAGCTTTGAACAAACTGATTGCTGTTCCGTACCGATTTTAAAGTGCATGAAGGGTTTCCCAACATTTATACAAAAATCGGATATAACGACAATCCGTTATAGCGAGTAAATTTTTCGCTGTTATGAATTCTCGCTATAACAGACTTCTACTGTACTTAGGAAATATTAAGTTTTGGAGGTGTATTATACAATTGTGTTTATTATGATTTTATTATTTAGATTGAGACTTTCATAGCCTGTAATTGCAGACATGGTAATACGCTTTTGTGCTTTTGCCATGTCAGAAAATTAGTTGAAAATCTTTACGATTCACAGAGAACTTTGCTCCAACTCTTCAGACGAAAAACTTGTCTGTTCATGAGCAAGGCATCCCTTATATTGAAGGTTTGAATTTAACTCTGGAGTGGTCACGATGGGTCTACGAGACCCGGGCGGACATACTTATTGGTGTTCCTGTTGTTGGAATGAAACCAGCGCTTCCCCATCCCTGGTAGCTTCTTTGCTCCCGACCTTCAACCGAACACAGTAGCCCGCTCTCAGTTACCTTGGAAACTTTGCGCGTACAGACTGTTCAGGGTCTTGCAGACCCGGTGCGACTGTTAACGTTGGTCTTTGTTGTCAAACTTTGCATTGTTTGTTTAGTACACATTTTCTTCTGTGTAACAATGCATGAAGCTAATTCTTCCTGGATTCATTTCATATTGGAGGAATCTGAAAATGAAGAAGCTCTTGGTCATTTCTGTCCAACAAACAAAGACAGGAAGTCATCCTTCATCTGCCCCAAGTGCCAAAATTTCATTTGCGGAGAACATGGACAACTTGTCTGCAGAATGTACATAGAAATTGATTAAAGCGATGTTTACCTGTACTTGTACGTGTTTCTAAAACTAATTTCATTTTTCTTTTATGAATTATGACAAATAATTCACACATACTTAAAAAAATCCATATTTTTGTACCAATAGTTCAAGTGTGAAATTCTCGAAAATATGTCGTATTAAGACTGTGTAGAAAATAGATGAAAGTGTTGCTTTGTGCATGTAGATGCAGGAAAAAGTGAAAAAAATGATGTAAAATACATTTTACCTTTACCATGTTTAACCTTTCACAAGTTAACAAAAAACAATAAGTTTTTAATGCAATGACAAAAATACATTTTTTGGTTAAGAAACGGGATAGTTAACCCCTCAGCGTCGCAGTCATTTAAAGAGCTTCCTACCCCGCGGCCAGATGAGATTTCAACCCTGACTTCTGACTTTTCTGAACTTTTTACAATTCTTGACTGTACCAGGAGCAGAGGGATGCTAGGTTTTTTTTTTTTTTTTCAATGCACTAGCCCAGGGATGGCGAACCTTTTCCAACTAGCGTGCCATTTTAACTCTGGTTTATTATTCTCATCTGTTGACTGTGCCACTTGTTGTTTTCCATTTCCATTACGGGATGTCTACAACCTACAAACCATCCTCCCTTTGCAACTTCCTTTCAATTTCCCGATTATGTTTCATAATAAGTTATTTATTTATTCATTTATTGAGTCATTTATTTATTTATTTATTTATTTATTTATTTATTTATTTATTTATTTAAGGTCACATTCATGCTTTCATCAAAACATACTGCATATATGTGGCAGTTATCCAAATTAGCTTTCAACTGCTCCGAAACTTCTGCACTCATTTTTCTTATTCTATCCTTGACAGCAGTTCAGCTGGCTGGGATTCCTTTAATCTTGTTAATTATTAGTTGTTTGTTAGGGAAGTTTTCAAATGATGTGTCGGACATCAATAAGAAACTTTCTTTCAACAACTCACCGTCAGAAATCTGTTTCCCATGCATGCTGTACTATGCAGTGAGACAGATAGGAAAAGCCGCACTGATATTCTTCCTGGGCCGGAAAGATGACACTAAAGAACTAGTTTGTTTGTGTAATGTTGGATATTTTGTGAAATGAACTCTCTTCTTTCTTCATTTGAAATGGAACAAACATTTGAATGGCCAGTCTCCAAATTGTGCTTTACATTAAATATGGGGGATACAACTGTTTTCGAACACAGGCAACACATCTTTTTAACAGTCCGAATTCCCTTGGCCAGAGTTCTTGAAAAATACGGTCACCACCTTTGTTAAGTTTCTGTTTTTTTCGGCACCGAAAACATATTGGCGATGTCCGTATACAAAACCACCAGAAAACGTAACTATCTCACTTGACTTTCGGACCTATCAGTGTAGCAGTGTTGCCATATTGCACGTCCGAATGGAACAAGTATTTAGATTTTCGTTATTTATTTCTTACACGTGAAACACTGTAAGATATGCACTGTCTGTAGTACGAGACGTATATGTAAAATATTATTATGTTCATGTGGCGTGCCACCGAAATCGTGTCCGCGTGACACCTAGTGACACGCTTGGCATAGGTTCGCCATCCCTGCACTAGCCGGAACAATTATGGGTAATTTAGAGTTCCTGGAAACTGTCGGCTTTCTTCACTATGTCTCTGTATTCCTTTGATGAGACATCCCACAAACAAGGCCTTACTATTATGTCATTAATTAAGTCCAGAGTAATCTCCCTGCTCCACTCCATTTTCTGACAATAAATTTTAGTACCGGTATAATGCAGAGAGAACGACATAGGTGCGCATACTGTATTTGTAGCTTATAACAAAGAGAATGAGTATTACGGAGTGTTGTAACTATAATTCTACTTCACAAGAAGTACACCATTTGCGTCGTTTAGGCTATCTGTTGGAATGGAAACAGTATGGAAGTTCCTGAAGCTGTGCCGACATCTCACAAAGAACAAATTGACTTGGATGCCAATGTTAAAAGTGTTTTTCTCAACATTCTGAGTTAACATGCAAAGTCAATTGGAAGACACAATCACAATATACATGTTAATTGTAACATGTTAAATTTAACATGTTGGTGTTAAATGTTAATCAGTGGAGACCGGGCTTAAGTTCATATTATTTGAAGACATCCAAGTGGCCAGCAGTAGAAGTGCAGGAATACTAATATTCTGGACATTTCATACTTGCCAGATACAAAATGTTCACATTTGGAATTTCCTTGAAAATTCTCTGAGGGTTTGTTTATATAATTTACATAATTCACTAGTACATATGCATTACATGGTATATATGCAAGGAAAAAGAAAGTATTCCTCACTGGGGATAGCTTTACAACAGGGGAATTTCAACATTACAAAAATAAAAGCTCATTTTATCATATATACAGTGTGAAAATTTGAGAGGCGTTATGATACATTACTATCATACTGATGCTATTACTGTACGGCACGTCTCTCTCTCTATCTCTTTCTGGTACGAACAGCACCTACTTGCATAGCATGGCCAAAGTTATCTAGGAAATGGACATCTTTTTTTCTATTTACACTGATGATTGCCAGACGCTTACCTAAGATCTAAAACAGGATCCCTTGAGTGACATCTCATGGCACTATTTGAGATTAATATTGATACTAATTTCTAGGTGGCAGTTAAGAATAAGTGACTATGATTCCCCCGGTGGACGAAGTTTGATGACATGTGGTGGGTGTTGTTTTCGGAGGAAGTGAAACTGGACAAACTTGCTCTTTACAGCTATCTTGAAAGAAAAAAGAAACAGAAGAATGAGGGTACTCATGCAATCTGGAGTAGGAAGAGAAAACAAGCTGATTGAGGGAGATCGGGCGGGCAACATAGCTGGCGACAACTTGGTCTCTCTCAACACGAATAGAAGAGGTCCAACAATTCGAAGAATTAAGGTATCGGAAAAAGAAGGGGAAGGGATATGAAGGGCATGAAATTGAAAGTCTCTAGGCCTTGGAAACCTAACAGCGTCAGGGATGGAAAAGAACTGGAGGGACACAAGTAAGTGGAAGGAATGCAAAACTCAGCTAGGGGGACCGTTGTCACCAAGTTGAGAGTGCCTGATCTCCTCGAACGACATGCAGGGGGTACCACCCACTCTCTCAGGAGGATGTCGTTTGTGTTTATATACTGAGACACACTGAAATGTAATATCTGTTGCAGCCTTTTGAATATTAACTGAAGAATTATTGCAGGTATCAAAATATTTTTCTTTGATAAATATTCCTGAATTATTTGAGCATACAACCAAAAAAAAGGACTTAAATATATGTTATGTTTCAGCTCGTAAATACAACCTCAGGCCACGCCGCTCCCTTCGCTGAGCAGGGCCAGGTAAGCTTAGTCCATGGACACAGAACAAGTTTGTTTATAGAGAGTGTTTTAGATATAATCTTCTGGTGGTGAATATTGCTGTAAGAGGAAGTACAACTTTGCATTCATGAGCAAGGGCTCGGAGAAGTTGGTTAACCAAGGCATTCTTTGCATTTCTTTGACTGAACATTGCAAAAGTGCCTACCGGTACGACCGTGCAGGAAGTACTGGACATCTGAAGCAGGTCAGCTAGGCTTACTTCTGAAACATCACCAGAAGATGAGGCACCTTGTGGTGGACACACAGTGGACCAGCTGTAGCCTCTGATGGGGAGAGGCTACCCTCAAAATGACAGACAACCAGGCTTGCCTTCGATACATTGCCAGAAGATGAGGCACCTTGTGGTAGACACACAGTGGAACAGCTGTAGTCTCTCATGGATTAAGGCTAACTTCATAACGACAGACCAACAGGCTTTTGATATCTCGCCAGAAGATGAGGCATCTTGTGGTAGACACACAGTGGACCAGAGAATTCTTTTTGTTGTTCTTCAAGAAATATCTACTTGCATTAAATCTATATGGCACTGAACCAAACTTCATGAATGTGGTGTAATGACATAGCTGGAAAAGTGGATCTCATAGGAAGAGATGTGTCGTTACAGATGTTAAAATAAATGGTTTTCAATCCAAAACAGAACCTCAGGTGACAGGTTGTTTGACGTACAGATGACAAGGAACATCACCAGCAGATGAGGCACCTTGTGGTTGCCACACCTGTAGCCTCTGATGGGGAATGGCTGCCCACAAAGCTACAGACCACCAGGCTTACCTTCTATATTGTACCCGTAAAAAGTGTTCATATCTTTGAGGCACTTGATATTAAATTAACGAGCATGGATCTTATCCTAGGGAGTGGCTTTATCATTGGAGTTGGTACAGATAGGGGTATAGTTATCAATTTTAGAGATTCTTTGGATAAATTGAGTTTATTGATCATCAAAAGTAAGTTCATATCACCTTCGTACAGCAGCATGGAAGTGTCGTGGCTGGTCGGTACCTCCGTGTCCTGGGATGGCGCTGGACATCGCCTGGGCAGGGAATACACCTGCTCGGATGAGGAGTTCTGGAATGTCTCGACTTTCTGGAATGTATAATACCAATTTGCTCATTCAGGACAAATATTTCAGATTCCCTATGGGAATCAACATCTATATTTTTCTGGAATGTCTCGAAGATTTGCACACGTTCCAGGGTTTGAATTGAGACGTAATTCTCACTTGAGTTTTCTGCATGGCACTCCACACGTTCATGGCTGTCTGAACAGATATAACCTTTTAATGAATGTTACTGCACTCTGGATATTAAATCAAAATGTTCTGGAATAATCACTCAAAGAACAAGATGATTTTGACTTTGTACAGGTAGAAATGCAAGTTCATAACATAAGCTTACTGTAAGTAAGAATGTTCTAGAGGATTACTGTCACTACAGTTCTAAATGCATAGTTCTGAAGATTGAAAACACATTGGCAATGAACTGAATAAATAGCACTCGGAAACTGTTTTGTTCCGTCTATAGGCAAAGTGAATAGCCATTAAAGAAAATAATATTTGAAAGAAAAAATCTGATTTCATAAATTATGGATTCACTCAAAATACTGGAAAGTTTTAGACTTTCTGGGAATGCGACATGCGTATTCTGAATTGTCACAGTCTTTAATGAGGATAAGAATCAAAACACAAGTCCCAGCGCAGAATTTGGAATGTATTGTATATTTCACAATTAAACATAATGTTGAACGTCCCCTAAGTTCCACAGTTTTTACAAGACGTAAGTTCAATGAGGCACTTTGGAAAACAAGTCATATTGTTCACATGAAAGATTATGTCGGTAGGGCATAAGTTCATCCTACACGCTTGGAAAATTTCAATGTTCCAGAAATTGATTCACAAAATACAAGTTTGAATAAGTTCAAAACGTAAGTCCAGTGTTGTACACAACACTCATGAAAATTCAAAGTCCTTTCAATCGTCGTCGGATAACTAAGTCCCTATGTGGCACTTCAAAAAACAAAGTTTCAATGTGTAGAAATAATAAAGTTCCGATATGTCAATATGACAAAGTTCCAATACGATGCTCGCAGAAAATAACAAAGTCCTGATCAGGCACTTCAAGAATATGACAAAGTCCCGACACAGCACTTAGAGAAAATACCGAAGTTCCAATACTCGGATTTCGAAGACTGTCAACTAGAAGTTCGACATGCGCAATACTCCTCCTGTCACCCGTGTCGCAGAGATGGCGGAGTGACAGATACTGAATTCATAGGTCGAGTGATCCTCCTTTTATACACGTTCGCTTGGAAGTGTCCAGAACTCAGGTACTATCTACCCTTATAACTCCTATGATACTCGGTGGATTTTCTTGAAATCTTGACAGATGACGTCCATTGTAAAGGTTTTTAAGATGGCAGTGTCAAAATAGCGATAAAGTAGCGCAAAATGTACTTTTGAGGGTAAGCTGGAACATTACCTTATATGGTCGCAGATAGCTGGCTTACGGCGGCCACGTCACTCGCTGGGTGCGTCACTGCGTTCGGCGGGCTGCCTACATTCCACCTCATGCGAAGTTCAACAAACATACTTCGGACTTCTCTCGTAGCGGCGTTCCCGGTACAATATATTGCCAGAAGATGAGGCATCATGTGGTAGACACACAGTGGAGTAACTGTAGCCTCTGATGGGGAGAGGCTACCTTCACAGCAACAGACCACCAGGCTTGCCTTCGATACATCACCAGAACATGAGGCACCTTGTGGTAGACACACAGTAGAGCAGCTGGAGTCTCTCATGGGAAGAGGCTACCTTTATAGTGACAGACCACCAGGCTTACCTTTGATACATCACCAGAAGATGAGACACCTTGTGGTAGACACACAGTGGACCAGCTGTAGCCTCTCATGGGGAAAGGCAGCAGACGTCTAATCATCTTCTTCCTCACCTCCTCTCCTTAATTTCTTGTTGTTGGCTCTTGCTGTGGAATTGGCCCAGTTTTGTGGCTGGACGCACTTTGAGGGATGTATTTGCGTTTGTGTGGAAGCTGGCAGTATGCAGCCTCTGAGATAGAGGAAAACCATGCACAGGTAAAATACCTGGCCAAGCCACAATTCGAACCCCGGGCCCTTTGAATTGATAATTCAAACAAGAAACATGCCTTGCCCTCTCAGAGGCAAAGGACTGAAGAGGAAGTCAGAGAAAAGAATGCATTGGCCAAAGAAAAGGAGGGGTCATGAAGGGAGTGGAAGTGAGATTTCCTAGGCTGTCAGGGTTGGAGGAGAACCAAGGAACGATATATTACAGGGGATGGTTGCCTTGAGGCCGTACTTAACACCTCCCTGTGTGAAAAATTAGCAAATGGAAGACAATGAAAATAATCAATATAACAAATTGAAAACATTAACCAATATGAAGTTACTGGAGAAGAGCTTCACTTTCTAAACAAAGGGGAAAAACGTCCTGTAAACTTTGCTTAGAAAGAGAGAACTACAATATGTTTTGATTCTTCGTAATGATAAAAATGAACGTTTGGTTGAACTTCAGGACAGAAAGATGCACAGATGCAAACACAATTCTTGATTACTGTGATACAGTTTATGACGACTGCACTGATGAATCACTAAACATGTTACAGCACTTGCAAAATGCATGTGTGAGGTTCATCTGCAACATTAAATATACAGACCATGCAACTTTGTCCTACACCAAACTCGGCTGGATACGTCTACAAGACTGACGTAATCTTCATTGCCTAATCTTACTCCAACATATTTTAAATCTCAATTCTCACTCTTACCTTAAAGAAAATTTCTATAATCTCTCTTTACATCATGGAAAAAAATATAAGAGCACAGGACATGCTCGTTCTTATCATATCCAATTATAAGCCAATATGGTAATTTCTTCACAGTTACTGGAATTTGTGAATGGAACAATCTACTACAAGATGTCAGAGGAATACCAGTGCCCAAGAACGGTCATGCACAAAATATCTGATGGAAAGACACAAATAGCAAGACAGCAAGACATAATCACTTTCCTACTTCCTAGTTCTATTTTGTTTAAAATCCTCTTCTCCCACCTACTTTATACTTCCCCTGTATGTTCTCAATTTGGATGGATAATCAACAGTACAACAGTAACTTTCATTTCACAGATAATTCTCTTTTTATTTTTACAACTTTAGTGTTTATGTATATCTTCAAAACTGTATTGATTTTCTGTACCGTAATATTGTGCTTTCTCTTACAAGTAGTTACTTTTAGCTATAGTTCAGTAGTTCTATATAGTTGTTAACCCATGGGAGGGAGCATAGAATGTTCGAATGACAGAGTTTTCTTTCGTGATCATGATAAAGACAAACAGAGCTTCACTTATGATATAGTTGTGTCACCATTGATATTATTTATAGCTGGTATATTACAGTAACATAAATAAATAATCACAGGCACCATACATCTGTATTAAACCAATGTTTTCAAACAATTTTCAAAATTAAGCCTAGAATTGTTAAAATTTATTCTAACGGCAACATGATTTTTATAAAGATATGCATATTTTAAGTAAGTAGTAAGACGTAATTAAAACACCATGAAAACATAATAATTGTCTACTGCAACGATGCTTGACATAACTATGGGATAAGATACCTTCTCTGAAAGCAATAAATGTCATAAACAGATGTTTATGCACTCACTACCACATTTCTTAACTCTGAGTGGCTACCATAACAATTATTTTACACAATGAAAAGTATTCAGTCTGAGACCAGGCACATTCATCACACTCATTACAGGCCTATGTCTTCTACTCCCCGTCATCGAGTTTGGTCACCTGCTCACTTTCTGCACGGTCTTGAGACATAGGACAGTGTGCTCTTTGCCTATAAAATAACCATATGTAGCTCACCTGGTTTTTGAGGGCCTGTTCTTCTTCCAATCGCATTTGAAACATCTTCTTGTACCACTCTGAGCAACTGGATGAGGATGTATTTTCTCTCGTGTTACACCAGTGATCTCCTGGATTCTTGCTCGCAGTGTTCTTGGCAGATTTCCATGCATCAATTGTAGCTGCACGTACTCTTTACACAATTCCTGTGCCAGAGATTAAAAAAATTGCCTCCTGAGAATTCCTGTGTCATTCACATTATTCTTCGGAATGATGAAACTCTTTATTCCACCCACCTTCAGAAGGCCATAGCAAATGGTCAACGACCATCGGTTGCTTGTCCTTGCAATGGTGTTGGTAGCCTTAAATTCATTAACTGTATTTACACCTCCTTTCGTTCCATTGTAAAATGTTAGAATATCAGGTTTTGCTGCATCTACAGAGTCGGGGTCTATGTCATCACTGGTAGGCATAGATGATAGTAGCAAAACCACTTTGTTTTTGCTTGGAATGTAGGAGACAATTGTACATTCAAATGTAAATCCAAAGATGGAACTTGTTACAGGCCAATTTTTAGATTGAATGAACAAAAGTGGTACCTCTCTTATGTTCATTCTTAGAGTGCCAAGTACTATTAAATTATGGTTTTGTAACATGTCCATTACCAAAAGATATGAACAGTACCATTTGTCTACAGTCACATCGCGACCACTGCCTGATAATGGATGCACCAGCTTCTCTACCGCATTTTTGAAGGATTGCAAGCAGAGTAGGTTCCTGCTGGTTGCTTACTGGCATGGAAATCCATGTTTAGAGTGCAGTAAGTTCTTGCACAGGCCAATGCGAATATCTTTATCCCATATTTTGCTGGCTTACTCCTAGTATACTGTCTGAAATCAAATTCTCCATGAAATGTCTCCTGCAATTCATCCACAGTGCAGTACTCACTAATTACAGCCCCAGGGGCTCTGAACTTTGGAGCGTGGGTTGGCGACCACGGGGTGGTGGTGATTATTGTTTTAAGAGGAAGTACAACTAGGCAACCATCCTCTCTATAACACTAATCAGAGGGAAGAATGGAAGGGGTCCGACACTTCGAAAAATGAAGATATCGGCCAAAGGAAGGCAAGGGCCACGAAGGGCGTGAAAATGAAAGACTCCCTAGCCCTCGCAAACCTAATAGCGTCGGGGTCGGAAAAGAACAAGAGTTAACCAAGAGAGGTTGGATAGGATAGATGAAAGTGAGGAGCCTGACACAAGTAAGTGGAAGCAATGCCAGGACTCAGCTGAGGGCCCCGTGGTCGCCAACCCACGCTCCAAAGTTCAGAGCCCCTGGGGTAACACGACCACGGGGCCCTTAGCTGAGTCCTGGCATTGCTTCCACTTACTTGTGCCTGGCTCCTCACTTTCATCTATCCTATCCGACCTCTCTTGGTCAACTCTTGTTCTTTTCTGACCCCGACGCTATTAGGTTTGCGAGGGCTAGGGAGTCTTTCATTTTCACGCCCTTCGTGGCCCTTGTCTTCCTTTGGCCGATACCTTCATTTTTTGAATGGTCGGATCCCTTCCATTTTTTCCTCTGATTAGTGTTATATAGAGGATGGTTGCCTAGTTGTACTTCCTCTTAAAATAGTAATCACCACCACCACCTCACTAATTACACAATTATATTGGCAGTTTTCCACAAATTTCCTGAATCGGATTGGCACAAGTTTGTCAAGTGAGTTTCGTTCCTCTCTGGTATTCATATCATCAAATCTAAGAGCTTGCAGTAAAAATTTGAAACGCTTGACAAACATACAATTTTGAAAGAATTCTACACCATTGCCATCTGATGCCCAAGCAAATTCAGGTGCGAAACTTTCAGAATTCCTGACATATACAAAAGACGAAAGGGCAGCTTTAATTTCTGCAGTCATTGTGTTCGTAGCGTCTCTTTCCCAGAGTAATTACTTTGATTTTTCTCTATTCATATATTTGTAAAGTTGGGTATATCACTCACCATATCGCCAATGAAAAATAGATTTCACACACCTAGTGGAGTGCACGCTTCAATGGCTTGTCTCCACACTTGAGGTAAAAGGGTTCCTATTACATTGTGAGCAAAATTCCTAACATTTTTAGGCAGTGCGTGAACATTCCAGTGTGTTGTCTCATCTCTTCCAGTATACACGGGATGGGTTATCACATTTACTTCCTCGTCTAGTTCACCTACTTCCTGTAATTCATCAACAGAATTTTCAAAATAGGATTCGTGATCACTGTCTTCCAACACATTGGCATCATCATCATCCACATCATTTACTCCATCATTTGGCACCTGTTCTGTCTCTTCAATGAATAACTGTTTTCAAAATGAGCCCTCCCTATTTGCATTTAGCAGTTCTTGCTACTTCTCATGTTCTACACTGTCCAACAGTCTCTTAATACTTTCACTTTCTTCTTCCATGTCAACACAAAATGTCAGAAAACACTACACTATTGAAATATTTACCCACTGAGCATGAATGTTTACGTAAATTACACGACATAAGAGGTCACACATGGATGAAAACTCCGGCTCGCTGAGAAATGCACAGGGTCGCACACGGACAAAAGCTCCAGACGCTTACAAAAAGCATGCTCACACTGACGACGTGATTGTTGCGAGGCTGAAACTTCCCCCACTACTAGCCGACAGTTTGAGGAAAAGCTATTGAGCGAGACAGCTGATAAGCAGAATCCTATGACATTACATATTCGTAATTATTAGGAACCCAGAAGAAAACTCCATGTGCGACCTCTCACGGGTTATTTACTTCTTTATGATTTGTAATTAATTAGTTATTTATCAATCTAATTCTATTACTGGTTAAGTGTAAGACAGGGACAGCTGTCACTAACTTTGCCAGGATATATAAATTATCTATATACCTATGTAAACCAACTCCTGCATTTTCCCTGTTTGATTTTATGTTGATAATTCTGTTGTTGCCTGACCAAAAATCCTGCTCTTCCTACCAATGTACTTCACATACTAACTACATCTACCTTTAGTCTATCTGTTTTCCTTTTCAGATTCTCTAACCTACCACAATAATTCAAACTTTTAACATTCCATGCAACGACTCACAGAACGTCAATATTCACCTTCCTCTCATGTAGTCCGTACCTGGAGAACCAAATTGATGGCTGTTTTATCTCTGGAACATTTTACCTGGGAGGAAGCCATCATTCGTACATCATCCATACAGAGAGAGCTGCACGTTGTCGGGAATTATATGGCTGTAGTTTCGCGTTTTCAGCCTGTAGCAGTATCAACATAGCTAAGCAGTGTTAAATATTCTTATGAGGCCATATCAATCATCTAAACTGCCACCCTTGCAACTTTCAAAAGGCTGCTACCCCTCTTTCAACGAGCCATTCATCAGTCTGGTCTATTGACATATACTCATCCAATATGGTTGCACCTATGGATTGGCTATCTGCTCCACTGGGATGTACAAGCCACCCCACCACAGCAAGGTCACATGGTTTGCAGGATAGGGGGCATTTGACAGTGTAGGAAAATGGAAGAGAGCAGGGTTTGACCAGTGAAGATCAGCTATGGAAGGTTAAAATGAAGAGGCTGGCATGGAATTCTGTAACACCCCAATGGGTGATGGACATAGGCCTAAGCGACTCCAGGTACCCCAAAATTGGGCACCGCTATATGTGAGGGTGGTGAGTGCCTCACTCGATGTTACATAAAGAGGGATTAATAATCATGCCCAACCTATAAAATATACCCGGTACATATGGTGACAATCATCAATAACATGGGTTAAATCAGTACGTTACAATAATTTTATAACAGTTTTATACTGTATATGTGGGATATCTGATATCCACCTTAACATGAACAATGCATCCACTATTATGAGTATGTCACTTTAATGTCACCTGAATATGATTCATATGTGGTTCGAGAGTATGATAAATTGCAATGCAGATATAGAGTATTCGCTCGGTGGCACCAGCTAGCAGATGTCTCTTATCTCCAGATTGGTAGCTTCCACGACAATTTAAAATCACTTAAACTAAAGCCTGAAACAGATGCCATAAGACTAAATAGAAAGGAAAGAGCAGAAAGGATTATAACCATGATAATGTAAATCATTCAAGAAATAAATCTAGATGGCTGGTTTATTTACATTATTCAACACTATGGAGGAGATACAATCATCATACATTTAATTATTATGATGCTATCCTGGCAATAATGACATTCTTCCTACTTTATCTCAAATAACAATAGACAGTTTGAATTACACAACAACTAATAGATATCAAATCTCGCAGTATGAAATTTTATTATTGATTAATTGGTAATTATTTATTTCACCTGCTAGTATTTTAAATATTTCATTTAGACTGACAATAAGATCACTAATACAAGTTCATTTACAAAATGAAATGATAATAGTTTGGTGGAAGTGATCCATTTACCTTCTCCCTTAGAGTCCCGTGATAAGTCTTGGAATGAAGTAGTCTAACTTTCTTTTCAGGAGTAAAAATTATGTTAAAATATATACATGTGGCAGTAACAAAGAAATTCATTAAACTGTGAAAAGGATTTTCCATGACCTAGCTGCCATTGTTAAGGGTCCGATAAACATACAAAATGGATCCCGTAACTCCCAATAAATGTGTACCACCTTGAAGATGCACAACATAAATAAGCAATCATATAACCATGAAAAAATTTAACCCACATATCAAAGGTATGCTTGCTGAATACAATCAACCAAATGGCTTGGATCAATAACCTAGCATGGATAAAATGACGTTCCCAAAATAAATCACTTTCAACTCCATAGCCACATATCAAATCACAGGTCAACTTGGGATCACTTCTTCATTGTCAGCTGTGATTGACTACACTACCATGCATTAATCTAGTCATATAATAATTGCAATGATCTCGTGAACTCTGGATCAGGCAGCAACATCAAGTACCTGTAACGCATGAAATAGACTAGGGCAAAACACCATACATAGCTTCCTATTTTACTTTATTCCATATGGTTTATATCGAAGATTCAGTATCTATTCTTACAGTTCCATCACCTTATTAATAAAACGGCTTCTAAAACACATTCTGTATACGAAGGGAACGAAAGAGCTGACCCATTGGCCAAAGAAGCTTGTAATTCTAACTTGTCAGAGAGTTATACTAAATGCCCAATTTCTTTTGTCAAAAGAACCGTAAAGGATGAAATGCTCTCTCGTTGGAATGAACTGTGATTAGCAAGAAAAAATGGCTTAGTAACCGAAGACTTGTTTTATTCAAATGTATATAGTAGGAGAGGGATGTAAATATATAGTGTGCAACTTTTATTTTACTCAAGTGCTTTCAGGTCATGGTAAATTCAATGCTTACTTCAAGCGATTCAAAATTCCAACACAAAACAGCTCACAGCGCTTCTGCACTGAAGACATTCAAACTGTAGAACACATTCTGTTCAACTGTCCTGCTTTTGAGAGAGCACATTTTGAACTTAGGATGCATTTGTTAACTTGCAGTTGCTATTTTGAAAAACCACTAAATTTCATATTTTATAAAAAATGCTGCTCTTTTCAATTTTCAGAATTTATTGATTATGTATTTAAACACATATAATTTGATATTGTCTGTTTATGAGCTCTTTAACATAATATGATCTTGTATTTTAAATATTAGTACTCTAGTATTAAGGATTGTACATATCATACTTTTATCTTTCCATTTCTGCTCATGTCTCTTTTACTGTTTATATATTGAATTTTATCAGAGAAATTGTATAGCTCATATAAACTACAACCCTAACATACCTTATGTCAAAATAGGGTTCACAGCCCTTTGGAGATTAAATAAATAAATAAGTATACAAAACTGTATTGTCAAAATCATCATTATTATCAGCATATCATCCCATATAACATGAAGATTCACCACTATGAAACCACATTTCGCACTCATAACCACGTAGATATAGACTTCAAGCTACCATACTATCATTCGATGAAACTATTCCTGCCCGTCAAAGAAACAATGCAAATCACCACAAATATTCTATGCCTTTACTACTGTGATAACACTGTGCCTTAAGTTGCCATTAGAAGGTCCCTGAATTACTGTTTTAACTTCCTATATAATTCCGTGAGCAAATGAATCTAGATAATACAGCTATAGGCCTAAAATAGATCTTGTGAGCTTAATAAGTTATCCTACAATGAAATTAATGAAGATGTAGCTCACAAGAACTGCATGTACTGAACATGCTACACTTGGCTTAGCATTGCAGACTGTCATCCCCTAAGAATTGTATTCATTTTAGATGAACCTATTATCTAATTCACATTCCTTGAAAAAAATCAGCATGTTCTGTACTCAAATAAATAAAAGAAGGAAAGGCAAACACACACATACTACAACTTTACATCCTGAAAAAAAACAATGAGTAATTAATAAATAAGATGAAATGACGACTTATTGGTGAATTTGACCTCCTCCTGGATCAGATGTCTCATCGCATCTCTTCATGGTGATGTCCATCTTCTTTTTTTTTTACACCATGTTGACGGCTTGACGATATATTTTAATTGCCTTCGATCACTTTCACTGTTCTTCTGGCTTTCTGAAATGTAGGGTGTTTAGTATGCTCTGTTTCACAAGCACATCTAAGCATAAGTAAGCCTATTGTTACTTTGTTTTGAATTAAAAGTTATATTCACCTTGGAAAACAACACAATTTCAAACCAAATATTAAATAGTATTCCGTCAAAATACCCCACTGTTCTAAATATGCATTCAGGTAAGCTCAAGGAGAGTCTTTCCTCAAGATGAAAATAAGGTTAATAACCGATCCAAGCAATGTACAATAGTTCACAGCTCATCTTCTTAGATCCTCGTGGTAACACTTTATAAGATGAGATACGCTCAGAACTCTAACTCGGCATTCTTCTTGGTACATAACAATATAGGTGGTGGTGATTATTGTTTTAAGAGGAAGTACAACTAGGCAACCATCCTCTATATAACACTAATCAGAGAGAAAAAGGGAAGGGATCCGACACTTCGAAAAATGAAGATATCGGTCAAAGAAAGACAAGGGCCACGAAGGGCGTGAAAATGAAAGACTCCCTAGCCCTCGCAAACCTAATAGCGCCGGGGTCGGGAAAGAACAAGAGTTGACCAAGGGAGGTCGGATAGGATAGATGAAAGTGAGGAGCCTGGCACAAGTAAGTTGAAGCAATGACAGGACTCAGCTAGGGGCCCCGTGGTCGCCAACCCACCATAACAATATACATATATTTATCAGGAGCACTCAAATGAGTATTAAGTTCATAGTATTAATTTACATTTTTCTGTATTCTCTTAGAGGTTTCTATCTTTTTTTGCAGTTTAGCAGGTGGTATTGGTCACACTCTTCCTTACACAGTGTACAAGGTGGTGGTGGTGATTATTGTTTTAAGAGGAAGTACAACTAGGCAACCATCCTCTATATAACACTAATCAGAGAGAAAAATGGAAGGGGTCCGATACTTCGAAAAATGAAGGTATCGGCCAAAGGAAGGCAAGGGCCGCGAAGGGCATGAAAATGAAAGACTCCCTAGCCCTTGCAAACCTAATAGCGTCGGGGTCGGAAGAGAACAAGAGTTGACCAAGGGAGGTCGGATAGGATAGATGAAAGAGGAGCCTGGCACAAGTAAGTGGAAGCAATGCCAGGACTCAACTGAGGGCCCCGTGGTCGCCAACCCATGCTCCAAAGTTCAGAGCCCCTGGGGCTACACAGTGTACAAACCCAGTCATCATCTGTTGGGTTGTGGAATTTTGTCTTTGTGCATATTTTGTCATGGCAGCCATGTATCGCATAACTTGTTATGACATGCCTTTGTTCTTGAAGTTATTTGGTCCAGTTATCGATCATGCCGTACAATTTGGGGTCTATTTCCACGTGTTTCTTAAGTTTTTATGAAGCTCTTGGAATGGACTGGTAATGTCAATGGTAGATTGAGTCATAGATCTTCAATGAAGTAGGTTTGCCATGCCAGTGCATAAACCAGTCTGGAGGGTGCCAGTTTACCCACTCATAGGGCCTTTCTTGAGGAATCTTGCTTTGACTCTTTCTATCCTCTCCAAGTCACTGATTGTCAGGTTGTCCCATATTATTTTGATTCCGTATGTGACAATTGTGGTTATTGCGGTCTTGAATAAAGTCATTGCTGTGTTAAAGGGATAGCATAGATAGATTCTTGATGTTGTGAATGGCTGATGGCTGCTGTCATTCTGTCTGTAGTATGGTTATTGAAGGATATCATGCTCATTTGGAACGTGATGCCCACGTATTTGAATTTCTTGACTATTTCTAGTGTTTTATTTTTTAATGATATAGCCCCATCCTAGGTCGCCTTGCCACCTTTCCTGAACACCATCTGTACTGTCTTTTCCTGGTTAATTTCAAATTTGTTATCTGAAGCCCAAACTTCTAACTTCGTCATTGTTGTCTGTAGATCTGCCTTTGAGCTCGATCCCAGTGCCATACCTTCAGCCTACATTATTAGAGTAGTCTCAGTCGTTGCTACGTTGAATAGTAGCGGACTTAGGGGTTCTCTTTGAGGTATCTCTTTTGTTTGAGTTACTTTCCCGGATGAGGATGCTCCATCTTCAGTATTGATTAGGTTGTAGTCTAGTATGATCTCAACGATTCTCACGAGCATGTTGTCACCAATCATTTGTTTCAATTTTCCTATCAGGATATCTCTATCGATAAGATCAAAAGCCTTCTTATAGTCAACAAAGACAACATAGTACTTCCCTTCTGGGTGCCTCAGTGCCTCTTCTACTTTTTTCTTTCAGGTATGCTGCGGCTTGTATCATCCTTTTCCCTTTGCGTAAGCCCAGTTGGCATTCTGGTATGAATGGGTCTATTTCATTATTCAGGTGACTTGCTACAATAGTTGCAAATGTTTTGTATAGATTGCTTTCTGGAGCTCTCTATATGAGTCGGGGTTGTCAGTTTCTCCTTTCCCTTTGTAGAGTATCTTCAGCGTCGCCATTCTCCAAGCTTCCGGTATTTTGCCTAAATTTAGACTTTGGTTGAATAGTTCTGTCCAAAGCTGTAGTAAATAGTCTTGTATGCTTTTTAAGTGTTCTATATATATGTTGTCTGGTCCTGCTGTCTTCCCCTTTTTCGTTTACTGATTGCAAAAAACAAAAAACGGTGATTGCTTGATGAAGTGTTGCTCCACGATAAAGTCAGTTTAAGTGCACCTTTAAGAAAGAATATT
Source organism: Anabrus simplex (assembly GCF_040414725.1). Classification (NCBI taxonomy): domain Eukaryota; kingdom Metazoa; phylum Arthropoda; class Insecta; order Orthoptera; family Tettigoniidae; genus Anabrus; species Anabrus simplex. Next base: position 1,714,998,001 of record NC_090265.1, read on the forward strand.
ATATATAAAATGATTTGTATAACTATTTTAGTAACTGTGAACAACTTTCTAGTGAATGAATTATTGAACTGTTTGGTGCATTAGGTAATCTGTAGAAGATATAATCAGTAATCATTTGGTGAGTGAACTCAATGCCATTTTGTTTGGTGCTAGCAAAGAGTTTATTTATATAATACACAAAGAACAAAGAGAGGAAATCAAAGAATCAGTTTCCATGACTGGGAAAGGCAACAACAATGCCCCATGCGGCACATAGGTAACAGATAGTGATGCCAGTGTTTGCTGTATCGATAGTTGTAATAAATGGTTTCACAAAGATTGTGTCGGTATCAGCGCTGGTAAATAATAATGGGCTTCAAAATCAATCTCATAAATACTTAACTAAGTAAATCACTTAAGACTATAGCATGATATCTTTTACTAATATCGATGTAAGATATCTAGGCAATACCATTATTCCATTTGTCCGTAATTTCATTCTGTCATTAATGTCCCAATGAATATAGTTGTTGATTTGACTGTTAGCGTCATCATATTTGTAATACCATATATATTCCTAAATAAATTTCAATTCTCATAGAACCACGGAATGCTCCATCTTAAACTTGAGTGAGAGAAACTGTCACAATTCCATGGCAGAGATTTTTAACCTTCTTCGGGTGAGTTGTCTGGCTCATATACAAGGTATTTGTTCCATTAGATTTCATCCTCGTTACAGCTTCATACAGACGTGCAGGTTGCTTATGAGTATGAGCGCCAAATCAAACAACCTGCACCAGGTCTCTTCAAAGGCCATAAGGTAAATTAATAATCCATAATTAAATGGATGAAAACCATAGCGTTATAAGTGACATTAAAAAAATGAGTTAAGTGCAGGATGTAACTCCGGAGGATGTATCCTTTCACCAGCAAAGAGATACAAGAAATAGCGGTAATATTCTGCGCTCTAGTGATGGGTGGTATAACTACAAATAGCATGCTTTACATGAGGGGTGACGTTTAAATGCCTTTTTCTCTGAATGACCAAAATGCTACTTATACCGTTATGGTTTTCATCCATTCAATTGCATACTGAAAACACTAATGGGTCTTTCTTTCTTTCTTTTCAGACTTGCAACAACTTTTGATAAATTAAACTAACTACTGCTTTCGGAGTACTCAATTCTAAATTATAGTTCTTTCCAAATTCTCAGTGGTTTTCAAAATTCCAGTGTTTTTCCAACTCAGTCATTTTCTAAATTCCAGTGCTTTCCAAATTCTCAGTCCTTTTCTAAATTTCAGTGCTTTTCCAAATTCTCAGTAATTTTATAAATTCCCGTGCTTTCCAAATTCTCAGTGCTTTACTAAATTCCAGTGCTTTTCCAAATTTGCTGTAAATTTCTAAATTCCAGTTTTTCCAAATTATCAGTGATTTTCGAAATTCTTTCCAAATTCTTTGTGGTCTCATGGCCGCCAAGTTCACGGTTTGCACACATCAGTCTAACAATCCTGTGTGATGTACACGACCCGTTCACTTCCAGTAGTCTTCGCTCACCGTTTCTTCCGGTCCCACATCAAACTCTGCCACATTGCTTGAGAGGCAACGTTCACTTCACAGCAGCTGGAGCGAGAGAACCAACTCCTCGACGACAGACAGACGGAACGAACACTCAGTTCTACAGACAGAACTCTCACAGGGACTGACCCACAGACTGCCTTCTCAACTCAGAGCGACTTCAACTCGAACTGTCATCATCCACACCAGCATTCTCTAGCACTCACTCTCAGACTGAATTGACTGCACTACCCCAGTTCTCCACAGCGGCACTCCTATACTCTCAGACTGAACTGACTGCACTGTTCCCCATTCACTGTCATTCACTAAAAGCACTGAGTCCCCTGCTGCGTGTGAATGGACAGTGAAGGCGGACCATTGCAATCAGTTTAGTCTGAGAGTAAGTGCAGTTGAGGAGTGCCACTGTGGAGCACTGAGTATGTGCAAACATTTTGGTCTGAGAGTGAGCTCTGTCGAAGAGTGCTGCTGCGGACAGTGACAGTTCGAGTTGAAGTTGTTCTGCGTTGAGGAGGCAGTCTGTGGGTCAGTCCCTGTAATTGTTCTGTCTCTGGAACTGAGTGTTCATTCTGTCTGTCTGTCATCAAGAACTTGGGTCTCTCCATCCAGCTGCTGTGAAGTGAACGTTGTTTCTCGTGCAGCGTGGGAGGGTTTGACGTGGGATCGGCAAGGAACAGTGAACGAAGGCTGTTGGAAGTGAGCGGACTGTTTGCATCACGCAGGAATGTGACGCTGCTGTGTGCAAACTGTAATTGGTAGACTCTCAGTGCCATGTGTCTTGGTAGGAGTGCTTGTTAGTAATGGTTGAGTCGAATTGGCACACTGGGGCGAAACACTGGCAACCAAGAGTGAGTTACCTCAAAGAATTTTTAATTTCAAATAAGAGACCAATTATATTGGAATTATGAATTTACTCATCCAAAACAAATACTTTGTTTCCTATGGAAATTGAAATCTACATCATCTGATGGCCTATTAGGCATCAATATTTCTGTAAAGGAGACCAAGTCTCAGATAGTGCATTGGCACTGCCTGTAGTTGCAAGTAGCCTACACAGTGGCCTCCAATATGTGCATCATGTTAGGTGTGCTAGTTACCAACTGATGAGCCCAAACTGGCACACTGGGATAAAATGCCAGCAAACATTGCTGGAAAATTTATCATTTTCAATAACGGACAAATTATATTGGAATTATGAGTTTAATCATTCAGCACAAATATTTTAAGTTCCCATCAGGAACTGTGAACTGTGCAGCCACAATAGTTATTTCAGCATGTGATAGTATGACTGAACAGTGAGAATAGAAAGCTTGCAACTATTAGTTACTAAATCAACCAGTTGAGCGCTATCATGTTGCAACTTCACGTAACAACCACTTTTCAATTACTGACCTCCCTTCTATCTATGCTTAGCTGGTATTGCTTTCATTGTTTCAGTTTTAATAACTTCTGTATGTCCCTTTGGTGCTGGAAAAGATTTTCCAGGACTTGTAACAGGTTTTTGCTTACTCAATCGAGAAGCCTTGTTCTTGTCTTTATTTCAGTTTTAGCTTTGTGTTTTACTATGGTTTTGGTTAGCTCCACTCATGTTTGACATTAGTCTCTTTTCTCTACAACAAGTTAATAATTTAAATCCTTGGTTTTGTTAGTTCTTGTTTACATGTACATTTCCCAAGATTTGGCTCTACCTTGGGCTGTATGTTTGTTAGAGACACTGGAGTACTCATAAGAGCAGTAGCTGGTTTAATTTGCCTAATCACAGAGGTGGTCACTTCTGGAATGGCGGCTGCTTTTGCGGTCGGTGGTTGTTTGTCTCAGAATCACCTGTCTTGAAAGAAGCCTTAATTCCCTCATCTGGAAGACAGGAAAGCAGGTAGAGAAAGACAAAGATTTTAAAAAGGAAGAAGTAGAGTATACTGCAAACAAACTGAGAAGTCACAAAAATCAAGGAGGAGCTAATAGAAATGGAAATTACTGAAGTGAAAGCCATTCCAGAAGAAAAGGAAAGCAAAATTACAGACAAAATAGTAGGTGCAGAAGAAGAGGCTCCTCGTGTTGCAGAAAAAGTACCTGATGTTCAAGAACTATTAGTACCATAAAAGTCTGACAATAGGAGAAACAAGTAGCTGAAGCAAAAGAAAAGGAAAAATAGGATGAATAAGACTAAGGGAAGAAGAATCAAAGGAGATGGCAATTCACAAGTAAGAAGAAAATATTAACAAGTTGGACAGGGAAATATGAGATACTAAATTGAAGAAGTTTGATAACTTCCAAATGTATCCACAGAGGAGCCAGAAATACACAAAACTGCACTTATGTTGCTGACTGAGGGTAAAATATCAATGGAAATGGAAACTCAAGAAGTTCATGTTGAACAGGATACTGAAGATTCAAGGAAGGGAGCCAACTCTAGAAGAGAAAGACAGGACAGGAAGTGATGCAGAATATTTCACTAAAGAAGAAGAGGAAGTTCAGTTTCATGATCACAAACCCTCAAAACAGAAGAGATCTGTGGCTAAAGAAGGAGGAGGTTATTGAGGGAAAACTACTTGCTGAACTGCATAAGATGCCCATGACAAAGATGGAGAAGAAGAACCTGTTGAAATTAAAGATGATGGATGAACGCTTAAAAGAAAAAGAATTAGAATCTGTTTACATAGAAGATGAAAAGTCTACTAAAGTGGAAGGAAATCTCAAACCCAAAGATGAGGAAACTGATGTGTTAGAGGATGAGCCTGTTAAATATAAAGAGGAACTCCTTACCATTAGTGGTGTGGTGGTGATTATTGTTTTAAGAGGAAGTACAACTAGGCAACAATCCTCGATACAACATTAATCAGAGGGAAAAATGGAAGTGATGCGACACTTCGGAAAATGAAGACATCGGCCAAAGGAAGACAAGGGCTATGAAAGGCGTGAAAATGAGAGACTCCCTAGCCCTCGCAAACCTAATAGCGTCGGTGTTGGAAAAGAACAAGAGTTGACCAAGGGAGGTCATATAGGACAGATGAAAGTGAGGAGCCTGGCACCAGTAAGTGGAAGCAAAGCCAGGACTCGCCTGAGGACCCCGTGGTCGCCAGCCAACGCTCCAAAATTCAGGGCCCCTTGGGCCCCTTTTAGTCGCCTCTTACAACAGGCAGGGGATACCGTGGATGTTATTCTACCGCCCCCACCTACAGAGGGATCCTTACCATTAAAGATGATGTATCTCTTTGAAGGGAAGAGGATGAAACTGTACAAATAAAAAAGTATGTATACACTAAATCCACACAAGAACAAATTAAAATGGGAAATCTTGTCAAACTGAAGGGAATGCAAAATCTTCCAGACCTATTCAAAATTATAGAATCACAAAACAAATTAAAGATGAGAAATCTTCAAAAACTGAAGAGTGGTGGTTGTAATACCACTTTTAAGAGGAAGTACAACTAGGCAACCATCCTCTATATAACACTAATCAGAGAAAAAATGGGAGGAATCCAACACTTTGAAAAATTGAGATATAGGCCAAAGAAAGACAAGGGCCAAGAAGGGCATGAAAATGAAAGACGCCCTAGGCCACGAGTGCTCTAATACCATCGGAGTTGGAAAGGAAAAAAGAGTTGACCAGGGGAGGTCAGAGTGGATAGATGTAATTAGCAGCTTGGCACAATAAGTAGAAGAAATGCCAGGACTCAGCTAAGGGGCCCATGGTCGCCAATCCATGCACCAAAGTTCACAGCAGTTGGGGGCACTTTTAGTCACCTCTTACGAGAAGCAGGGGATACAGTGGGTGTTATTCTACTGCCTCCACCTACAGGGGTAGATAAAATATATCGTTTAAAACTGTAGAGAACGAAACATCATCAAGAAATAGACTCTTTCAAAATAATGGGATCACAAAACAAATTAAAGATGAGAAATCTCCTAAAATTGAGGACAATGAAAAGCCTCACAGAACTAGACTTTCAAAATCACAGAATCACAAACCAAACTAAAAGTGATAATTCTTCTAAAACTGACGAGAACAAAATATCTCATAGATCGAGACTCCTCCAAAATCACAGAAACACAAAACAAATTAAAGATGAGAAATCTTCTAAAAGTGAAGAGAACAAAACATCTTCCAGATCCAGATTATTTCAAAATCGTGGAATCACAAAACAAATTAAAGATCAGATATATCCTAAAAGTGAACAGAATGAAACATCTCTCAGATCCAGACTCTTTCAAAATCACAGAATTGCAAAACAAATTAAAGATGAGAAATCCTTTAAAACCAAAGGGAATGAAATACCTCCCAGATCCAGACTCATTCAAAATAACAGAATCGCAAAACAAATTAAAACAAGAAATCTTCTAAAACTGAAGAGAATGAAATATCTTTCAGATCAAACTCATTCAAACTCACAGAATTGCAAAACAAATTAAAGATGAAAATTCTCCTAAAACTGAAGGGAACAAAATATCTCCCAGATCTAGACTCTTCAAAATCACAGAATCATGAAAAATTAAAGATGAGAAATCTTCTAAAACTGAAGAGAATAAATATCTACCATATCTAGACCCATTCAAAATCACAGAATCACAAAATAAATTAAAAGTGAGAAATCTTCTAAAACCGAAGAGAATTAAATATCTCCAAGGTCTAGACTCTTTCAAAATCACAGAATCATGAAGCTAATTGAAGATGAGAAATCTTCTAAAACTCAAGGGAATGAAATATCTTCTCCAGATCTAGACTCTTTCATATGGATGGAATCACAAAACAAATTAAAGATAAGAAATCTTCAAATATCTGCAATATCTAGACCCATTCAAAATCACAGAATCACGAAACAAGTTAAAGGTGAGAAATATTCTAAAACTGAAGACAACAAAACATCTCCCAGATCTATACACTTTCAAAATCACAGAATCATGAAACAAATTAAAGATGAGAAATCTTCTAAAACTGATGAGAATGAAATATCTTCCAGATCTACACTCTTTCAAATGGTTGGAATCACAAAAAAATTAAAGATCAGAAATCTTCTATAACTGAAGAGAAAGAAAAATTTACAATTCTAGACTCTTTCAAAATCATAGAATCATAAAGCAAATTAAAGATTAGAAATCTTCTAAACCTAAAGAGAATGAAATACATTCCATATCTAGACACTTTCAAAATCATGGAATCACAAACCAAATTAAACGTGACAAATTTCCTAAAAGTGAAGAGAAACAAAGAAAACTCCAGTTCTAGACTTTTTCATAATCACAGATAATGAAATATCTTCCAGATATAGACTCTTTCAAAATCAGAGAAACACAAAAGAAATTAAAGATGAGAAATCTTCTAAAACTGAAGAGAATAAAATATCTTCCAGATATAGACCCTTTCAAAATCATAGAATCGCTAAACAAATTAAAGATGAGAAAACTTCTAAAACTCAAGAGAATGAAATATTTTTCCAGATCTAGAGTCTTTCAAAATCACAGAAACGCAAAGCAAATTAAAAATGAGAAATCCTCTAGATCTGAAGAGAATGGAATATCTTCCAGATGTGGACCTTTCAAAAACCACAGATTCACAAAAAAAAATTAAAAATAAGAAATCTTCTAAAGCTGAGGAGAAAAAAAAAACGTCCAGTTCTAGAATCGTTCAAAATCACACAATCACAAAACAAACTAAAGGTGGGAAATCTCCTAAAACTGAAGAGAATGGATTATCTTCCAGATGTAGACTTTTCCAAAACCTGGAATCACAAAACAAATTAACGATGAGAAATCTTCTAAAAATGAAGAGAATGTATATCTCCCATATCCAGACTCATCCAAAATCACAGAATACCAAAACAAATTAAAAGTGGGAAATCTTCTAAAACTGAAGAGGAAGAAAAAAAACCTTCCAGGTCTAGACTCTTTCAAAATCATGGAGTAAAAAGAAAAAAAAATTGAAGGTGAGAAATCTTCTAAAACTGAAGAGAATTAAATACCTTCCAGATCTCGACTCATTCAAAATCATGGAATCATAAAACAAATTAAAACTGAAGAATATTGTAAAACTGAAGAGAATGAAATATCCTCCAGAACTAGACTCTTTCAAAATCATAGAATCACAAAACAAATTAAAGATGAGAAAACCTCTAGAACTGAAGACAATGGAATATATTCCAGATGTAGACTCTTACAAAATCATGGAATCACATAAAAAATTAAAGATGAGAAATCTTCTAACAGTGAAAAAAAAAACTAAGAAACATGCGGATATAGCTTTTTTTTTCAAAATCACAAAACAAACTAAAAATAAGAAATCTTCTAAAAGTGAAGAGAATGATATATCTCCCAGATCCTGACTCATTCAGAATCTATAAATGAAGAGAACAAAACAGAACCCAGATCCAGACTCATTCAAATCACAGAATACCAAAACAAATCAAAGATGAGAAATCTTCTAAAACTGAAGAGAATGGTATATCTTCCAGATTTAGACTCATTGAATATCATGGACTCATAACACAAATTAAAGATGAGAAACCATCTAACACTGAAGAGAACGATATATCTTCCAGATCAAGATCTTTCAAAAACAGAATCACAAAACAAATTAACGATGAGAAATCTTCTAAACTGAAGGAAATGAAATATCTCCATATCTAGGCTCTTTCAAAACATGGAATCATAAAACAAATTAAAGATTAGAAAAATTCTAAAGCTGAAGAGAAATAAATATCTTCCATATCTAGACTGACACTTTCAATATCACAGATTCAGAAAACAAATTAAACACGAGAAATTTTCTAACACTGAAGAAAATGAAACATCTTCCAGATATAGACTCTTTCAAAATCATGGACCACAAAACAAATGGAAGATGTGAAATCTTCTAAAACTGAAGAGAACTAAACTTCTCCCAGATGTATACTCTTTCAAAATCACAGAACCACAGGACAAATTAAAGATGAGAAAACTTCCAAACCTGAAGAGAACAAAACATCTCCCAGATCCAGACTCATTCAAAACAACAGAATCCCAAAACAAATTAAAGGCGAGAAATCTTCTAACACTGAAAGGAATGAAACGTTCCAGATCTAGACTCTCTCAAAATCATGGACACATAAAGCAAATTAATAATGATAAATTTTCTAAAACTGAAGAGAATAAAATATCTGCCAGATCTAGAATCTTTCCACTCACAGAATTACAAAACAAATTAAAGATGATAAATCTCATAAAACTGAAGAGAAAGAAAAATCTTTCTGATCTAGACTATTCCAAAGTCATGAAATCACAAAACAAATTAAATGTGGGAAATCTTATACAACTGAAGAGAATGAAATATCATCCAGATGTAGACTCATTCAAAATCATGAAATGATAAAACAAATTAAAGATGAGAAATCTCCTAAAACTGAAGAGAATGAAATATCTACCAGATCTAGACTCTTCCAAAATTACAGAATCAAAAAACAAATTAAAGATAAGAAATCTTCTAACACTGAAGAGAATGAAATATCTGCCAGATCTAGACCCTTTCAAAATCACAGAATCAAAAAAAAATTAAAAATAAGTAATCTTATAAAACTGAAGAGAAAGAAAAATCATCCTGATCTAGAATTTTTCAGTCATGAAATCACAAAACAAATAAAATTTGATAGGTCTTCTAAAACTGAAGAGAATGATATATCTTCCAGATCTAGACCCATCTAAATCACAGATCACAAAACAAATTAAAGATGAGGAATCTTCTAAAAACAAAGAGAACAAAACATCTCCCAGATCTAAACACTTTCAAAATCACAGAATCAAAAAACAAATTAAGGATAAGAAATCTTCTAAAACTGAAGAGAATGAAATATCTTCCAGATCTGGACCCATTCTAAATCACAGATCACAAAACAAATTAAAGATGAGAAATCTCCTAGAACTGAAGAGAATGAAATATCTTCCAGATCTAGACTCTTCCAAAATTACAGAATCAAAAAAAAAAAAAAATTAAGGATAAGAAATCTTCTAATACTGAAGAGAATGAAATATCTTCCAGATCTGGACCCATTCTAAATCACAGATCACAAAACAAATTAAAGATGAGAAATCTTCTAACAATGAAAAAATGAAATATCTTCCAGTTCAAGATTCTTTTGAAATGACAGTATCACAAAGCAAATTAAAGATGAGAATTCTTCTAAAACTGAAGAGAACAAAATATGCTGCAGATCTAGTCCCTATCAAAATCACAGAATCACAAAACAAATTAAAGATGAGAAATTGTCTAAAACTGAAGAGAATGAAATATCTTCCTGATCTAGACTCTTTCAAAATCACAGAATCACAGCACAAATTAAAGATAAGAAATACTCTAAAAATGAAGAGAATGGAATATCTTCCACAGTAGACTCATAATCACAGGTCACAAAAAATGTAATGATGAGAAATCTTCTAAAACTGAAAAGAAAGAAAAAACTCCATGTTCTAGACACTTTCAAAATCAGAGAAAAACAAAACAAATTGAAGGTGAGAAATCTTCTAAAACTGAAGAGAATGAACTATCTTGCAGATCTAGACTCATTCCAAAAACAGAAATGAGAAACAAATTTAGATGAGAAATCTTCTAAAAGTGAAGAGAGCTAAACATCGTCCAGTTCTAGCCCCTTCCAAAACCATGGAATCACAAAAGAAATTAATGATCTGCAATCTTCTAAAAGTGAAGAGGATGAAACATCTCCCACATCCAGACTCATTCAATATTACAGAATAACAAAATAATTTAAGATGAGAAATCTTCTAAAACTGAAGAGAATGAAACATCTTCCTGATCTAGACTGTTTTGAAATCGTGGAATCACAAAACATATTAAAGATAAGAAATCTTCTAAACCTGAAGAGAATGTAATATCTTCCAGATCTAGAAGCTTTCAAGATCGAGGAATCACAAATCAAATTAAAAATGAGAAATCTCCTAAAACTGAAGACAACAAAACGTCTCTCAGATCTAGACTCTTTCAAAATCACAGAATCATGAAACAAATTGAAGATGAGAAATCTTCTAAAACTGAAGAGAATGAAGTATATTCCAAATTTAGACTCCTTCAAAATCAGAGAATCACAAAACAAATTAAAGATGAGAAATCTTATAAAACTGAAGAGAATGAAATATCTTCCATATCAAGTCTCTTTCAAAACCATGGCATCTAAAAACGAATTTAAGATGACACATCTTCTAAAACTGAAGAGAATGAAATATCTTGCAGGTCTAAACTCTTTCAAAATTGCAGAATCATGAAGAAAAAGATGAGAAATCTTCTAAAACTTAAGAAAAAGAAAGACCTTCCTGTTCTAGGCTCTTCAAAATCACAGAATCACAAATCAAATTGAAGGTGGGAAATCTTCTAAAACTGAAGAAAATGAAATATCTTTCAATTGTAGACTCTTTCAAAATCGTTGAATCACAAAACAAATTAAGGATGAGAAACCTTCTAAGACTGAAAAGCATGAAATATCTCCCAGATCCAGTCTCTTTCAAAAAACAGAATTTAAAAACAAATTTACACAAGATATCTTCCAAAAGTGAAGAGAACGAAACATCATCCAGATCTAGCCTCTTTCAAAACTATGGGGTCACAAAACAAATTAAAGATCAGAAATCTTCTAAAAGTGAAGAGAATGAAACATCTCCCAGATCCAGACTCATTCAGATCAAGGAATCACAAAACAAATTAAATATGAGAAATCCTCTACAAGTGAAGAGAACAAGACAACTCCCAGATCCAGACTCATTCAAAATCACAGAACATAAAAACAAATTAAAGATGAAAAATCTTCTAAAACTAAAGAGAATGAAACATCTTCCATTTCTAGACTGTTTTGAAATCATGGAATCACAAAACAAATTGAAGATGAAAAGTCTTCTAAAACTGAAGGGAATGAAATATCTTCCAGATCTAGATTCATTTAAAGTCTTGGAATCATAAAAAAATTAATGATGAGAAATCTTCTAAAACTGAAGAAAAAGAAAAATTCCTGTTCCAAAGTCTTTCAAAATCACAGAATCACAAAACAAACTGAAGGTGAGAAATCTTCTAAACCTGAAGAGAATGTAATATCCTCCAGATCTAGGAGCTTTCAAAATCATGGAATCACAAATCAAATTAAAGATGAGAAATTTTCTAAAACTGAGGAAAATGAAACATCTTCCAGATATAGTCTCCATCAAAATCATGGGAAAAGAAAACAAATTTAAGATGATAAATCTTCTAAAACTGAAGAGAACTAAACTTCTCCCAGATGCAAACTCTTTCAAAATCACTGAATCAAAAAATAAAACTTGATAAATCTTCTAAAACCGAAGAGAATAAAAGATCTCCCAGATTCTGACTCATTCAAAATCAAAGAATCACAAAACAAATTAAAGATGAGAAAAATCTTCTAACACTGAAGTAAATGAGATCTTCTAGATCTAGACTCTTTCAAAATCATGGATTCACCAAACAAATTAAAGACAAGAATTCTTCTAAAGCAGAACAGACTGAAACACCTTCCAAATCTAGGCTCTTTCCAAATCACAGAAACACAAAAAAAAATTAAAGATGGGAAATCTTCTAAAACGGAAGAGAATGAAATATCTTTCAGATCTAAACTCTTTCAAAATCACAGAATCACAAAAGAAATTAAAGATCAGAAATCTTCTAACACTGAAGGAATGAATCATCTTCCATATCTAGATATTTTCAAAATCACAGAACATGCAACTATTAAAACTGAAGAGGAAGTACCTGTAACTTGCAGAAAGGGAAGATGAGGAACATGGTAATACTGGAGAGGAGGAATATCATCCCAGGAAGAGAGAATTACTGCTGTAAATCATGGAGGATTAATCTAAAGAGGAAATACCATTTAAACTCCCTGAAGATGAACTTCTAAAAATTAAGAATGACGAACCTGCTGAAGTCACAGTTAAGGAGCATGATTAAATTTAGACTGCTGTGGAACTTGAAAAGGAAGGTTGTATTTCAACCAAAGATCAGAATCCTACTGAAGCTCAAGCCATAATTTCAAAACAAGACTACGGTATGAACAATTTGAAAAGATGGAACCTGCTGTTATAGAGGAAGTTACAACTAAATGAATCTTGTACAAGTTGAAACAAAAGAGAATGAGGAGCATCTTATGGAAAAGCAACTTCTTGATATTGAAAAGGATGAGGTGTAGGAAAGGGAAAGAAACAAGAAGTAAGTCAGATTGAGGTAGTTACAGAGAAAGAAGTTTGAAAGAAAGAGAAGAGAAAGAATGTCTTAAGGTGGAAGAGCTTCCTGAACCAGATAACAAAATCCCTACCTAATTATTACCTGACTTTGAAGGGGAAGTTTCAACCAATACAAAACAAGTAGATGGGATTATAAAACAAAAAACAAAAAAAATCAACTACAGAGCCTGTGCATGGTCTGAATGTATTGGTAGAGATCAGGTAAATTCTCTTGAACTGAAAATGAACCTACTACTGACACAAGACAACTTGAGGAAGATTTAGGGAAAGTGTATGAGTATGAACCAGTCAATGCTGACCAGGCTCAAAGATCATATTCCCTGAAATTGGAGAGGAAGTTTCAAGAAGAGCTGAAGTTGTGGTATCATCACACGGCTATCTCCAAGGAAGGAGGAACCAGAAAAAGATCAGTCTCCTGAGACTAAAAAAAAGAACTGAAGGAACATTATGGAACAGGAAGAGAAGATCTTAAAGGCACTGGTAAAATGACACCTTCAATAAAAGGTTTTGTATTCACCTCTAGTATTTCACCTTCTCACCATCATTGTTTTCCATGAATGATATTCTAATCAAGAAAAGTGAGAAGGAGGAAACATCTTCAATAATTTCATCAAAAGCAACAACAGTGACTGAAGAAAGGCAACGTGCAGTTCTTAGCGTACTGGGGGAACTGTGAGAAATGGCGATTAGCAACCAACATTAAGAAAGGAATAGTAAATCTTATGACCCTGACAGGAAAGGCAGAGGAAGTAGAAGACTTCATGAAGAAGGAGATGGTGGGAATGAAGGGGCTGAATGAAGTGAAATGGAAAGATATTGAAAGGAAGAAATTGAGGAAAGGTTACATATTATACTGAAGTGGTTGCCAGGAGGCAATAAACGGAGTGGGACTAATAATTTCAAAGCAATTGGAGGAGTTTGTTGAAGTGATAAAATGTGTGACAGAATGAAGATTAGACTAAAGGTGAAGAATGAAGTGATGGATTTCATAAAAGTGTATGAATCACAGATCAGCAACAGAGAGGAAGTTATTGAAGAAATCTTAGAGAAAGTAGAAAGAGAAATTTCAGGTGTGGAAGTGGTTATTATGAGAGATCTGAATGCACAGATCGGAAACAAGAGACAAATAAAGGAAGAAGTCATTAGAGCACTCGTAAATGGGGAAACGAATCGTGAAGGAGTAGAACAAGTGGACTTCTGTGAAAGGAAAGGACTGATAGTGGGGAATACATGGTTTCGAAAGAAACAGCAGGAAAATTACAAGAACAAAATCAGTAATTGACTACTTTTAGGTGGAAAGGACAAAAAACTGCAGGAAGTTGATGGATGTGACAGCTTTTCCAGGAGAAGCATTTGATGGGGACCATAGAGTTGTGGTGGCAAAATAACGATGAGAAAAATGGAAAACTAAAATATATAAGAGAAAGTGCTTGTGGCAGGATATCTACGAGAGTGAAAGGAAAGGAGACACCATGTTGGATTGAGGAAATGAGGAAAGTGGTGAAAGAAGAAGACAGCCTGGTGACAATGCAACTGAGATCAAACAGAAGAAGGTGAAAGGAAGTATCTCAACAGTAAACTGAGACTTAAGAAGGTGGTAAGAGAAGAAAAGAAGAATTGGGAAGAATTTACACAAAAAATGGGATGTGGCACTAAAAGAATGCTGAACGGACTTATAAGAAGTAAGAGGACAGAAAGAGTTATCACAAAGTTAATGAAAAATGAAGATGAGGTATTGTTAACACACCCAGAAGAGATAAAGAGAAGATGGAAGGAGTATTCTGATAAGCTACTGAATGTGACCAACTGTACAGGGGAGAGAGAAGCAATGCAGTGTGACAACTCAACAGCAGATGGTATAACAATGATGGAGGTGGAGCTAGCGGTACAAATGATGAAGATGGTAAAAGCAACAGGAATGGATGAAATCAGTGTGAAAATGATAAAGGCTGCTGGACCTGTTGGTATGCAATGGTTGCACCGACTACTAAAGTGTATGTGGAAACACATAGACTATGTGTACCAGGAGACTGGAAGATAGGGATAATAATACCAGTGTTTAAAAAATGGGACAAGAAAGTTTGTGGTAACTATAGAGGAATCACACTTATATCACAGGTAGTCAAAATACTTGAAAGGTGGTGGTGATTATTGTTTTAAGAGGAAGTACAACTAGGCAACCATCCTCTATATAACACTAATCAGAGAGAAAAAATGGAAGGGGTCCGACACTTCGAAAAATGAAGGTATCAGCCAAAGGAAGACAAGGGCCACGAAGGGCGTGAAAATGAAAGACTCCCTAGGCCTCCATACGTAATACCGTCGGGGTCGGAAAAGAACAAGAGTTGACCAAGAGAGGTCGGATAGGATAGATGAAAGCTAGGAGTCTGGCACAAGTAAGTGGAAGCAACGCCAGGACTCAGCTAAAGGCCCCGTGGTTGCCAACCCACGCTCCAAAGTTCAGAGCCCCTGGGGTCCCTGTTAGTTGCCTCTTACGACAGGCAGGGAATACCGTGGGTGTTATTCTACCGCCCCCACCCACAGGGGGGTCAAAATACTTGAAAGGGTACTAGAAAGAAGAATGAGAAGTAAGATTGAAGGAGAGTTACAAGAGGAACAATAGGGCTTCAGAAAAGGAAGATCTACAGTGGACCCAATCTTTAGCATGTGACAGCTGATAGAAAAGAACTAGGAATATGGAAAGTATCTGGTCATACTTTCACAGATATAGAAAAGGCATATGGTAGTGTCCCCAGAGAGAAGGTTTGGGAAACCATCGTTAAAAAGAGACTTGGAAAAGAAATGTTGGAAATGGTGCAAGAAATGTTCAACAACTATACTGACCCCAGTTGGAAAGACAGAATGGTTTAGGAATAAGACTGGACAAAGACAAGGGAGTATGCTGCCACCTCTCTTATTTATTATGGTCATGAATGAAATTGTAAAGGAAACAAAGGAAGCCTGTGGAGATAAAGAGATGAAGATATTGCTATTTTCAGATGATGTCATGATCTAGGGAAAGAACAGCAAAGGAGTGCAACAACAACTAGATGTACTGAACGAAGAAACTGAGAAGTATGGCATGAAAATCAGTACAGATAAAAGCAAGACTGGTGACGTCGAGAGGGGGAAGGCAAGGAAAGGGCACTGTGAAAACTGGAAGTCAGAGTTTGGAAATTGTAGATAGCTTTAAATACCTAGGAAGTGAATAAATGCAAAATTCTAGGGTGGACATGGAGATTAGCAGGAGGGTACAGCAGGGCAATGCTTTCTACCAAAGTGTAAGAAAACTCCTTTGGAGCAAAGAAGTTTCAAGGGAAACAAAGAGATAATGTACAAATTGTACTATGTACCCACACTGACTTATGCAGCTGAGACTTGGACTTTTGACTAACAAGCAAGTGAGATGAAATTCCTAAGAAGTATGATAGGAAAGACAAGGAAAGACCGAGTGAGAAATGGAGATGTTAGGAAGGAAGCTGAGATAAGAAAGCTGAATGAGATAATTGAAAAGAATAAACTAAAGTGGTTTGAAAATGTAAAGAAGTTGGAGGAGAATAGAATTCCAAGACAGATGCTGGAGACAAAGTATGAGGGCAAGAGAGCATGAAGACGACCTAGAACGAGGTGGATTTAATCAGTGAAGAGCAACAGAACCCCTGCCCCACTATGGCACTACAGCCGCGAAGGGCCTTGGCCTACCAAGTGATCGCTGCTCAGCCCAAAAGTCAGTAGATTACGAGGTGTCATGTGGTCAACATGACAAATCTTCTCGGCGGTTATTCTTGGCTTTCTAGTCTGGGACCGCCATCTCACCGTCAGATAGCTCTTCAATTCTAATCACGTAGGCTGAGTGGACATTGGACCAGCCCTCAGATCCAGGTAAACATCCCTGACCTGGCTGGGAATCAAACACGGGGCTTCCGGGTAAGAGGCAGTCATGCTACCCCTACACCACGGGGCCAGCAAAGAGCGGCATAAGAAGACGAAATTTAGACTGGGAAAAGATCGTGGAAGAGGAATGGTAGCTGGAAAGACGAAGATGGAGAAGTGCCATAAATACCCAACTCGGCAGGAGCTGGATAAGGGAAAATGATGAAGATGATGATGATGATGATTCATTACTAACAATGCGCTGTGATAGGAGGAGCAGTCACAGCACAACTCCTGGCTCAGATGTTTTAAGTGATAGCGATTTGGTCCCTTGACTCAACACAGCGTCATTAGCAAGCTGCAACCAAAATTTGGGGTGGAAGGGGGAGGCACACCCATTCATATCATTGTAGTAGTCACAAAGAAGATGGAACTGTTTCATGGACTTCCAAAAGACCTCACAAAACATTCATCGACCAATCATGAGACATCATATATTCACAAAGAGATGCAATATATTATGTCAACCTCCATGAACAGTTCCCTGTATGGAAGTCTCCCTACAGAACAAGAACACGAATTACTAGAAAAACACAGAAATGGAAAATCGTATAAATCTATAATGTCTACTTCTTACACATCAAATTTAGGATCATTCTCTTTGAAATCCTCTAGCTCACTAGTTCACAGTTTAGCCCAGAAGGACATATGATGGATGGCACTAAAAGACAAACACAGAGCTACCAGAGGAGAATTTCTTGTTGTATCTGCAAATCCACTGACTACTCACCTTCTAACCAGACATTAAAATATGAACATCGCTATTCATCATCAGGAAAAATGGACAGAGATTAGCCGGTGAGAAGAGTCTCCGTCCGTTTACTGAAGATTTTTTAACGGCAGAATTGATGGTTCAAAACAGTTTTTTAAGATGTGATGTAATGAAATTGTGATATAAGGCATGTATTAGAAGAAAAATAAAATAGAAAATCTGATGAGGTATGCGCTAAAAATGACAAGCCCTTGCCGTGAAACTGCAAACAAGAAACATTCACTACAAGTACCACAATTCCTGGTACAAAACCTCCAAGTGGTAGAGAAGAAAGAAAAGCCAGTCACTAAAACTACGGTCATACCTTCATCCAGTGGTATGCAACTTGATCCAATGTTCCATCATCAACTTCCAATGTCTTCCATTATTGGACAAGCTTATCCTGAGCCACGACAAGAATATGGACAGCTATCAACTTCAAAACCTGAAGTTAAGGGAGATCCTATTGAAGGATGGGGAAAGCCCTTGACACTTACTTCACCTGCACCACCGCCGATTACAGATACTCGGAGCAATGTTAACATAGTTAAGAATAAAAGAACTATGTCCTAAAAGGAGAAAAAGGCAATGCAGAATAAGAAGCGTATGATTATAAATAAGAAAAACAGAACATGTAGACGACAAATGGGGTAAGATTTTAAAACGAAAGTTCAAAACCTCCAATTAAACAGAAAGGAAGTACTAACAGAGAAATAGGTAGAAAGACAAAGAGTTTAGTAAATCCTGTATATGTAGATCTACCATACATTCTATATCACGGAAATTTATATTACAACACAGTGGAATTCTTCAGTAAAGTATGAGTACGATACCATGTCTTCAGAGGAATAGAACACAGACAAGAAATCTACTATACTCTACCTAAAATGAAGAAAATCTGGGAGAATTAAGAATTTGGTATGTACAGAAATGAAATATATTTTCTTAGCAGTATGAGCATGTTTTCTATGGAATGGACTCATTTCTTTTTTAAATTTTCAAACAATCACCATTCATCTGTATTTAGGTCACATTTCTGAGGTAATTAGTTTTTACCTAGTCTATTCATAAATGATATTAAAAAAGTTGGAAATTTATCAAACATCTTCCTGTTATGAGTGAAAATGAGGTTTAATTAAACAAATCTCAATGTTATGTGACTCAGTTATGTAACAGATGAGTTAGATTAACATCAGAGACATTTCCAAACAGTACCATTGTGAGGGGCCGCTGACTTGGGTTTTGGACTCCTTTCAACTACAAGTATCATCGATTCAGTATTGTGCTATAAAAGCAGTCCCTTGGTCAGTAATACTATTGCTCTACGCCAGCTTCTGTGCATGTGAGGCACTGTGGGTCGGTTCCACTGATCGATTTAAATTCATATCCATCCATTCACTCTTCATTCTCACGTTTCGAATTATGGTCAGTGGACGTTTTTGGGCTTTTAATTTGTCACTTTATTTTGTCTCATTTCATACCATTAGAGGCCGATGACCTAGATGTTAGACCCCTTTAAACAACAAGCATCATCATAATCAGCTTTATTGTAACACTACTCTTTTGTTGGAAACCACCCAGAACAAATCGAGCTACTTTTCTTTAGATTTTTTCCAGTTCTTGAATCAAGTAATCCTGGTGAGGGTCCCATATACCGGAACCATACTCTAGTTGGGGTCTTACTAGAGACTTATATGCCCTTTCCTTTACATCTTTACTATAACCCTTAAACACTTCATATCCAGCTGCAGAAATCTGTACCCATTACTTACAATCCCATTTATGTTATTACCCCAATGAAGATCTTTCCTTACATTAACACATAGGTACTTAATGTTATAGAGTGCCATATTGGATTTTGGTAATATGCATACCACAAAATTTGCATCTATAAAAGGCAACAATCATGGATTGCTTAGGCACAGCTCCAAAAGAGTGTTGTGATTTCTGCAAAAAAATAACTGACTAGTGAAAGTGAGGCTATTGATGTAAGAGCTGCAACAGATGTCAGCATTTCATTTTTCTTTCATTTGCTTTACATCGCACTGACACAGATAGCTCTTACGGCAGCGATGGGATAGGAGTGGGTAGGAGTTGAAAGGAAACCACCATGGCCTTAATTAAGTTCCAACCGCAGCATTTGTTTGGTGTGAAAGTGGGATGGTGGTGGTGGTGATTATTGTTTTAAGAGGAAGTACAACTAGGCAACCATCCTCTATATAACACTAATCAGAGAGAAAAATGGAAGGGTTCCGACACTTCGAAAAATGAAGGTATCGGCCAAAGGAAGACAAGGGCCGCGAAGGGCATGAAAATGAAAGACTCCCTAGCCCTCGCAAACCTAATAGCGTCGGGGTCGGAAAAGAACAAGAGTTGACCAAGAGAGGTCGGATAGGATAGATGAAGGTGAGGAGCCTGGCACAAGTAAGTGGAAGAAATGCCAGGACTCAGCTGAGGGCCCCGTGGTCGCCAACCCACGCTCCAAAGTTCAGGGCCCCTGGAGCCCCATTTAGTTGCCTCTTACGACAGGCAGGGGATATCGTGGGTGTTATTCTACCGCCCCCACCCACAGGGGGCCTAAGCTGGAACAGCCCTCAGGATCAACA
The DNA here is from genome assembly GCF_040414725.1 of Anabrus simplex. NCBI lineage: Eukaryota > Metazoa > Arthropoda > Insecta > Orthoptera > Tettigoniidae > Anabrus > Anabrus simplex. The sequence continues at coordinate 1,715,018,066 of NC_090265.1, forward strand.
AGCACACAAGCCCCCACACCGACATCAAGGTCATGGTGTCCCTAGAGGGGGTATGTTACAAGAGTGTGAGCAACTGTAAAATGACCTTGATAATGTTGTGAGATGGATAGAAGGCAATGGTGTGTCGAAAAATGGGGTCAAAGGTCAGGTTGTGAGTTTCACAAATAGGAAAAGCCCTCTCAGTTTTAATTACTGCATTGATGGGGAGAAAGGTCCTTACGGGAATCATTGTAGGTAGGTAGGTGTTAAAGTAAGGAAATGATCTTCATTGGGATAATCACATAAATGGGATTGTATATAAAGGGTACAGATTTCTGTACCTGGTTATGAAGGTGTTTAAGAGGTGTAGTAAAGATGAAAAGGAAAGGGCATATAAGACTCTAGTAAGACCCCAACTAGAGTGTGGTTCCAGTGTATGGGGCTCTAATCAGTATTACTTGATTCAAGTACCAGAAAAATCTAAAGAAAAACAGTTCACTTTGTTCTGGATGATTTCCAACAAAAGAGTAGTGTTACAAAAGATTTTCGGCTGGGAAGACTTGGGAGAAAGGAGACGAGCTGCGTGACTATGCAGTATGCTCCGAGCTGTCAGTAGAGAGATGGCATGGAATGACATTAGTAGATGAATAATTGTGAATGGTGTCTTCAAAATTAGGAAAGATCACAATATGAAAATAAAGTTGGAATTCAAGAGGACAAATTGGGGCAAAATTTGTTTATAGGAAGGGGAGTTAGGGATTGGAATAACTTATTAAAGGGCATGATCAATAAATTTCCAATTTCATTGAAATTTAAGAAAAGGCTCAGAAGACATCAGATAGGAAATCTCCCACCTGGGCGACTGCCCTAACTGTAGATTGGCAATGATTGATTACATTGCTTGATTACATTCTGAAATATGTGAATACAGTTTGCTGAATCAATGTATTATTCTAGGCACCATACCAGAAAGATGGAAGAATATATCACTCAAAGTGTTATATAAAGGAAAAGTGACCCTAATTCACATCAATGCAGAGCTTTGAAATTTGTGCTCTTCAAGATCCTCATGAAACTCCGTGTGAAATGAATAGATTCAACTGCAGATTCAAAAATTCCTGAAGAGCAATTTGGGTTTTTGCACAGACAGATCTACCATTCAAGCAGCAAGATCTCTACAGGGCCAAATGAGAGAATCACTTAGACATCCCCGAGGTAAGTTGTTTGCTTTATTTATAGATCTAAAGCATATGACTTCTTGCACACTACTATCTAAATGACAAGACATAGGGATACTTTCGTACATTATTCAGTTACCGTTTTTGTAACTGTTATTTCTAATGCTTCAAACATCTTCTTTCCTCTTGAAGGATACATGTTTAAATGTTACAAGGAGATTTGTAAATAATGCAGTAGTAGCTAAACAATACAGTTGTGGGAAAATAAGAAGGTAATATGCAATCTTAGACACACAAACCTGCCAGAATATACTGCAGTTGCTAAACAATGCAGATGCAGAATGTAGTATTAAGTAAAAGAACCTTCATTTTTAAACTGAAAGCCTGCCAGAACTAAGCATCAACATTAAGAACCAAAGCATTTATGGACCAAGTGACAGCCTTGGTCTACAATTGCAAAAAGGTTAGGCAGTTGGTCTACTATTGCCTTTTAAGATGATACTTGGTCTTCAAATATGAAACACAGTAATGGACTTAAATCATGTGGCGCTTAGCGTTTTTATTTCACTGGAAATTTGACTGACGAAAGTAGGCATTTCTTATATTTATATTGAAATTTGAAGTCTTGGCCACCAGAATGCACCTTCTAGGGACACCATGACCTTGTGGAGGCTTGTGTGCTTGTTGATTCTGAGTGGTGTGCCAGCTCAGGGTTACTCATGCTGGATTGGCCTCCGTGTAGGGCCAACCTTACAATGTGTCCCCCGAGTTGCCTGAGAGGAGACTGTGCTCTTTATCTTTCATAACTATTTCTACCCTTTATTCTCACCTTCTTATATTTCATTCCTCTTTTGTCTAGCCAACCTCTCTGCCTCGGGTAGAATAAACGATAAGAATAGTTAGAATAGGTTAGTATGGAGTTTTTATCCTCCCCCAATTGCAAGTTTCGGGTCGTGGCGAGGTGATGCATGGCTACTGGGAGAGTAGTTCCTAGCGACCCACCTTCAGATACCGGGCGCAATCTGGAGTATATTGCCTCGCTTTCGGTATGTCAGCGCTCTGTTGAAGGTCAACCTTTTATATCCCGGGTACTCGTAGGACTATGTATGGTTTTTGAGTTTGGTTTTGATTCTTCGGAGGCTGCAGGCCTTAAAACTGCGTCCTTTAATTGTTCAGTTAGGAAACGTAAATGTTTCAATCTTGTTGACCTGTCTAGTAAGGAAGTTTCTGAAGAGTGTCTGCCACGATTTCTGGTTGCGACCAGAGTCGATGGGCAGAGCTTTCTTCAAGAGAACCCATTCCTGATAAGCAATGCTGTGGAAGGTCTTATTGGTGAAGTAGATGAAATGAGGGAATTGCGTGATTGTAGGGTACTCATTAAAACTAGTACGCACGTGCAGAGTAAAAAGTTAGTGGAAGCCACAGTGTTCGGACCAGTGCCGGTTAAGATTGAGAGCCACAAGTCCCTGACTTGATTAAGGCCTCCGATGATGGCCTTACCCGGAGCCTTGCTCGTAGAGGACTATCCGACGTTAAACGTCTTAAGAGGCATGTCGATGATAACCTCTATGACACCAAGGCTTTCATCTTAACTTTCTTTCTTGATAAACTGCCCGAACGTATTAAGGTATCCATGTACACACTCACTGTTCGACCATATTTTCCTTTTCTTATGAGGTGCCACAACTGCCAGCGTTTTGGCCACACCTCACCACGCTGCCAGGGATCAGCAATATGCGGGGCATGTGGAAAAGTGGTGCATGCCAGTGCGGAGTGCACACCACCACCAGTGTGTGTTGACTGCACTGGGGAGCACGCCCCTTGGCCCAAGGAATACCCTACATTTTAACAGGAGAAAAAGATCCAGGAGATTAAGACTCTGGATAAACTTTCTTATTCAGAGGCACAGAAGAAGTATAAATCAATGGCTACTCCAGAATTCTCCGTCTCTTTTGCAGAGAAGGCTGCTAGTGTACGCATATCTCCCGTATGTTTGTACCCTCTGTCCCGCCATGAACACCGCAAACATCAAGTACTCAGCAAGTAAACGTCAAACCACAGACAAATGAATCAATACACGTTTGGAGAAGAAACCTTCTCCAATGAGATGAGGGGTCCCAGGATCCCCAAAAAAGCCTGGCAAGCCATCTGCCAGCTCTCCTCCAAATTGTTTGAAAACGATGGGTAAGAGCGAGAGGTCCCTACTCACTCTTGTTTGATCACTTTCTGGAGAACCTTGTTCTCCCAGGAAGAAGGCCCACTGTTCCCAATCAATAAGATCACCGTCCGTGGAGTGTCCAGTCACCACACCTCCTCCTTCTGAGGAGACGATCGACACTGAACCACTCATTATCGTGGATGATTACGACAATACCGACAAGAACGGTGGAAAATGGCAGGTAATTGCCAAAAAGAAGGGCAAGCAATTGCCCTAATTTTGCAACACTACAAATCCACACAATGGCACTATTGCAGTGGAACTGCAGTAGTTACCACTGTCGCCTAGCTGAGTTACGTCAACTGATATCCGTCTATGCGGCATCCATAATCTGTCTACAGGAATCTCATTTGAGACCTGGACACGACACGACTATGAGAGGATACCGTCTTTTTTCCAAAAACAGAGTAGCTGTGGATGGCGCGGCACCTGGGGGCGTTTGTACCCTAGTTCGCTCCGACATCTTCAGCGAAGAAGTACCGCTCCGTATCAGCAAGATGCAGTTGCAGTTCACACTCCGTTGCCAGTAATGACAACGATTTGCAACATGTACTTTCCACCGGATTATAAACCTGAAATTCGTGCACTACAAGATTTGATCAGTCAGCTGCCTCCTCCTTTCCTCATGCTGGGAGACGTGAATGCCCGTAATATACTATGAGGTTCTCCGTCTTCCTGTTCTAGGGGGAGGATGCTCGAGCGAATGATCAATCTGTTTGATCTTTGGGTGCTTAATACAGGGGAACCGACACATTTCAGCAGCGTACCTGGCACATTTTCACACCTGGATGTCACTTTGTGCAGCGGTGTGCTAGTTCCCCTGCTATGATGGCAAGTACATGACGACCTCTCTGATAGTGACCACTTCCCGATAATTCTATCTCTGTTGAATCAAAGACAGTCCGAAGTACCCAAGCGCTGGTTACTTCGGTGGGCAAATTGGCCAGAATTTACAAAATGCGCAGTGATGGCTGATGATATGCTGGATTCTGTTGACGACCACGTTTCTCCCATTACTACTGGAATTTCGGCTGCTGTGGAGGAAACAATTCCTTCCTCATCCGGTATTCGTCGCCAGAAACACGTCCCATGGTGGACGGATGAAATTGCAGCAGCCATACATGATCGCCGACTGGCTTTTAAGCATTATCGTCGGAATCCTACAATGGACAATCATATAAATTTTTAGCGTTTGCGCGCGAAGGCCTGTTTTTTTATTTGAGAAAGCAAGAAAGCTACGTGGGAAAAGTAAGTGTCATCCATCACGGCACATACTCCGTCATCACAAGTGTGTATTGTCGGAGTACAGAATGTGACCTCGGTACCCGGAATCTCCATTAATGGAGATATAGTTATGATTCCTTCATCATTGCCGACCACATCGCATCACATTTCACAGATACGTCCAAATTAGGAGATTTGACTCTGCATTTCTTCCAATTAAGCGTGAAGAAGGGGCGCACCGTCTTCCTTTTGCCTCTAGTGCTTCGCATCCTTACATCATGCCCTTCATTGAGTGGGAGTTGCGGAGTACACTCACGCTATGCAGAGATGCTGCTCCTGGACCAGACAAAATCCATAATCAAATGCTTAAGCATTTGAGTGACAGACGTCTCAAGAATATCCTCACCCTATTCAACAGAATATGGAGTGAGGGAGTGTTTCCATCTCAATGGCGCGAGGGAATTGTGATACCAATTCCCAAGCCAGGTAAAGATCCAAAATTTCAGGATAGTTATAGGCCAATATGCCTTACGAATGGCCTCTGTAAGCTATTTGAAAGGATGGTTGACCGGCGTTTTGTGTGGGCCATGGAAAAGTAGGGTCTCTTATCTAACTACCAGTGTGGGTTTTGCTGTCATCGGTCTGACACTGATCATCTGGTCAGACTGGAGAGTGCAATTCAGGAGGCCTTTCTCCAGAAGAGACTCACATGACAGCCCCACAGGTGGTGGTGATTTTTGTTTTAAGAGGAAGTACAACGAGGTAATCATCCTCTCTGAACAAATAAGAGGAAAAGAAATTTAAAATATAAAACAAAATTATTTATTCAACAAAGGAATATGGAAACGCAGTACAAAATAAAACAAAAACAAAATTTATAAAAATAGGCCGAAAGGATTACTAACGTATCAAAAGGGAACGTACGTTCCCTGAGTAACAGTACACTTGTAATTTACATACCCTTGATAAGTCCACTGTCGCACATAAAGCGGAAGACGAGATCAGCAGTAGTCGCGTCATCGGCTAGTATGCGTTTGAGGGTTTCCTGCAGGCCGAGGCTCCGTCTTAGGCCAGAGAGATCGGCGCACTCTGTGAGGATGTGGGCCACGGTGAAGTCGGCACCACAAGAACACACTGGGGGGTCTTCCCTCTTTAGGAGATAAGAGTGCGTGGATCGTAAATGACCTATCCTCAGCCTGCACAGTACTATGGCCTCTCTCCGTGAAGGTCGGAAAGAGGACCGCCACACGGTAGTTGTCTTCTTAATTGCTCTCAGCTTGTTGGGAGTTCGGATATCTAGCCACTCCGATTCCCAGAACGCCAAGATGGTTCGACGTAGCTGAGAACAAATATCCTTAGCAGGTACATTGACGGGTCTTGGAGGTAAAAGTGCAGCTTCCTTTGCTGCTTCATCCGCAAGTTCGTTTCCCACAATCCCAACGTGGCTTGGAAGCCACGCGAAAGTGATTCTGGTGCTAGCATCGCTTAACCTGGCTAGAAGGTCATGTATCTGCTGCACCAGTGGGTGTTGCGAGAAACAGGTTTCAATAGACTGCAGAGAGCTTAACGAATCGGTACACAACAGAAAGTGGCTTCTTTCGTCATGCAGTGCAAACTGCAGAGCCTCTAAGTTGGCGTAAAGCTCTGCAGTATACACGCTACATACTTTAGGGAGCGAGACCTTCGTACTGATATCATCAATGACAAAAGAGCAACCAACATTATCTCCGATTTTAGAACCATCCGTGAAGATAAGTCTCGCGGCCGGATATTGGTGAACAAAATCCTGGAAATACCTCCCATGAACGGAGTAATCCGTGTTCACCTTGGGTCCACGGAGCAGATCTAGACGTATATCCGGTCGCGGAACCAACCACGGAGGTACCTCGCTAAGAGTTCGTTCAAGACAACTACCGATATCAATATTCAAATCATGACACAAGCTATCAATCCGAAACCCAACCGGCCGTGTGGCATTCGGCCGGTCTTGGCACCGCTGGTGGTATTGGGTGCGATAGATGCATTGATAGCTTGGATGTAGCGGCATTTCACGAATTTTGGCTGCGTACGTTAGGAGTAACTGCTGCCTCCTTATCCATAAAGGTGGAACTCCCGCTTCAGCGAGCAGGCTGGGAACGGGGCTAGTACGGAAAGCACCCGTTGCCAGCCTTACTCCACTATGGTGAATACTGTCTAAAAGGCTCAGCGTAGATTTTGATGCTGAGCCATAAGCCGCACTTCCATAGTCAATTCGGGAGAGGACCGTAGCCGTGTAAAATCGTAGCAGTACCGCACGGGCAGCCCCCCACGAAGTGCCGCTGAGAAACTTAAGCATGTTAAGTCTCTTCATGCACGCAACCTTTAACTGACGGATGTGGGGCTGCCACGTACGTCTCTTATCAAATTGGAGACCCAGGAATTTGCAGGTGTCAACCACTGGTAAGACACTGTTACGCAAGCGGAGCTCAGGTTCGGGATGCACAGGTCGATGTCGACAGAAATGTACAACTGAGGTTTTCGCTGCTGAAAATCGAAAACCATGTTGCTGGGCGCATCTGTCGACTCGGTTAATAGCTTGCTGTAGCTGTCTCTCTGCAAACGCCACCCTTCCGGAGCTGTAATGTAGAGCTAAGTCGTCTACATACAGCGATGGAACGACTGCGGGCCCAGCAGCGGCAACTATGCCGTTGATGGCGATTGCGAACAGCGTGACACTCAGTACCGATCCCTGAGGTACTCCATTTTCCTGAAAGTAATATTGAGAAAATGCATTCCCTACTCGGACTCGAAAGAGACGGAGGGACATGAATTTCCCCGAAATCCCCACTGGTGTAGAGTGGAGAGAATCCCATATCGCCAGGTAGTATCGTAAGCTTTTTCCAGGTCAAAAAACACGGCAACTAGGTGTTCCTTCCGGAGAAAGGCCTCCTGAATGGCGCTCTCCAGTCTGACCAGATGATCAGTGGCAGACCGATGAGAGCGAAAACCACACTGGTAGTTAGACAAGAGACCCTCCTTTTCCATGGCCCACACAAGACGCCGGTTAACCATCCTTTCAAATAGCTTACAGAGGCCATTTGTAAGGCATATTGGCCTATAACTTTCCAGACGTTTTGGATCTTTACCTGGCTTGGGAATTGGTATTACAATTCCCTCACGCCATTGAGATGGAAACATTCTCTCACTCCATATTCTGTTGAATAGGGTGAGGATATCCTTGAGACATCTGTCACTCAAATGCTTAAGCATTTGATTATGGATTTTGTCCGGTCCAGGAGCCATATCTCTGCATAGCGCAAGTGCACTTCGCAACTCCCACTCCGTGAAGGCCACGTTGTAGGGATGCGAAGCACTAGAGGCAAAAGAGAGATGGTGGGCCTCTGCTTCGCGCTTAATTGGAAGAAATGCAGGGTCGTATCTCCTAGAGCTGGACGTATCTGCGAAATGTGACGCGATGTGGTCTGCAATGACTGAAGGAATCGTAACTATATCTCCATTAATGGAGATTCCGGGTACTGAGGGCACATTCTGTACTCCGACAATACGGCGGAGTTTAGTCCACACTTGTGATGACGGAGTATGTGCCGTGATGGATGACACATACTTTTCCCACGTAGCTTTCTTACTTTCTCGAATCAAAAAATTAGCCTTCGCGCGCAGACGCTTAAATGCGATATGATTGGCCATCGTAGGATTCCGACAATAATGCTTAAAAGCCCGTCGGCGATCACGTATGGCTGCTGCAATTTCGTCCGTCCACCATGGGACCTGCTTCCGGCGACGAATACCGGACGAGGAAGGAATTGTTTCCTCTGCAGCAGCCAGAATTCCAGTAGTAATGGAAGAGAGGTGGTCGTCAACAGACTCCAGCATATCATCAGCCATCACTGCGCGTTTTGTAAATTCTGGCCAATTTGCCCGCCGAAGTAACCAGCGCTTGGGTACTTCGGACTGTCTTTGATTCAAGAGAGACAGAATTATCGGGAAGTGGTCACTATTACAGAGGTCGTCGTGAACTTGCCACCGTAGCAGGGGAACTAGCGCACGGCTACACAAAGTGACATCCAGGTGTGAGAATGTGCCATGCGCGCTACTGAAGTGTGTTGGTTCCCCTGTATTGAGCACACAAAGATCAAATAGGTTGATCATTCGCTCGAGCTTCCTCCCCCTAGAACAAGAAGACGGAGAACCCCATAGTGTGTTACGGGCGTTTACATCCCCCAGCATGAGGAAAGGAGGAGGCAACTGAGCGATCAAATCTTGTAGTGCATGCATATCAATGTTATAATCCGGTGGAAAGTACACGTTTCAAACCGTTGTCATTACTGGCAACGGAGTGCGAACTGCAACTGCATCTAGCTGAGTACGGAGTGGTACTTCTTCGCTGAAGATGTCGGAGCGAACTAGGGTACAAACGCCCCCAGTTGCCGCGCCATCCACAGATACTCTGTCTTTGGAATAAAGACGATATCCTCTCATAGTCGTGTCGTGTCCAGGCCTCAAACGAGATTCCTGTAGACAGACTATGGAGGCCGCATAGACGGATATCAGTTGACGTAACTCAGCTAGGCGACAGTGGTAACTACTGCAGTTCCACTGCAATAGTGCCATTGTGTGGATTGGTACTGTTGCAAAATTAGGACAATTGCTTGCCCTTCTTTTTGTCAACTACCTGCCATTTTCCGCCGTTGTTGTCGGTATTTTCGTCACCATCCACGACAATGAGTGGTTCAGTCTCCATTGTCTCCTCAGAAGAAGGAGGCGCAGTGACTGGACCCTCCGCGGACGGTGATCTCAATGGTCTGGAACAGTGGGCCTTCTTCCTGGGAGAACTAGGTTCTCCACAAAGTGATCGAACAAGAGGGCGTCTGGCCCTCTCGCTCTTGCCCACCGTTTCTCTCTTTTTGGGAGGAGAGCCGGCAGATGGCTTGCCGGATTTCTTCGGTGATCCTGTGGACCCCGACTGAGTTGGAGAAGGCTTCTTCTCCATTTTTTTGGGGGAGCTCTGTGGCTTCACCTTCTCCTCCTTTATGATCTGGGCATTGGAAGGAGGGCTGGACTTTCCAGCCCTATTTGGGGAAGTCTTTCCCCCCGCCCTGTTGGGGGAGGACTTCCCAGCCGAACGTTCCTGGGAAGGGCCCTTCCCAGGCAACGTCGACAGTAACGCTCTTTTCGGTGCTTCACATGCTGAATCTCCAGTTTCTTTAGTTACTGAATTTTGTTGCTGGCTTTGACTCTTCAATGCATTTTTAGTACCGGTGTTCTGTACAAAACTCTGTGGAGTGATCCGTACGTTTGCGACCTTTTCCGCGAATGAGATGGAGAACTCCGGAGCAGCCATGGACTTGAACTTCCTCCGGGCGTCTGGATAAGATAGCTTATCCAGCGTTTTTTTCGCCTGGATCTTCTTCTCCCGCTTGAATGTGGGGCACTCCTTGGAGATTGGAGCATGCGTACCCGGGCAGTTGACGCACACAGGTGGTGGTGTGCATTCAACCCCAGCATGCTCGCACTTCCCACACATTTTGCAGGTCGTCGAACCTGTATATCGCAATGAGGTGTGGCCAAACTTTTGACAGTTATAACACCTCATTGGTGCCGGAATGTACGGACGAAAAGTCAGGCGATACATTGCTACCTTTATTCGTTCAGGCATGGTCTCAGCGTCGAAGGTAAGGATGAAAGCACCCATATCGAGTAGCTTATCACCCACACGCCTCTTCAACCTCTTCACGTCGGTTACACCCCGACGTGCTAGGTACCGGATCATTGTATCATCGGAAGACTTAACCAAATCCCTGTGGAATATAACTCCCTTGCAGGAGTTAAGGGTTTGGTGCTTCTCGATTTTCACCTCTACCTTACCGAATAACTTGGCTTTAAGTAGCCGTCTGGACTGTTCAGCCGTAGATGTCTTGATAAGTACGGATCCATCTCGGAGCTTGCGCATCTCGTCGACTTCACCAGCAACAATTTCTTCAATTGAATTACTTATCATAAAAGGACATTCGTCAAGGAAACTTTTACCATCGACCCTGGAAGCAACCAGGAATCGAGGAAGACGTTCGTCACTCATGTAGTCTACAGGTACTGGAGTATACCGCTTACATTTTTACCAATATTTGACGCTGTTTTTTGAAGGGTGCCACCCTTTGTAAAAGAAGGAAGAGAAAGAGGTTCCGTCTTTTGTCCCACGAGTACTCACGGAAATATGAGGTCGACCTCCGGCAGAGCCAAGGAGATTTACCGGAGGCAAGGCTATATACTCCAGAGGGCGCCCGGTATCTGGAGGGGGTCGCTAGGAACTACTCTCCCAGTAGCCATGCATCACCTCGCCACGACCCGAAACTTGTGATTGGGGGAGGATAAAACCTCCGTACTAACCTAATAATTTTTTTTAAATTTAATTTTTTAATTTATTTTTTAATTTTTATTTTATTATATTTTTTCATTTTTCTGTAATGTCTAACCTAATCTACCCGAGGCAGAGAGGGTGGCCAGACAGGAAGAGGAATGAAATTAAAGATGGTGAGAATAGAAGGGTAGAAATAGTGATGAAGAATAAAGAGCACAGACACCTCTCAAGCAACTCAGGGGACACCTTGTTAGTCTGGCCCTACACCGAGGCCTATCCAGCATGGGTAACCCTGAGCTGGCACAGCCCTCGGGATCAACAAGCACACAAGCCCCCACACCGACTTCAAGGTCATGGTGTCCCTAGAGGGGGTGGCAGCCCCACATCCATCTGTTAAGGTTGCCTGCATAAAGAGACTTAAAATGCTTAAGTTTCTCAGCGGCACTTCGTGGGGGGCTGACCGTGCGGTACTGCTACGATTTTACACGGCGACGGTCTTCTCCCGAATTGACTGTGGAAGTGCGGCTTATGGCTCAACATCAAAATATACGCTGAGCCTTTTAGACAGTATTCACCATAGTGGAGTAAGGAGTAACGGGTGCTTTCCGTACTAGCCCCATTCCCAGCCTACTCGCTGAAGCGGTAGTTCCACCTTTACAGATAAGGAGGCAGCTGTTACTCCTCATGTACGCTGCCAAAATTCGTAAAATGCCGCTACATTCAAGCTATCAATGCATCTATTGTACCCAATACCACCATTAGGCAACTGCATTCCTTAAAATTCAATATCTTCAGAAAGCCTACCCAAACATCTTCCACTATTCATCAAGATTCCTCTCATCCACAAATCCATAAAAGAGCAGCTTATAATAATATGGTTCATCGAGCCTATACTGTCCCAATGACCGAAAGTGATCTTAAAAAAGAATTGAACAACATCCGTATGATTGCTAAACTCAATGGATACAATAGTTCTTTCATTGAAGGTATTATCAATAAATACAAACATCGTCCTATAACCACTCTGAAAAAAGAAATACCAAAAGTTTCTTTATTTTCTACCTTTACGTTCAATAAAGATATTTATAAGGTCACTAACATTTTTAAAAAACATTATATTAAAATCTCCTTCAGAACCAACAATAATAACGCTAAAGTCTTACACAACTCATCATCTGTTAATAGAACTGACTGTTTTTTAAAATCCGGTGTATATAGGGTAACATTCAACAGCTGCAACTTTTCTTATATTGGACGAACAGGAAGAAGCTTTAAAATACTATACTTGGAACATGTCAATACCCTAAAACACAATAAATTTCCTGCAGTTGGTCAACACATGAATGATTATAAACATAAATTTACAGACATAAAACATGAAATGGTAATTCTCAAAATTATGAATAAAGGACCCCTTCTTAACGTAACAGAGAATTGCTTTATAAATCTAGACCAGTATTTTAATCCAAACTTCAATCTTAATGACATTTCTGAAAAATTGAACATTCTTTTTGACCTGCTCATTTAGCTTTTAAGACAATCAAAATCAAATGTTAAAGGTCCGATTTTTCATTCTATTTATAGTACTTTTCTTAAACAATCTTCCATATTCCCACATCCCTCATCCTCACCTTAATATCCTCTCACCCTCCCCCTTTTCTTCTCTTTCCGTTCTTTTTCTCCCTTCACCTCCTCAAGATTTACTTTGAACCTCACCTACCCCTTTTTCTCTCTTCAGCTTATTACAACACGCATCAATTCCCTTATGACATATTTCATTTAAATATTTTCTTCCACCTGACCAAATTTCTTTCTTTTTTTCCTTGCTGTCATTTTTTCAGAGTCAAATGTTTGGTCCGCATTGAACTGCGTATTTCTATCCACCTTTATTTAACTCCATATATGTCAATCCTCCTCGCGTAACATCCATCGTCCTTCAAGATTCTCGAAACAGAAGAGCTTTTTTCTAGCATCTTACTTCGCATCGACATTTATTTCAAGTTTATAAACATCTTGAGAAGACAATGTTACGGTACTGTAATATCAATTGATCTCTGAATGAGCAGCAGCGTCGCTTGAAAACCAACCTTTTTCGAATTCCATGACCAACAACTTAAGTTATACTTTCACAACTTGTTACTTTCATACGGTGCACGGGACCTTTTTATGGATCTCTAATTTTAACATAATGTAGCGCATCTCTGGATTCTTAAGCCTCCACGTGCAACAATTACCTTCCTTCAAGTTCGAAAAAACTGAAGAGCCTTTCCAGCATCCATGTGTTTTTACGTCTATGAATATCTTAAAAAACGACGTATCTTCATCTCAGTTGTTCTTCGAATATACAGCAGCAAATTTAAGAAGCCAACATATGTTGAATTCCTTGACCAACAACTGAAAAATTTCCATCCCTATCAACTTTTTAATGCTATACGGCGCACTGGTCTTTAATCGTACATAAACGACGTGACTTCGGCTCAGTGGTTCTTCAGTTGGATGCCAGTATCTTAAAGGAGCTAGCATATTCTAATCTCCTTATCCAGCAACTCAAGAATTCTTTTCTATAACCTCTTTTTAGTGCGCTCTGGACTTTTTAATGCTATACGGCACACTGGACTTTATTCATAAATAAACGACGTAACTTCAGCTCAGTGGTTCTTCAATTGAATACCTGCATCTTAAGGGAGCAGCAACTCAAGGATTCTTTTTAATATGCATTGGACATATTATGAATCTCTTTCAGTGAGTTATTTTTTAACATAGTGCTGCAAAATATCTCACATGGTATGTACTTTTACGAGACCTTACGTGTCTTTACATTGTTCAATTTCTGCGGTATTTGCATTTTAATTTTGCTTTAGGCTGACGATGATCTATTACTAGGTCAAAACTAGTCCCTAATCATTTATGTAATTTAAACTATTTACATTTTGTATTTAAAAGGTGGACCCTAATAATACATTAATTTACTCTATTGGAATGCCACATGGCCGGTTGGTTTCGGATTGATAACTTGTGTCATGATTTGAATATTGATATCGGTGGTGGTCTTGAACAAACTCTTAGCGAGGTACCTCCGTGGTTGGTTCCGTGACTGGATATACATCTACATCTGCTCCATGGACCCAAGGTGAACACGGATTCCTCCATTTATCAGAGGTATTTCCAAGAATTCATTCACCAATATCCGGCTGCGAGACATACCTTCATGGATGGTTCTAAAATCGCAGATAATGTTGGTTGCTCTTTCGTCACTGATGAAATTAGCACGAAGATCTCGCTTCCTAAAGTATGTAGCGTGTATACTGCAGAGCTTTACGCCATCTTAGAGGCTCTGCAGTTTGCACTGCGTGACGAAATAAGCCACTTTCTTATGCATACCGATTCGTTAAGCTCTCTGCAGTCTATTGAAACCTGTTTCTCACAACACCCACTGGTGCATCAGATACATGACCTTCTAGCCAGGTTAAGGGATGCTGGCACCAGAATCACTTTCGTATGGCTTCCAAGCCACGTTGGGATTGCGGGAAACGAACTTGCGGATGAAGCTGCAAAGGAATCTGTACTTTTACCTCCAAGACCAGTCAATGTACCTGCTAAGGATATTTGTTCTCAGCTACGTCGAACCATCTTGGCGTCCTGGGAATCGGAGTGGCTAGATATCCGAACTCCCAACAAGCTGAGAGCAATTAAGAAGACAACTACCGTGTGGCGGTCCTCTTTCCGACCTTCACGGAGAGAGACCATAGTACTATGCAGGCTGAGGATAGGTCATTTACGATCCACGCACTCTTCTCTCGTAAAGAGGGAAGACCCCCCAGTGTGTTCTTGTGGTGCCGACTTCACCGTGGCTCACATCCTCACAGAGTGCGCCAATCTCTCTGGCCTAAGACGGAGGCTTGGCCTGCAAGAAATACTCGAACGCATACTAGCCGATGACGGGACTACTGCTGATCTCGTCATCCGCATCATGTGCGACAGTGGACTTATCAAGGGTATATAAATTACAAGTTTACTGTTACTCAGGAAACGTACATTCCCTTTTGATTTGTTAGAATTTTTTTTGGCCTAATTCTAATTGTTTTTTTTTCAATTTTGTACTGCACTTCCAAATTCCTTTGTAGAATAAATAATACGGTTTTATATTTTAAATTTCATTCCACTAATTTGTATAGAGAGTACTTCCTCTTAAAACAAGAATCACCACCACCACCACCACCAGAATGCAGGAAAAGCCTGAAATGGGCAAATTGTCGCTTAGTCTACGAATGCATAAGTACATCCAATTACACTAAGCAAGGCTTTATCTGACCCTGTAATCATTAAGAGAGGAATTCCTCTGTGCAGTATTATTGGACATTTATGTTTCCTTATATATATAAATGATGTGGGAAGGGAAGTGGAGTCAGAAGACTTTCTGTGCATTATACTTTTTGTATAGAGTAAGAAATAAGTTACAAGATTGTGAGCATCTGCAAAATGACCTTGATACTGTAGTGAGATGGGCAGAAGGCAATGGTATGATGATAAACGGGGTTAAAAGTCAGGTTGTGGGTTTTCAAATAGGAAAAGCCTTCTCAGTTTTAATTTCTACATTGATGGGTTGAAAGTTCCTTATGGGAATCCTTTCAAGTACCTAGGTATTAATGTAAGAAAAGAACTTCATCGGAGTAATCACATAAAGGGCATTTTAAATAAAGAGTACAGATTTCTGCACCTGGTTATGAAGGTGTTTAAGGGTTGTAGTAAGGATATAAAGGAAAGAAGTCTCTATTATGACCCCAAATAGGGTATGGTTCCTGTGTATGGGAACCTCATCAGGATTACTTGATATAATAACTGGAAAAAATTTAAAGGAAAGCAGCTTGATTTGTTCTGAGTGTTTTCCAACACAAGAGTAGTGTTACAAAAAATTTTGGACTGGAAAGACATGGGACAAAGGAGACGAGCTGCATGACTAAGCAGTATGCTCTGAACTGTTAGTGGAGAGATGGCACTGAATGACATTAGTAGATGAATAATTGTGAATGGTATCTTTAAAGGAGGAAAGATCACAAGGTGAAAGTGTAGTTGGAATTCAAGAGGACAAATTGGAGCAAAGTTTCTTTGTATGAAGGGGCGTTAGGGATTGAAATAACTTTAATTAATCAATCACTCAATACTGATCTGCATTTAGGGCAGTCGCCCAGGAGGCAGATTCCCTATCTGTTGATTTCCTAGCCTTTTCCTAAATGATTTCAAACAAATTGGAAATTTATTGAACATCTCCCTTGGTAAGTTATTCCAATCCCTAACTCCCCTCCCTATGAATTAATATTTGCCCCAGTTTGTTCTTGAATTCCAACTTTATCTTCATATTGTGATCTTTCCTACTTTTATAAACGCCACTCAAATGTATTCGTCTACTAATGTCATTCCACGCCATCTCTCCACTGACAGCACGGAACATACCACTTACATTCAATTCACAAAGTATACATTTATTATTCACCTATTCAATACATACAGTACCACATTTTGTGGTTAAATAATCATGAAAGTTTGAAAAGTTGTGAGATTAATGACTTGTAACATACCACTTAGTCGAGCAGCTCTCCTTCTCTCTCCCAATTCTTCCCAGCCCAAACTTTGTAACATTTTTGTAATGCTACTCTTTTGTCAGAAATCACCCAGAAGAAAATCGAGCTGCTTTTCTTTGGATTTTTTCCAGTTCTTGAATCAGGTAATCCTGGTGAGGGTCCCATACACTTTAAACATACTCTAGTTCAGGTCTTACCAGAGACTTATATGCTCTCTCCTTTACATCCTTACTACAACCCCTAAACACTCTCATAACCATGTGCAGAGATCTGTACCCTTTATTTACAATCCCATTTATGTGATTACCCCAATGAAGATCTTTCCTTATATTAACACCTAGATACTTACAATGATCCCCAAAAGAAACTTCCAACCCACAAATGCAGTAATTAAAACTGAGAGGACTTTTCCTATTTGTGAAACTCAAAACCTGACTTTTGATCCCGTTTATCAACATCCCCATTGCCTGCTGTCCATCTCACAACATTATCAAGGTCACGTTGCAGTTGCTCACAATCTTGTAACTTATTTATTACTCTATAGAGAATAACATCATCCGCAAAAAGCCTTACCTCTGATTCCACTCCTTTATTCATATCATTTATATATATAAGAAAACATAAAGTTCCAATAATACTGCCTTGAGGAATTCCCCTCTTAATTATTACAGGGTCAGATAAAGCTTCACCTACTCTAATTCTCTGAGATCTATTTTCTAGAAATATAGCATCCCACTCAGTCACTCTTTTGTCTAGTCCAATTGCACTCATTTCTACCAGTTGTAACTACTGCAGACTATTGAAATACTGAACAGATAAACGTTGACTCAACTAAGTGAAAAGAACAAGGATAATGGGCGCCACCTGCAAAACAATTGCAGGAATATTTAATGTGTAGAGCAACGAGCCACTCTCTCTCTCAAGGCGACGGTCATCAGGCTGACGAGGCTCCAGACTTGCTTTGTAACCTTACCTGTTTGCTATATAACCCCTGAAATTAAATTTGGGTAACATGCCAGGTTCAGCCTCACTCCACTGACAAAAGACTCACTTAAAGTTTGATTCTATGACTTTACTCCCAGAATAAGAACTAATATGTTACAAACACCAACAAAAATAAACACTTATGCAACCCACTTAGTGCTTGCTGTTTACATAGAGCTAATATACACAATACTATCCAACAAAATCATCTCTTCACGAGATTTACTCGTTTGCCGTCTACAAAGGCAAATTACACATCATTAAAACCTTCAATAAACATAGAACATCGAATAATAACTAATATGTGACAAACACCAACAAAATCTACACTAATGCAACCCACTTAGTGCTGGCCGTTTACATAGAGCTAATATACACAATACCACCCAACAAAATCATCTCTTCACGAGATTTACTCGTTTGCCGTCTTACAAAGGCAAATTACACATCATTAAAATCTTCAATAAACATAGAACATCATTATACTTTTAACATACCTCCAGGTAAGAGCCCCTTCGCACTCCACTGTTACCGTGGATTCTAATCTGGTAGAGAAAAGTACGACGACTATTTCTCTACATATGGATGCAACCTTCTTAAGACGAGCATCCCTAACCTTATTTACACTTCTTCGTCGACGTCTTGAATTCTTTACAATTGCTGGCTGGACAGAAAGCGTTACATGTCCGGAGGCAAGCAAACAGCAATATTCTCCACCAACTGAAGCTGCATACTCGGGTTACAAGTTCCAAACAAACACTTTCTTTTACAGAAAGTCCACTGCAAACCCGGTAAGTCGTTGAGATTAGGCCATGTTCACTCCGTAACAGATACTCCCAACAATAGCAGATCGTATAGCAAACTGCCCAAATACGTCGCTCCCGCAGACCAGTACAAATGAGAAACACACAGTATCAGCATCAGAGTCAGAAACACAATGAGAATCAGAATCAGAATCAGAATGCCTCGCCGCACACGCTTACCCACTTATATATCCTTGCTACACGTGGTAATCGCGTCCTGAAAAGTTTAGTGGTAGCAACGCTCACACCGGCACTTCTTCCCGCGTCACTCTGTCAACACAAACCTCGCTCAAAACAAAGCCCTCGCATTGGCTATCGAGTATATGATGTGACATAGACCGTCCACTCATGTATGTCCACATTGATTCACTCCAATTCTTCAACCGATACAACCTGCCGTACCCCGTGTTTTCAAGCCACCTGTTGCAACACATCCAACTGACTTCAACCGTCCTTCCCGATATAGTCGCAGTTTTCCCAGTTGCACAATCCTTACGGCTAGGCCATATTTACAGACTCTTACCCAAACGGAAATTTATACAAAATATAATGATGAACATATGCAATATTCCCTAACTATACATTCTTCTTATAATATTACGTTTTTACATGGTAAATAAACAAAATTACATGATTTTAACGTAACAAACTATATACGAAAATTTCCTAACCTAAAAACTCGGGGATCGTACATACGTACGGTTACAATACCTCCCCTTGATTTGTGAAGATTATATACAATACATCTGAGCAAATCAGTCTTTTCAGTACAGCAGCCTACACAGCCTGACAAAGTCACTCAGGATTTAAAGAAAATTCACATATTCTTCTTAACATACACAAAACATCTGAACTTACAATACTTCACCTTACATACCTCTTAAGATTGTGAATATTGTGTGTACCAATCATGTCACCTTTGTTATTCAACAGGTGATAAGCACACTTGCCAACTTTCTTACCTACTGTATAAGGTCCCTGATACAATTTAAAAAACTTACGAATTTCTTTGTTGTCTGCAGATGAAATGTGTGGAACCTTTAGTAACACCTCCTCCCCTACTTCAAAACTATCTCCATGATGCCTCCCCTGCTGCATCATTCTCCTATCAGCTGACTTCCTTAAATTCTGCCTCGCTAAATCAATCATCTTTGAAGATACCACTTCTGCTGAGGGTAGATCTACCCTGGTTGCCAATCTCACACAAAAACTCTCTTCCCATTCTTTCACACACAACTTACACAGACTTACATTCGGAACACACATACATTTCACAATCAAAACATCCCTCCTGTACTGAAAACACACCACAATCGCACCTCTTTCATCAATACTCTTCCACACTTCAATGAAATCATTCGTACGATCTTCAGCATCAGATATTCCACTCAACATACGTTTGAATCGGCCTCCTGTTCTCTCATACACGTCACTCTCACTTTCTTTGAACTTTCTCCAAATACCAAAAAGCTTTCCAACACCATTATTCCTCATAAAATCTTCAAACCCTGAATCCCCATAATATTCACAACCACTCTTATGATTCTCATTATGCACAAAATGTGACCTAACCTCCACTTCACAAAGAATTTCACCCACAGCATTGACAGTTTTCCTCCACTCATCCTTATCGGACATACCAGCTTCAATCACCTCAATCTCATTCACACAACCCTTCTCACACTTTCCTTCACTCACACTCTCTCTCTTCCTGAAATCACTACTATCACTGAACTCGAGATCCCGACCATTACTACTAAATTCTCCCACTTCCATATCTTTCATCGCTGTTCCCACTCGCACATCATTCATGCCATCAACACTGTTGCTCTTGACCCTCTTAACGGAAGTTTCATTAATCTCAAAATCATCACTACTCAGACACATTATCGACGTAACATTAATCTCCTCAATTACACCATCCTCTACAACATGATATGTCTTCCTCAAAGACTCCTCCTCCACAAAATAATCTTCATCACCTTTACAACTAACTTCCTTTTCAATTTCTGCAACTTCCCAAAGAGCATCAATTACCACAGTGTTATCACCATCAATTTTAGCACATAGTAGGTCCTCCGACAAATCCTCCTCCTTTTCTTCACACCCCTTACCCCCAAAATCCCTCAAATCATCACCTTCCCTCCCTACATTATCAATTCCTTTCTCCACACTACTACCCCAATCATTAGCTGCCGTGCAATGCTTATCAATTAAATTACTTACCTCCTCCCCTACATTACTAATTTTATCACTTAATTCCTTCCCCTGATTACTAATTTGACTACTTAAATTATTCCCTTGATCAATCAATTTGGCCAACTGCTCCAATACTAACTTCATAAACTCATTATTACCCCCCATGCTACTTTGATTTTGATCACTACCTTCCCCTTCACCCCCCCATTACAATTCCATACACTTTTTCCATAGACATATTATCACTCTGAAAACTACTTTCATCAAACTTTGTGTGCTTGTGCCACAACTGCTCTCCTCATCATTAACTGACATACTTCCTTTATGCACTTTTCTCCTTCTCAAATTCATTACACTACTATTACTCTTACTATTATTCATATTCCACTGATAAAACATAGAACTCAAAACATGACAACACCGATACATAACTCCTAACACAAGCTCACTAAAACACTGGACCAAATGTGCCTACCAAGGTCATATAGCAAGTCTGGATATCATTCTGCCTCACGTTGGCGGCGCCAATTGTAACTACTGCAGACTATTGAAATACTGAACAGATAAACGTTGACTCAACTAAGTGAAAGGAACAAGGATAATGGGCGCCACCTGCAAAACAATTGCAGGAATATTTAATTGTGTAGAGCAACGAGCCACTCTCTCTCTCAAGGCGACGGTCATCAGGCTGACGAGGCTCCAGACTTGCTTTGTAACCTTACCTGTTTGCTATATAACCCCTGAAATTAAATTTGGGTAACATGCCAGGTTCAGCCTCACTCCACTGACAAAAGACTCACTTAAAGTTTGATTCTATGACTTGACTCCCAGAATAAGAACTAATATGTGACAAACACCAACAAAAATAAACACTTATGCAACCCACTTAGTGCTTGCTGTTTACATAGAGCTAATATACACAATACTATCCAACAAAATCATCTCTTCACGAGATTTACTCGTTTGCCGTCTACAAAGGCAAATTACACATCATTAAAACCTTCAATAAACATAGAACATCGAATAATAACTAATATGTGACAAACACCAACAAAATCAACACTAATGCAACCCACTTAGTGCTGGCCGTTTACATAGAGCTAATATACACAATACCACCCAACAAAATCATCTCTTCACGAGATTTACTCGTTTGCCGTCTTACAAAGGCAAATTACACATCATTAAAATCTTCAATAAACATAGAACATCATTATACTTTTAACATACCTCCAGGTAAGAGCCCCTTCGCACTCCACTGTTACCGTGGATTCTAATCTGGTAGAGAAAAGTACGACGACTATTTCTCTACATATGGATGCAACCTTCTTAAGACGAGCATCCCTAACCTTATTTACACTTCTTCGTCGACGTCTTGAATTCTTTACAATTGCTGGCTGGACAGAAAGCGTTACATGTCCGGAGGCAAGCAAACAGCAATATTCTCCACCAACTGAAGCTGCATACTCGGGTTACAAGTTCCAAACAAACACTTTCTTTTACAGAAAGTCCACTGCAAACCCGGTAAGTCGTTGAGATTAGGCCATGTTCACTCCGTAACAGATACTCCCAACAATAGCAGATCGTATAGCAAACTGCCCAAATACGTCGCTCCCGCAGACCAGTACAAATGAGAAACACACAGTATCAGCATCAGAGTCAGAAACACAATGAGAATCAGAATCAGAATCAGAATGCCTCGCCGCACACGCTTACCCACTTATATATCCTTGCTACACGTGGTAATCGCGTCCTGAAAAGTTTAGTGGTAGCAACGCTCACACCGGCACTTCTTCCCGCGTCACTCTGTCAACACAAACCTCGCTCAAAACAAAGCCCTCGCATTGGCTATCGAGTATATGATGTGACATAGACCGTCCACTCATGTATGTCCACATTGATTCACTCCAATTCTTCAACCGATACAACCTGCCGTACCCCGTGTTTTCAAGCCACCTGTTGCAACACATCCAACTGACTTCAACCGTCCTTCCCGATATAGTCGCAGTTTTCCCAGTTGCACAATCCTTACGGCTAGGCCATATTTACAGACTCTTACCCAAACGGAAATTTATACAAAATATAATGATGAACATATGCAATATTCCCTAACTATACATTCTTCTTATAATATTACGTTTTTACATGGTAAATAAACAAAATTACATGATTTTAACGTAACAAACTATATACGAAAATTTCCTAACCTAAAAATTCGGGGATCGTACATACGTACGGTTACACAGTAGTCTCCAATGATCCACCCTATCAAATGCTTTAGACTGGTCAATCGCAATACAGTCCATTACAGTCCATTAAGGGAGATGTTCAATAAATTTTCAATTTCATTGAAATTTAAGAAAAGGCTGCGAAGGCATCAGATAGGGAACCTGCCACCTGGGTGACTGCCCTAAATGTATATTAGTAGTATTTGATTACAGTGCTTGATTACATACTGAAAGATGTGAATACAGTCTGCAGATTTAATGTCTTATTCTAGGCACCATATCAGAAAGAAAGAAGAATGCATCACTCAAAGTGTTATATAAAGGGAAAGGTGACCCTAATTCACATCAACGCATAGCTTTGAAGTTTGTGTTCTTCATGATCCTGATGAAACTTCTTGTGAAATGAATAGATTCAACTGCAGATTCAGAAATTCCTGAAGAGCAATTTGGGTTTTGCAAAGGCAGATCTACCATTCAAGCAGCAACATCTCTACAGAATCACTTAGACATCCCCGAGGTAACTTTTACGCTTTATTTATAGATCTAAAGCATTTGACTTCTTGCACTCTACTACCTAAATGACAGAACATAGAGATATATTCGTACATTATTCAGTTACCGTTTTCGTAACTGTTATTCCTAATGCTTCAAACAACAGACAGGGAATCTGCCACCTGGGCAACTGCCCTAAATGCAGATCAGTAGTGATTGATTGATCTTTCCTCTTGAAGGATGCATGTTTAGAGCTTACTAGGTGATTTGTAAATACTGCAGTAGTAGCATTTTTTTTTCTATTTTGCTTTACGTCGAACTGACACAGATATGTCTTATGGCGATGATGGGATAGGAAATGGTTAGGAAGTGGAAAGAACGGTAGTAGCTAGACAGTCAGATGTGGGATTATAAAGAAGGAAATATACATTCTTAGACACAAACCCACCAGAATTAACTGCAGCTGCTGAACAATACAGATGCCGAATGCAGTATTAAGTAAAAGAACCTTCATTCTTAAACCAAAATCCTGCCAGAACTAAGCATCAACATTAAGAACCAAAGCATTTATAGACCATGTGACAGCCTTCGTCTACAATTGCAAAATGTTTAGTCGGTTGGTCTACTGTTGCCTTTTAAGATGATACTTGGTCTTCAAATGCGAAACACAGTAATGGACTTAAATCGCGTGGCGCTTAGTGTTTTTTATTTTACAGATAATTTTACTGAAGAAATTTTGCATTCCTTATTTTTATATTGATGTTTGAATTCTTGGCCACCAGATTGCAGGCATAGTTGCCGCTGCTGGGCCCGCAGTCATTCCTTCGCTGTATGTAGATGACTTAGCTCTACATTACAGCTCCGGAAGGGTGGCGTTTGCTGAGAGACAGCTACAGCAAGCTATTAACCGAGTCGACAGATGGGCCCTGCAACACGGTTTTCGATTTTCAGCAGCGAAAACCTCTGTTGTACACTTCTGTCGACGTCGGCCTGTGCATCCCGAACCAGAACTCCGCTTGCGAAACAGTGTCTTACCAGTGGTTGACACCTGCAGATTCCTGGGTCTTCATTTTGATAAGAGACTTACGTGGCAGCCCCACATCCGTCAGTTGAAGGTTGCCTGCATGAAGAGACTTAACATGCTTAAGTTTCTCAGCGGCACTTCGTGGGTGGGTGACCGTGCGGTACTGCTGCGATTTTACACAGCTTCGGTCCTCTCCCGAATTGACTATGGAAGTGCGGCTTATGGCTCAGCATCAAAATCTACGCTGAGCCTTTTAGACAGTATTCACCATAGTGGAGTAAGGCTGGCAACGGGTGCTTTCCGTACTAGCCCCATTCCCAGCCTACTCGCTGAAGCGGGAGTTCCACCTTTACGGATAAGGAGGCAGCAGTTACTCCTCACGTACGCTGCCAAAATTCGTGAAATGCCGCTACATCCAAGCTATCAATGCATCTATCGTACTCAATACCACCAGCGGTGCCAAGACCGGCCGAATGCCACACGGCCGGTTGGGTTTCGGATTGATAGCTTGTGTCGTGATTTGAATCTTGATATCGGTGGTTGTCTTGAAAGATCTCTTAGCGAGGTACCTCCGTGGTTGGTTCCGCGACCGGATATACGTCTAGATCTGCTGCG
The DNA here is from genome assembly GCF_040414725.1 of Anabrus simplex. Classification (NCBI taxonomy): domain Eukaryota; kingdom Metazoa; phylum Arthropoda; class Insecta; order Orthoptera; family Tettigoniidae; genus Anabrus; species Anabrus simplex. The sequence goes on from NC_090265.1 coordinate 1,715,042,944, forward strand.
TGGACGCAAGGTGAACATGGATTCCTCCGTTTATCGGAGGTATTTCCAGGACTTCGTTCACCAATATCCGGCTGTGAGACTTATCTTCACGGATGGTTCAAAAATCGGAGATAATGTTGGTTGCTCTTTCGTCATTGATGATATGAGTACGATGATCTCGCTTCCTAAGGTATGTAGCGTATATACTGCAGAGCTTTACGCCATCTTAGAGGCTCTGCAGTTTGCACTGCGTGACGAAAGAAGCCACTTTCTGTTGTGTACCGATTCGTTAAGCTCTCTGCAGTCTATTGAAACCTGTTTCTCGCAACACCCACTGGTGCGGCAGATACATGACCTTCTAGCCAGGTTATGGGATGCTGGAACCAGAATCACTTTCACATGGCTTCCAAGCCACATTGGGATTGCGGGAAACGAACTTGCGGATGAAGCTGCAAAGGAAGCTGCACTTTTACCTCCAAGACGAGTCAATGTATCTGCTAAGGATATTTGGTCTCTGCTACGTCGAACCATCTTGGCGTCCTGGGAATCGGAGTGGCTAGATATGTGAACTCCCAACAAGCTGAGAGCAATTAAGAAGACAACTACCGTGTGGCGGTCCTCTTTCCGACCTTCATGGAGAGAGGCCATAGTACTATGCAGGCTGAGGAGAGGTCATTTACGATCGACACACTCTTATCTCCTGAAGAGGGAAGACCCCCCAGTGTGTTCTTGTGGTGCCAACTTCACCGTGGCCCACATCCTCACAGAGTGCGCCGATCTCTCTGGCCAAAGACGGAGCCTCGGCCTGCAGGAAACACTCGAACGCATACTAGCCGAAGACGCGACTACTGCTGATCTCATCATCCGCTTTATGTGCGACAGTGGACTTATCAAGGGTATATAAATTACAAGTGTACTGTTACTCAGGGAACGTACGTTCCCTTTTGATACGTTAGTAATCCTTTCGGTCTAATCCTGTAATCGCTTTTTGTTATATTTTGTACTGTGTTTCCAAATTACTTGTTGAATAAATTATTTCTTTTTTATATTTTAAAGTTCTCTTCCACCTATTTGTTCAGAGAGGATGATTACCTCGTTGTACTTCCTCTTAAAACAAAAATCACCACCACCACCACCAGATTGCAGGAAAAGGTGGTGGTGGTGATTATTGTTTTAAGAGGAAGTACATCTGGGCAACCATCCTCTATATAACACTAATCAGAGGGAAAATATGGACGGGATCCTACACTTGGAAAAATGAAGGTGTCGGCCAAAGGAAGACGAGGGTAAGGGCCATGAAGGGCGTGGAAATGAAAGACTCCCTAGGCCTCGCCAACTTAATACCGTCGGGGCCTGAAGAGAACAAGAGTTGACCAAGAAAGGTCAGATAGGATAGATGAAAGTTAGGAGCCTGGCACAAAGTAAGTGGAAGCAATGCTAGGACTCAGCTAAGTGCCCCGTGGTCGCCAACCCACGTTTCAATAATCAGAGCCCCTGAGGCCCCGTTTGGTCGCCTTTTATGACAGGCAGGGGATACCATGGGTGTTATTTTACCTTCCCCACCCACAGGGGTAGAAGAGCCTAAAATGAGCAAATTGTCACTTAGTCAACAAATGCATAACTAAGTCCAATTAGTCTAGGCGAAGCTTTATCTGACCCTGTAATAATTAAGAGGAGAATTCCTCAAGGCAGTATTACTGGATATTTATGTTTCTTTATACATATAAATGATGTAAGTACAGAAGTAGAATCAGGGGGAAGGTTTTTTGGGAATGATGTTATTTCATATAGATTAGAAAAAAGTTACACGATTGTGAGCAACTGCTAAATGAACTTGATAATGTTGTGAGATGGACTGAGGGCAATGGTATGACGATAAACGGGGTTAAATGTCAGGTTGTAGGTTGCACAAATAGGAACAGCCTTCTCAGTTTTAATTACTGCATTGATGGGGTTGAAAGCTTCTTATGGTAATAATTTAAGTACCTAGGTGTTAATGTAAGAAATGACCTTCATTGGGATAATCCCATAATGGGGATTTTAAATTAAGGGTACAGGTTTCTGCACCTGGTTATGAAGTTGTTTAAAGTCTGCAGTAAGGATGTAAAGGAAAGGACATATAAGTCTGTAGTAAGACCCCAACTAATGTATGGTTCCAGTATATGGGACCCTCACCAGGATTACTTGATTCAAGAACTGGAAATATCTAAAGAGATGCAGGTCGATTTCTTCTGGGTGATTTCCAACAAAAGAGTAGTATTTCATTAACTTTGGGCTGGGAAGACTCGGGAGAACAGAGATGAGATGCCTGACTAAGCACTATGCTCCAAGCTGTCAGTGGAGAGATAGTATGGAATGACATTAGTAGATAATAATTCTGTGTGGTGTCGTTAAATGTAGGATAGATCACAATGCGAAAATAAAGTTGGAATTCAAGAGAACAAATTGGGGCAAAATTTGTTTATAGGAAGGGGAGTTAGGGATTGAAATAACTTACTAAGAGAGATGTTCAATAGTTTTCCAATTTCTCTGAAGTCAATTAAGAAGAGGCTCAGAAAACATCAGATAGGGAATCTGCCACTAGGCAGACTGCCCTCAATAAAGATCAGTAGTAATTGATTAAATTGCTTGATTACATTCTGAAAGATGTGATAACAGTCTACTGAATCAATGTCTTATTCTAGGCACCACACCAGGAAGGTGGAAAAATGCATCACTTAAAATGTTATATAAAGGGAAAGGTGACTTCAGCGACCCCAATTCATAGCAATGCATAGTTTTGAAATTAGTACTCTTCAGAATCCTTGTGAAAAGAATAGGTTCAACTGCAGATTCAAAAATTCCTGAAGAAAAATTTGGGTTTTGCACACGCACATGCAGCAAGATCTCTACAGGGTCATATAAGAGAATCACTTAGAATTCCCCAAGGTAAGTTGTTCTCTTTATTTATAGATCTAAATCTTTTGACTTCATGAACACTACTATCCAAAAGACAGGACATACGGCTACAATCGTACATTATTCAGTTACCATTTTCATAGCAGTTATGCCTAATGCTTCTAACATCTTCTTTAATCTCGAAGGATGCATGTTTAGGGCTTACAAGGACATTTGTAAATACTGCAGTAGTTGCTAAACAATACAGAAGTGGGATTATAAAGAAGGAAATATGCATTCTTGGACACAAAAATACGCCAGCTGCTAAGCAATGCAGATGCCAAATGCAGTATTAAGTAAAAGTACCTTCATTCCTAAACAAAAAGCCTACCAGAACTAGGAATCAACATTAAGAACGACAGCATTTATAGACCAAGTGACAGCCTTGGTCTACAATTGCAAAATGTTTATTCGGTTGGTCTACTATTGCCTTTTAATATGATACTTGGTCTTCAAATGCAAGCACAGTAATGGAATTAAAACGTGTGGCGCTTAGGTTTTTTTATTTTACTGGAAAGTTTACTGAAGATAGTTGGCATTTCTTATTTTAATATTGAAGTTTGAAGTCTTGGCACCAGAATACAGGAAAATCCTGAAATGAGCCAATTGTTGCTTAGCCTACAAATGCATAACTATTTCCAATTAGACTAGGCGAAGCTTTATCTGACCCTGAAATGATTAAAAGGGGAATTCCTCAAGGGAGTGTTATAGGATATTTATTTTCCTTATACATATAAATGATGTGAGTAACGAAGTGGAATCAGAGAGAAGGCTTTTTGCGAATGATGTTATATTGTATAGAGTAAGAAATTAGTTACAAGATTGTGAGCAACTGCAAAATGACATTCATAATGTTGTGAGATGGACAGAGGGCAATGGTGTGATGATAAACAGGGTTAAAATCAGGTTGTGTGTTTCAAAAATAAGAAAAGCCATCTCAGTTTTAATTACTGCATTGATGGGGTGAAAGTACCTTATGGGAATCAATTTAATTACCTAGGTATTAATGTAAGAAAAGATCTTCATTGGGGTAATCACATAAATGTAAATAAAGGGTACCGTACAGATATCTGCACCTGGTTATGAAGGTGTTCAATGGTGGTAGTAATGATGTAAAGGAATGGGCATATAAGTCTCTAGGAAGAACCAAACTAAAATGTGGTCCCAGTGTATGGGACCCTCACCAGGATTACTTGATTCAAAAACTGTAAAAATCTATAAAGCAGCTCGATTTGTTCTGGGTGATTTCCAACAAAAGAGTAGTGTTACAAAAAATGTTAGGCTGGGAAGACTTGGGAGAAAGGAGATGAGCTGCATGACTAAACAGTATGCTCCAAGCTGTCAGTGGAGAGATGGCATGGAATGACAATAGTAGATGAATAATTCTGAGTGGTGTCTTTAAAAGTAGGAAATATCACAATGTAAAATAAAGTTGTAATTCAAGAGGACAAATTGTGGCAAAATTTGTTTATAGATAGGGGAGTTAGGGATTGGAATAACTTACTAAGAGAGATGTTCAATAAATTTCCAATTTTTTTGAAGTCATTTAAGTAAAGGCTCTGAAAACATCAGATAGGGAATATGCCACCTTGGTGACTGCACTAAATAAAGATCAGTAGTAACTGAACACATTGCTTGATTACATTCTGAAAGATGTGATAACAGTCTGCTGAATCAGTATCTTATTCTAGGCACCATACCAGGAAGATGGAAAAAAGTATCACTCAAGTGTTATATAAAGGGAAAGGTGACTCCAGCGACCCCAATTCATATCAGGGCATAGCTTTGAAATTTGTGCTCTTCAAGAACCTGTTGAAACACCTTGTGAAACGAATACAATCAGTTGCAGATTAAAAAATTCCTGAAGAGAAATTTGTGTTTCGCACAGGCAGATCTACCATTCATGCAGCAAAATCTCTGCAGGGATAAACAAGAGAATCAATTAGACGTCAACGAGGTAAGTTGTTCTCTTCAATTATAGATCTAAAGCTTTTGACTTAATGCACACTACTATCTAAGCTACAGGACAGAGGGATACAATCGTACAATATTCAGTTACCATTTTCATAGCAGTTATTCCTAATGCTTCTAACATCTTGTTTCCTCTTGAAAGATGCATGTTTAGAGCTTACTAGGAGATCTGTAAATACTGCAGTAGTTGCTATACAATACCGAAGTGGGATTATAAACAAGGAAATACGCATCCTTAGATGCACAAACACGCCAGAATATACTGCACGTGCTAAACAGTGCAGATGCCGAATAAATTATTAAGTAAAACAACCTTCATTCTTAAAGCAAAAGCCTGTCAGAACTAAGAATAAACATTAAGAACCAAAGCATTTATAGATCAAGTGACAGCTTTGGTCTACAATTGCAAAATGTATAGTCGGTTGATCCACTATTTCTTTTTTAATATGGTACCTGGTCTTCAAATGCAAAACACAGTAATGGGCTTAAATTGTGTGACGCTTAGTGTTGTTAATTTTACTGGAAATTTTACTGAAGAAGGTTGGTATTTCATGTTTTTATATTAAAGTTTGAATTTTGGCCAGGAAAAACCTGAAATGGGCAAAATGTTGAATGCACAACTATGTCCAATTAGACTAGGCAAAGCCTTATCTGACCCTGTAATAATTAAGAAGGAATTCCTCAAGGCAGTATTATTGGACATTTATGTTTCCTTATACATATAAATGATGAAAGTAAAGGAGTGTAATCAGAGAGACGAATTTTTGCAAATGATGTTATATTGTACAGAGTAAGAAATAAGTTACAAGATTGGTAGCAACTGCAAAATGACCTTGATAATGTTGTTAGCTGGACAGAAGGCAATGGTATGATGATAAACGGGGTTAAAAGTCAGGTTGTGGGCTTCACAAATAGGAACAGCCCTCTCAGTTTAAATTGCTGCAATAATGGGGTGAAAGCTCCTTATGAGGTGGTGGTGGTGGTGGCGATTATTGTTTTAAGAGGAAGTACAACTAGGCAACCATCCTCTATATAACACTAATCAGAGAGAAAAACTGGAAGGGGTCCGACACTTCAAAAAAGGGTATTGGACAAAGGAAGACAAGGGCCACGAAGGGACTGAAAATGAAACACTTCCTAGGTCTCCATACGTAATACTGTTGGGATCGGAAAAGAAGAAGGTGGTGGTGGTGGTGATTATTGTTTTAAGAGGAAGCACAACTAGGCAACCATCCTCTATGTAACACTAATCAGAGGGAAAAATTGAAGGGATCCGACACTTCGAAAAATGAAGATATTGGTCAAAGAAAGACAAGGGCCACGAAGGGCGTGAAAACGAAAGACTCCCTAGCCCTCGCAAACCTAATAGCGTCGGGGTCGGAAACGAACAAGAGTTGACCAAGGGAGGTCGCTTAGGATAGATGAAAGTGAGTAGCCTGGCACAAGTAAGTGGAAGAAATGCCAGGACTCAGCTGAGTGCCTCGTGATCGCCAACCCACGCTCCAAAGTTCAGAGCCCCTTTTAGTCGCCTCTTACGACAGGCAGGGGATACCGTGGGTGTTATTCTACCGCCCCCACCCACAGGGGGAAACCTTCAAGAGAAAGAAATGCAGCTCGATTTGTTCTGGTTCTTTTTTGTTTCCAACAAAAGAGTAGTGTTACAAAAACTGATGATGATGATGATGCTTGTTGTTTAAATGGGCCTAACATCTAGGTCATCAGCCCTAAAATGCACAGAAGGAAATGACAAATTAAAAGCCCAAAAACATCCACTGACCACTATTCAAAACATCAGGACGAAGGATGAATGGAAGGATGGATGGATATGAATTTGAAACTATCAGTGGAACCGACCCACAGTGCCTCACGTGCACAGTAGCTGGTGTAGAACAATAGTATTAGTGACCCAGCGACTGCTTTATAGCACAATGGTTGGTGGTGGTGGTGGTGATTATTGTTTTAAGAGGAAGTACAACTAGGCAACCATCCGCTATATAACACTAATCAGAGGGAAAAATGGAAGGGGTCTGACACTTCAAAAAATGAAGATATCGGCCAAAGAAAGACAAGGGCCACGAAGGGCATGAACATGAAAGACTCCCTAGCCCTCGCAAACCTAATAGCGTCGGGGTCTGAAAAGAACAAGAGTTGACCAAGAGAGGTCGGACAGGATAGATGAAAGTGAGGAGCCTGGCACAAGTAAGTGGAAGCAATGCCAGGACTCAGCTGAGGGCCCCATGGTCGCCAACCCACGCTCCATATTTCAGAGCCCCTGGGGCCCCTTTTAGTCGCCTCTTACGACATTCAGGGGATACCGTGGGTGTTATTCTACCGCCCCCACCCACAGGGGGTTTATAGCACAATACTGAATCTGATATTTGTAGTCGATAGGGGTCCAAAATCCTAGTCAGCAGCCCCTCACAATGGGACTTATCGCTAGGAAAGTGGAACCTTATTATTTGTCATGTTGCGGTACTAATCAAGAATAGCATAGATTCACGGTATTCCACACATTATGGTACTACACACAGGTAATAAAATTCACATGTTTATTACACACCTATCTGTTTAGGACATTACATAAAATCAGTTTCATGGTCCGTATCACACTTCAATAGATTCACAATTAAGTATTTATTATTTTCCACCTAGTCGATACAATGATTGCTTAAGGCAATTTAATGTTTAAAAGTGGTTCATGTTTCGTATTTTATCAACATCTTCAGCCACATAACACTGTTTAGATGAAAAATATATAAAATTGACAAAGTAATGCTTAAGAGGAAGTGTCCTTAAAATTAACATAAGATTGACAACATTAAAACAAACACCCTGAGACACAGAAAAGGTCAGCATATTATAGTTACATTAACAGAGAGTTTAGTATTCCTTTATCCAAATCTGAAAGGAATAAAGAACTGTTGTTTATCTGACAGGAGGTGATTATTGTTTTAAGAGGAAGTACAACTAGGCAACCATCCTCTATATAACGCTAATCAGAGGGAAATATAGAAGGGATCCGACACTTCGAAAAATGAAGATATCGGCCAAAGGAAGACAAGGGCCACGAAGGGCGTGAAAATGAAAGACTCCCTAGCCCTCGCAAACCTAATAGCGTCGGGGTCGGAAAAGAACAAGAGTTGACCAAGAGAGGTCGGATAGGATAGTTGAAAGTGAGGAGCCTGGCACAAGTAAGTGGAAGCAATGCCAGGACTCAGCTTAGGGCCCCGTGGTTGCCAACCCACGCTCCAAAGTTCACAGCCCCTGGGGCCCCTTTTAGTCGCCTCCTACGACAGGCAGGGGATACCGTGGGTGTTATTCTACCACCCCCACCCACAGGGGGATTTATCTGACAACAAGCCCTCTTGAATGGTTTCAACAATAACATGATTGATAAAATAATTAATAAATTTTCGGAGAAGCAGCATTCTAAATTAGCAATCAAACCTAGTAAAACTGAAAAATACATCAAGTTCACATATAATAATCCAAACATACATGTAATAACAAATTTATTTAAGAGAAGAAATTTCAAAATTGCATTTTCCACCAATAACAACATGAAACATCGAATGCAAGAATACATACATAGGACAATCTGGCCGCAATTTTAAAGTTGGTTATTTGGAACGTGTGAATGCTGAAAAACATAGAAGATTCTCAGCTATGGGATCACACATGACTGCCACAGGTCATAAATTTACCAACATAGAACAAGACCTGACCATCATAAAGAAATTAAAGAAGGGCAGCTTAATGAACACATATGAAGATCTATACATTCATCTAGACCAACTTATAAAGAAAAATGATAACCTTAATGAGGCTGTAGAATATAAGAATCCTTTATATTATCAAATTCTAGTATATTTGAAAATGCTTGAGAAAGATCACGAAAAAAGAATTGGAATTTCTCCATCTACAGATAGCCCTACAACTTATTCCTCCTCGGTTGAAGCTATAGGTGGCAGCAAGGAGGTTCTTGACACACCTATATCCCCCGCTCCTCCACCTCCTCAGGTGCAAGAGCAAGGAAGAACGCATCATCAATATTACACCAGACACAAGACTGTGAAAGAATGACAGGAGTTACTGTTCCAAAGGAAAGCATGCTTAATAAGAATTGACAACTAGGAATTAGTTATATTTTCATCTGCATTAATAATAAGAACCACATTGTGATATCTGGTTTTCTTCATTTCGACAATTACCTATAAACTGTATAATTTATAATTTGACCTTTTTTCATGAATTATTAAGAAAAGAATATTCATTTAGGACATACTCTGTATGGAATATTGTACAAGTGTTTCCTTGACAACTGCTTTCAATTGTAGTAATAATTTATATATTTTCTCTTGAGTTTTTGTTTGTTTTAATGTTGTCAATCTTATGTTAATTTTAAGAACACTTCCTCTTAAGCATTACTTTGTCAATTTTATATATTTTTCATCTAAACAGTGTTATGTGGCTGAAGATGTTGATAAAATACGAAACATGAACCACTTTTAACCATTAAATTGCCTTAAGCAATCATTGTATCGACTAGGTGGAAAATAATAAATACTTACTTGTGAATCTGTTTAGGACATTGCGGTGCCATCTACAGGCAACGCAAGCCTATGGCATTCATCACATAAGGGTACTAACCACAGGGACTCGTACAATCCCGTGTTGTTCCTCATGTAGTTGGTACTAATCATAGGCAAGCCAGAACCATGGGTTCTCTTATCCCATGGTGTTGCTCATATAGTGCTACTAATCACAAACTTATTTGGTACCCAACATAGTGGTACTTCACGCAAGTAAATGCAACCCATGGTAGTTTCATGTTTCTAGTTTGATCATACCTTGGTCACCCCTTTTAGTTGTCTCTTATGACAGGCAGGGGTTACCATGGGTGTATTCTTCGTTTGCGTCCCCCACCCACAGGAGGTTGTGTGTTTGGTCCGTGAGAGATATTTTTTTCTCCTCAAGTCCACCGGCAAGCCGGTTAGGACTCCCCTATCCGCCAGTGGAATATCACCTCTCCCCATGCTACGCCAGTGTAATACGTTCATGGTTACAAAAATACGTTTGGGCCGGGAAGATTTGGGAAAAAGGATACGAGTTGCATTACTAAGCAGTATGCTCTGAGGTATCAATGGAGAGTGGCAAGGAATGACATTAGTAGATAAATAATTCTGAGTGGTGTCTTTAAAAGTAGGAAAGATCACGATATGAAAATAGAGTTGGAATTCAAGAGAACAAATTGGGGCAAAATTGGTTTATAGGAAGGGGAGTTAGGAATTGGAGTAACTTACTAAGGTAGGTGTTCAATAAATTTCCAATTTCTTTGAAGTCATTTAAGAAAAGGCTCAGAAAACATCAGATAGGTAATCTGCCACCTGGGCGACTGCTCTAAATGTAGATCAGTAGTGATTGCGTACATTGCTTGATTACATTTTTAAAAATGTGATAACAGTCTGCTGAATCATGTCTTATTCCAGGCATCATACCAGAAAGAGTTAAGAATGCATCACTCAAAGTGTTATATAAAGAGAAAGGTGCCTCCAGCGACCCCATTTCATATCAATGCATAGCTTTGAAATTTGCGCTCTTCAAGATCCTGATGAAATTCCTTGTGAAATTAATAGATTCAGCTCCAGATTCAAAAATTCCTGAAGAGCAATTTGGGTATTGCACAGGCAGATCTCTACAGGACCAATTAACAGAATCACTTAGACGGTGGTGGTGGTGGTGGTGGTGGTGGTGGTGGTGGTGAAGTACAACTAAGCAACCATCCTCTATATAACACTAATCAGAGAGAAAAAATGGAAAGGATCAGCCACTTCGAAAAATGAAGGTTCAGCCAAGGAAAGAACAGGGCCAGAAGGGGCATAAAAATAAAAGACTCCCTAGGCCTTGGGAAACTAATACCTTCATGGTCAGAAAGAACAAGTGTTGACCAAGAGAGGTTCTATAGGATAGATGAAAATAAGGAGCCTGGCACAAGAAAGTGTAAGCAATGCCAAGACTCAGCTAAGGGCCCCATGGTCGCCAACCCACGCTCCCGAGATTAGAGCCCCTAGGGAAAAATCAATCACTTAGACATCGCCGAGGTAAGTTGTTCACTTTATTTGTAGATCTAATGCTTTTTACTTCATGCACACTGCTATCTAAATGACAGGACATAGGGATACAATCGTACATTATTCAGTTACCATTTTCATAACATGCTTCTAACATCTTCTTTCCTCTTGACGGATGCATGTTTAGAGCTTAATAGGAGATATGTAAATACTGCAGTAGTTGCTAAACAATGCAGAAGTGGGATTATAAAGAAGGAAATATGCATTCTTAGACACACAAACCTGCCATATATACTGTGGCTGCTAAACAATTCAGATACTAAATGCAATATTAAGTAAAAGTACCTTCATTCTTAAACCAAAAGCCTGCCAGAGCTAAGCATCTACATTAAGAACCAAAGCATTTATAGACAAAGTGACAGCCTTGGTCTACAATTGCAAAATGTTTTGTCAGTTGGTCTAGTATTGCCTTTTAAAGTGATACTTGGTCTTCAAATATGAAAAGCAGTAATGGACTTAAATCTTAATGTTCTTAGGGTTATCAATTTTATAGGAAATTTTACTGAAAAAAGTTGGCACATCTTATTTCTATATTGAAGTTTGAAGTCTTTGCCACCAGAATATAGGAAAGGCCTGAAATGTGCAAACTGTCGTTTAGTCTATGAATACATAACTACGTCCAATCAGACTAAACAAGGCTTTATCTGACCCCGTAATATTTAAGAGTGGAATTCCACAAGGCAGTATTATTGGATATTTATGTTTCCTTATACATATAAATGATGTGAGTAACGAAGTGAAATCAGAGAGAAGGCTTTTTGCGAATTATGTTATTTTGTATTGAGTAAGAAATAAGTTACAAAATTGTGGGCAACTACCAAATGAACCTGATAATGTTGTGAGAAGGACAGAAGGCAATGGTATGATGATAAGCTGGGTTATAAGTCAGGTTGTGTGTTTCACAAATAGGAAAAGGCTTCTCTGTTTTAATTACAGCAATGATGAGCTGAAAGTTCCTTACGGGCATCATTTTCAGTACCTAGGTGTTAATGTAAGCAAAGAACTTCGTTGGGGTAATCACATAAATGGGATTGTAAATAAAGGGTACAGATTTCTGCACCTGGATATGAAGGTGTTTAAGGATTGTAGTAAGGATATAAAGGAAACGGTATACTTTCTTGATTCAAGAACTGGAAAAAATCTAAAGGAAAGCTGGCGATTTGTTCTGGATGTTTCCAACAAAGTAGTAGTGTTACAAAAAGTTTGCAATGGGAAGACTTGGGAGAAAGGGGATGAGCTGTGTGACTAAGCAGTATGCTCCGAGCTGTCAGTGGAGAGATGGTATGGAATGACATTACTAGATGAATAAACCTGAGCGGTGTCTTTAAAAGTAGAAAGGTCACAATGTGAAAATAAAGTTGGAATTCAAGAAGACACATTGGAGCCAAATTAGTTTATAGGAAGGGGAGTTAGGGATTGGAACAACTTACTAAGGGAGATGTTCTATAAGTTTCCAATTTCTTTGAAGACGTTTAAGAAAAGGCTCAGAAAACATCAGATAGGGAATCTGTCACCTGGGCGTCCACCCTAAATGTAGAGCAGTAGTGATTGATTACATTGCTTGATTACATTCTGAAGGATGTGATAATAGTCTGCTGAATCAATGTCTTATTCTAGGCACCAAACCAGTCAGATGAAAGAATGCATCATTCAAAGTTTTATATAAAGGGAAAGGTGACTCCAGTGACCCCAATTCATATCAAGGCATAGCTTTGAAATTTGTGCTCTTCAAGATCCTGAGGAAACTCCTAGTGAAATGAATAGATTCAATGGCAGATTCAAGAATTCCTGAAGAGCAATTTGGGTTTTGCACAGGCAGATCTGCCTTTCAAGCAGCAGGACCACTACAGGGCCAAATGAGAGAATAATTTAGACATCCCCGAGGTAAATTTATCACTTTATTTATAGATCTAATGCTTTTGATTTCATGCACACTACTCTCTTGTAATTTTTTGATGATAATAATAAATAAATAAAATCATGAATAAAAATATATAAATAAAATTACTCAAAAACTTAATAAAATTAATAAGCATAATTAACCGAAATGTCCGTAGTATGGGTGCCAGAGTTCACCAGAATGGATCCCTCGAATTTAGATAAGAGCATGATAAGCTGTATATCCCAGGGCGTGTACATAATGCTGCGTACTGGTACATCTGTTGCAGGCCTTACCTAACCTCCTGAAAACGACTAACTAGGTAGGAACTGCACCTAGGTTTATCAATAACACTGATTCTAAAATAGCTAACTATATTCTGAACAAATTCCGTGCATGAGCACCTCATCATCATACAACATTATACATATAATACACACATAAAATATTGCTGGAAGACTCCATATTTACAACAACAACAATAATGAAAATCGTGGGAAAACGAAAGCGAGAACTAAGCTACCATTTGTAGATAGTCCGATGAACAATGTACATGTATGAAGATAAACACCCTTCACTGTCTCTATATCAATTCGATTTACCGATTCTCATAATCGGCAGTTATCACATCACACAGATACTGTACCTTGTACTACTGTGTTCACATATTTTAACACTTGTTGTAAAGATATATACACACGTCTGTCGATCCTCAACATATAAATTTATGGAAAGTCTGAGATAGCTTTCACCAACATATAATGCTAGGCCGCCACAAGTGCTACAATACTTAATGCGCAAGCACTCTCCACAAACAGCCACTTTCCACAAACATAACAAGACTACGCTCCACGAACGTTTGAAGTCCAGTCCATTGCAGCCGTGTCACTCCAGTACTATGTATCAGCACCACTTCCTTCCCGTACAGTGCGTCAGTTGTAGTTGTAGTTGTAGTTGTAGTTATCTTCCTTCTCGTTTCTTTACAATCACCTCTACAATCACCCTTACAATGTTCCTTACAATGTCTCTCATTGCCGCCGTATCATCAACCTTTATAGACATCAACATCCCCCTCCTCTCAGATGATACGTCTGGATTGGTGCTTGCCAGCCAATCATGAGTGAACCTCTTCTTTCTCCCAAGTTATAAACAAACACTCGGGAGTTTTACATGAATCATCAAATTTCCCTGGTACAACAACAAGCTCATCTCATCAGGCTGGGATATATACATGACTAATGGAATTTCCTGACACAAGTACATCACAACAGACACTGGGGTAGCCATATGACTCATTCAAATTACCAGAGTTATTACAGCAATGTTTTCCCACTCGTGCAAAACAAATTACTCATACCTACATATGTGGATATCTTCCAGCTTATAAATATAAATGACAAAACCTACAAATGAAATACCGATAATAATAATAATAATAATAATAATAATAATAATAAATCGAATACTGACAATAATATCTCTACCTTCTACATATAATTCGGGGGTGTGATATATGTACTATCACACTCTAAATGACAGGAATAGGGATACAATTGTACCATTCAGTTACCATTTTCATATCATGCTTTTTACATCATCTTTCCTCTTGAAGGATGCATGTTTAAAGGTTACTGGGAGGTTTGTAAATAATGCAGCATTTGCTAAACAATACAGAAGTGGGATTATAAAGAAGGAAATATGCATTCTTAGGCCTATATTACACTATCACATCTCTGTGTCACAGAAGTTTGATAATGTTTATGTGATAAAATATTTTACAGTGTAATACAGCATCTTTGATCACATCTAGCTGTGACACAGTTGTGTGATAAAAGTTATACTCATGATCATACCTTTGATCAAGTCTGTGACAATTCAGAAAGAAAATGGCGGATAATAAGCGCACATGGTCTGTGGTAACCACAAAACTTCTTATTTAATATTATGAATATTATGAATCACATGCAAAGTTGTACAATTCGAAGCACAAAGATTATAAAAGCAGGAACAGAAGACTGAAAATTGACAAAAATATTCTCTCTCTCTCTCTCTCTCTCTCTCTCTCTTGTTCTCCTCAACCTGATGATTTGTGGGTAGCATGACTGTCCTCATCCAACGACCTTCTATCCTGAGCCAGCTGCTTGATTAGTTGATATGGACGTCACCCGTTAATGCCATCGAGGAACCCTGCTCTTGGTCGTCCTCTTCTAGTATTTCCTTCCAGTTTCCCTTCAAGCAGTGTGGTGCACCATGATGAATGCTGCAGTAAATGACCTCTCCAACTACATCTTCTTTTCGCGATCATTTTCTCTTCTTCAGCTCTCTTGAGAACTTCTTCATTTGTTAGCCTGTGAGTCCAGAGTATTTGTAACATTCGACGCCAGCACCACATTTCAAATGCATCTATTCTTTTCTTATCAGCCTTTGATAGAGTCCAGGTTTCAGAGCCATAGGACACAATGCTCAAAATGAAGCTCTTAATGAAATGCTTTCTTACCGGTAGAGATATTGCCTTGGAGGTCAACAGGCTTCTTTTTTTTTAAATTTTATTGAAAGCTCCTTTAGGCTGGGCTATTTGAGAACGGACGTCCTTTCCACACCTCTGATCAGATATAATGATGCTTCCCAAATAACTGAACTGATTTACTTGAGTCAATTTTTTCTCCTTCCAACCAAACATTAACATCCTGTTTACCATCCGGGGTCTTGGTTTTTGTTTTTTTAACATTCATGTTACACTTTAGTATTAGTAGATCATTCAATTTCTTTAGTGAGGTCTGTATCTCTTTCTCAGTTTCAGCTATGAGAGCAATATCATCCGCGAAACGTATTGTTTGGTATAGTTGGCCATTTATTTTTATTCCATGAGTGGTGGTGGTGGTGGTGATTATTGTTTTAAGAGGAAGTACAACTAGGCAACCATCCTCTATATAACACTAATCAGAGAGAAAAAAATGGTAGGGATCCGACACTTCAAAAAATGAAGGTATCGGCCAAAGAAAGACAAGGGCCACGAAGAGCCCTCGCAAACCTAATAACGTCGGGGTCTGAAAAGAACAAGAGTTGACCAAGAGAGGTCGGATAGGATAGATGAAAGTGAGGAGCCTAGCACAAGTAAGTGGAAGCAATGCCAGGACTCAGCTGAGGGCCCCGTTGTCGCCAACCCACGCTCCAAGGTTCAGAGCCCTTGGGGCCACTTCTAGTCGCCTCTTACGACAGGCAGGGGATACCGTGGGTGTTATTCTACCGTCCCTACCCACAGGGGGTTGAAAATGAAAGACTCCCTAGCCCTCGCAAACCTAATAGCGTCGGGGTTGGAAAAGAATAAGAGTTGACCAAGAGAGGTCAGACAGGATAGATGAAAGTAAGGAGCCTGACACAAGTAAGTGGAGGTGGCTGATAACTCTTTCATTGCTTCTTCTAAATACACATTGAATAATAGAGGTGACAGACCACATCCCTGCCATACTCCTTTTCTTATTTTCTCATTGATTTGCTCCTTTCCTACAAACGCTGTCTGGTACTTGTACAGCTGATAGATGATTTTCCGATCTCTGTAGTCCACTTTCAGACTTCTAAGGGCTTTAAGCATAGTATTCCAGTTAACATTATCAAACGCTTTCTCTATATCAATGAAAGCAATTAGGATGTTCTTATTGATTCTTAGGGCTTGTTCAATAATTGTTCTAAGGCTCAGAATTGCTTCTCTTGTTCCTCCGTTTCTCCTAAACCAGAATTGATCCTCTGAGAGATTTTCTTCTATTCTCCATGCGATGGTACATAATTCTTGTAATAATTTTGGAGGCATGTGTTACCAAGCTTAACATTCTATAATATTGACATCTCTTTCTATGATTACTTTATATAATGTTGAGTTCAGTTGCACTGTTCTTCTGATATATTTATCCAGAATTTTCTCCATTGCTTTCAGCATGAAGGAGGATGCTTTGGTTTGGGCATAGTAGGTCAATGAAAATTGATTAATTTAAAAGTGCGCATAAGAGATTGAAATATTTCAGATTCCCTAACGGAATTAACATCTAATCATCTGATGGCCAAGCAGGCATCAATTTTTGATAATGAGACAAAGTGTCTCATAGTGTATTGGCACTGCCGGTGGCTACATTTAACCTACGCAGTGGCCTGCCCAGTATGCACTAGCCAGCATCTTGGTAGGTGTGCTAGGTATCAACTGATGAGCCCAGCCTAGCACACGAGGGCGAAACGCTGGCAACCAGGAATGAGTTAGCTGAAAAAAAAAGGAAAAAAAATTATAATGTCCTATAATGGACCATTTATATTGGTATTATAAGAGATTGAAAGACGAGAGAATTTGAAAGAATTAACATAATAAAGTGTACTAGATTGGAAGAAGAGAGATTCTTCAAGTAAAGCACAAATAAAGTGTACTAGATTGGAAGAAGAGATATTCTTCAAGTAAAGCACAAGTAAAGTGTACTGTAAGTGCCACATGTTTATTATATCTTAGATAAATAGTGATCAAGAAGTTATACAAATTCCTCAAAACAATGTCTTAATCAACTATGCCACCGCCTGCTAGAATCGTATTTTAGGTCATGTTATTTAAGAATGGTGGATGGTGACAAATTTTACACAATGCTGAACAATCACCATTGTTGTTAGCGACGTCAGCTCTGACTGAGTAAAGAGTCAAGATCTGAGTCCTGACATTGCTTCCACATACTTGTGCCAGGCTCCTCACTTTAATCTATCCTATGAGACCTCCCTTGGTCAAATCTTGTTCTTTCCGACCCCGACGCTTTTAGGTTTGCGGGGCTAGGTTGTCTTTCATTTCACGCCCTTCGTGGCCCTTGTCCTCCATTCTCCGATACCTTTATTTTTCGAAGTGTCGGACCCCTTTCATTTTTCTGTCTGATTAGTGTTATATAGAGGATGGTTGCCTAATTGCACTTCCTCTTAAAACAATAATCACCACCACTTCCTTGGGCATAGTATGCCTTTCCAGGTTTAGGTATGAATACTGCTTTAGCTTCAGACCATGATTTTGGGCCGTACCCTAAAGCTAGACTAGCTCTGAAGAGGTCTGTCAGGGAATTGACGAGTATCTCCCGTCCTTCCTGTAGGAGTATCAGAAGAATCTCCTCTGGCCCTGGAGCGTGGATTCATCATTACAGTACTGTGACATAACATATGATAAAAGCTTTGGCATAGCGTAATATACTCAAGAAGTCCTTAATGAGCAAATTTCATCACATTCATGTGATCTAAGATTTTATAATATTCTGTGACACAGAAATGTGATAGGTGTAATATAGGCCTTAGAAACACAAACCCACCAGAATATACTGCAGCTGCTAAACAAGGCAGATGCCGAATGCGGTAATAAGTAAAAGAACCTTCATTCATAAACCAAAAGCCCACCAGAACTAAGCATCAACATTAAGATGGTGATAGTGGTGGTGGTGATTATTGTTTTAAGAGGAAGTACAACTGGGCAACCATCCTCTATATAACACTAATCAGAGAAAAAATGGAAGGAGTCCAACACTTCGAAAAATGAAGGTATCGGCCAAAGTAAGGCAAGGGCCACGAAGGGTGTGAAAATGAAAGACTCCCTAACCCTCGCAAACCTAATAGCGTCGGGGTCGGAAAAGAACAAGAGTTGACCAAGGGAGGTGGGATAGGATGGAGGAAATTGAGGACCCTGGCACAAGTAAGGGGAAGCCATGCCAGGACTCAGCTGAGGTGGTGGTGGTGGTGGTGATTATTGTTTTAAGAGGAAGTACAACTGGGCAACAATCCTCTATATAACACTAATCAGAGGGAAAAATGGAAGGGATCCGACACTTCGAAAAATGAAGATATCGGCCAAAGTAAGACAAGGGCCACGAAGGGCATGAAAATTGACTCCCTAGCCCTCGCAAACCTAATAGCGTTGGGGTCGGAAGAGAACAAGAGTTGACCAAGGGTGGTCGGATAGGATAGATGAAAATGAGGAGCGTGGCACAAGTAAGTGGAAGCAATGCCAGGACTCAGCTGAGGGCCCCGTGTTCGCCAACCCACGCTCCAAAGTTCAGAGCCTCTGAGGCCCCTTTTAGTCGCCTCTTACGACAGGCAGGGGATGCCGTGGGTGTTGTTCTACCGCCCCCACCCACAGGGGGAGGACTCAGCTGAGGGCCCCGTGGTCGCCAACACACACTCCAAAGTTCAGAGTCCCTGGGGCTCCAGGACTCAGCTAAGGGCCCCATGGTCGCCAACCCACGCTCCAAAGTTCAGAGCCCCTGGGGCCCCTTTTATTCGCCTCTTACGACTGGCAGGAGATACTGTGGGTGATATTCTACTGCCCCCACTCACAGGGGGAATCAACATTAAGAACCAAAGCATTTATAGACCATATGACAGCCTAGGTCTACAATTGCAAAATGTTTAGTCGGTTGGTCTACTATTGCCTTTTACGATGGTACTTGGTCTTCAAATGCGAAACACATTAATGGAGTTAAATCGTGTGGCACTTAGGTTTTTAAATTTTACTGGATATTTTACTGAAGAAAGTTGGCATTTCTTATTTTTATATTGAAATTTGAAGTCTTGGCCACCATATTGCTGGAAAAGCCTGATATGTGCAAATTATCGCTTAGTCTACGAATGCTAAACTACGTCCAATTAGACTAAGCGAAGCTTTATCTGACCCTACAATAATTAACAGGGGAAGTCCTCAAGGCATTATTATTGGACATTTATGTTCTCTTATACATATATAAGTAATGTGAGTAAATAAGTGGAATCAGAGAGAAGGCCTTTGCGAATGATGTTATTGTGTACAGAGTAAGAAATAAGTTACAAGAATGTGAGCAACTGCAAAATGACCTTGATAATGTTGTGAGATGGACAGAAGGCAATGGTATGATGATAAATGGGGTTAAAAGTCAGGTTGTGGGTCTCACAAATAGGAAAAGCAGTGGTGGTGGTGGTGATTATTGTTTTAAGAGGAAGTACAACTAGGCAACCATCCTCTATATAACACTAATCAGAGGGAAAAAATGGAAGGGGTCCGATACTTCGAAAAATGAAGATATCGACCAAAATAAGAGAAGGGCCATGAAGGGCAAACCTAATAGCGTCGGGGTCGGAAAAGAACAAGAGTTGACCAAGAGAGGTCGGATAGGATAGATGAAAGTGAGGAGCCTGGCACAAGTGAGTGGAAGCAATGCCAGGACTCAGCTTAGGGCCTCGTGGACGCCAACCCACGCTCCAAAGTTCAGAGCCCCTGAGGCCCCTTTTAGTCGCCTCTTACGACAGGCAGGGGATACCGTGGGTGTTATTCTACCGCCCCCACCCACAGGGGGAAATAGGAAAAGCCCTCTCAATTTTAATTACTGCATTGATGGGGTGAATGTTCCTCATGGAAATCATTGTAAGTACCTAGGTGTTAATGTAAGGAATGATCTTCATTGGGGTAATCACATAAATGGGTTTGTATATAAAGTGTACAGATTTCTGCATCTCGTAATGAAGATGTTTAAGAGTTGTAGTAAAGATGTAAAGGAATGGGCATATACCAACTAGAGTACGGTTCCAGTGTATGGGGCCGTCACCAGAATTATTGATTCAAGGACTAGAAAATCTAAGGAAAAGCAGCTCGAATTGTTCTGAGTGATTTCCAACAAAAGAGTAGTGTAACAAAAAATTAGGGCTGGGGAGACTTGGGATAAAGGAGACGAGCTGTGTGACTAAATAATATGCTATGTGGTGTCAGTGGAGAATGGTGTGGGAGGATATTTGTAGATGAATATTTCTGAGTGGTCTCTTTAAAAGTAGGAAATATCATGATGTGATAATAAAGTTGGCATTCAAGAGGACGAATTGAGGCAATATTTATTTATAGGAAGGGGAGTTACGGATTGAAATGACTTACTAAGGGAAATGTTCAATAAATTTCCCATTTTTTTGAAGTCATTTAAGTAAAGGCTCAGAAAACATCAGATAGGGAATATGCCACCTGGGTGACTGCCCTAAATGTAGATCAGTAGTGACTGAATACATTGCTTGATTACATTCTGAAAGATGTTATAACAGTCTGCTGAATCAGTGTCTTATTCTAGGCACCAAACCATCAAGATTGAGGAATGCATCACTCAAAGTGTTATATAAAGGGAAAGGTGCCTCCAGCAACCCCAATTCATATCAAGGCATAGCTTTGAAATTTGTGCTCTCCAAGGTGCTGATGAAACTCCTTGTGAAATGAATAGATCCAACTGCAGATTCAAAAATTCCTGAAGAACAATTTGGGTTTCGCACATGCAGAGATACCATTCAAGCAGAAAGATCTCTACAGGGCCAAATAAGAGAATCACTTGGACATCCCCGAGGTAAGTTGTATGCTTTATTTATAGATCTCTAGCTTTTGACTCCATGCACACTACTATCTATACAACAGGACATAGGGATACAATCATATATTATTCAGTTACCGTTTTCATAACAGTTATGCCTAATGCTTCTAACATCTTTTTCCTCTCGAAGGATGCATGTTTAGAGCGGTGGTGGTGGTGGTGATTATTGTTTTAAGAGGAAGTACAACTAGGCAGCCATCCTCTATATAACACTAATCAGAGGAAAAAAGGGAAGGGATCCGACACTTCGAAAAATGAAGATATCAGTCAAAAAAAGACAAGGGCCACGAAGGGCGTGAAAATGAAAGAGGTGGTGGTGGTGGTGGTGATTATTGTTTTAAGAGGAAGTACAACTAGGCAACCATCCTCTATATAACACTAATCAGAGGGAAAATATGGAAGGGGGCCGACACTTCGAAAAATGAAGATGTCGGCCAAAGGAAGACAAGGGCCACGAAGGGCGTGAAAATGAAAGACTCCCTAGCCCTCGCAAACCTAATAGCGTCGGGGTCGGAAAAGAACAAGAGTTGACCAAGGGAGGTCGGATAGGATAGATGAAAGTGAGGAGCCTGACACAAGTAAGTGGAAGCAATGCCAGGACTCAGCTGAGGGTCCCGTGGTCGCCAACCCACGCTCCAAAGTTCAGAGCCCCTGAGGCCCCTATTAGTCACCTCTTACGACAGGCAGGGGATGCCGTGGGTGTTATTCTACTGCCCCCACCCACAGCGGGAAGCATGTTTAGAGCCTACTAGGTGATTTTTAAATACTGCAGTAGTTGCTAAGCAATACAGAATTGGGATTATAAAGAAGGAAATACGCAATCTTAGACGCACAAACCCTCCAGAATATACTGCAGAAGCTAAACAATGCAGATGCCCAATGCATTATTAAGCCTGCCAGAACTAAGCATCAACATTATGAACCAAATCATTTATAGATCATATGACAGCCTTGGTCTCCAAATGAGATGATACTTGGTCTTCAAAAGCGAAACACAGTAATGGACTTAAATCGTATGGCGCTTAGGGTTTTTTATTTTACTGGAAATTTTACTGATGAAAGTTGGCATTTCTTAGTTTTATATTGAAATTTGGCTGATGCTTGTTGTTTTAAGGGGCCTAACATCGAAGGTCATTGGCCCCTTGAAATTTGGATTCCTGGCTGCAAGAATACAGGAAAATTCTGAAAGGAGCATATTGTCACTTAGTCTACGAATGCATAACTACATAGAATTAGACTAAACAAGGCTTTATCTGACCCTATAATAATTAAGAAGGGAATTTCAAGGCATTATTATTGGACATTTATGTTTCCTTATACATATAAATGATTTGAGTAAAGAAGTGGAATTGGAGGTGGTGCTGGTGGTGATTATTGTTTTAAGAGGAAGTACAACTAGGCAACCATCCTCTATATAACACTAATCAGAGTGAAAGTATGGAAGGGGTCCGACACTTCGAAAAATGAAGATATCGGCCAAAGGAAGACAAGGGCCATGAAGGGCATGAAAATGAAAGACTCCCTAGCCCTCGCAAACCTAATAGCATCGGGGTCTGAAAAGAACAAGAGTTGACCAAGAGAGGTCGGATAGGATAGATGAAAGTGAGGAGCCTGGGACAAGTAAGTGGAAGCAATGCCAGGACTCAGCTAAGGGCCCCATGGTCGCCAACCCACGCTCCAAAGTTCAGAGCCCTTGGGGAGGTGGAACCAGAGAGAAGGCTTTTGCGAATGATGTCATATTGTATAGAGTAAAAAATATGTCACAAGATTGTGAGCAAATGCAAAATGACCTCGATAATGTTGTGAGATGGACAAAAGGCAATGCCTTGACCATAAACAGTGCTAAAAGTCAGGTTGTGAGTTTCACAAATAGGAAAAGCCCTCTCAGTTTTAATTACAGCATTGATGGGTGAAGGTTCCTTATGGGAATCATTTTAAGTTCCTAGGTGTAAATGAAAGGTAATGAAAGGAAAGATGCCTTATTGGGGTTATTACATGAATGGGATTGTAAATAAAGGGTACAGATTTTGGTACCTGGTTATGAAGGTGTTGAAGGGTTGTAGTAAAGATGTAAAGGAAAGGGCATATAAATCTCTAGTACTTAAGAACCCAACTACATTATGGTTCCAGTGTATGGTACCCTCACCAGGATTACTTGTTTCAAGAACTGGAAATTTTTTTTTAAAATTCATCTCAATTTATTCTGGTGATTTACAACAAAAGAGTAATTTAGTGTTACAAAAATGTTTGGGCTGGGAAGACTTGGGAGAAAGGAGATGAGCTGCATGACTAAGCAGTATGCTCTGAGCTGTCAGTGGTGAGATGGCATGGAATGACACTTGTAGATGAATAATTCTGAGTGGTGTCTTTAAAAGTAGGAAATATCACAATGTGAAAACATAGTTGGAATTCAAGGGGATAAATAAGGACAAAATTTGTTTATAGGAAAGGATTGGAATAACTTACTCAGGGAGATGTTCAATAAATTTCCAATTTCTTTGAAGTCATTTAAGAAAAGTCTCAGAAAACATCAGATAGGGAATCTGCCACCTGGGTGACTGGCCTAAGTGTAGATCAGTAGTGATTGATTACATTGCTTGATATCATTCTGAAATATGTGATAACAGTCTATTGAATCAATGTCTTATTCTAGGCACCACACCAGGAAGGTGGAAGAATGCATCACTCGTAGTGTTATGTAAAGCGAAAGGTGACTCCAGTGATGCCAGTTCATATCAAGGCATAGCTTTGAAATTTGTGCTCTTCAAGATCCTGATGAAGCTCCATGTGAAATGAATAGATTCAGCTGCAGATTGAAAAATTCCTGAAGAGAAATTTTGGTTTCGCACAGGCAGATCTACCATTCATGCAGCAAGATCTCTACATGGCCAAATAAGAGAATCACTTAGACATCCCCGAGGTAAGTTGTTCACTTTTATTTGTAGATCTATAGCTTTTGACTTCATGCACACTACTATCTAAATGGCAAGGTATAGGGATACAATTACACATTATTCAGTTACCGTTTTCATAACAGTTATTGCGAATGCTAACATCTTCTTGTTTAGAGCTTACTAGGAGATTTTTAAATGCTGCAGTAGTTGCTAAACAATACAGAAGTGGGAATATAAAGTGGTGGTGGTGGTGATTATTGTTTTAAGAGGAAGTACAACTAGGCAACCATCCTCTATATAACACCTATCAGAGGGAAAAATTGAAGGGATCCGACACTTCGAAAAATGAAGTTATTGGTCAAAGAAAGACAAAGGCCACGAAGGGCGTGAAAACGAAGGACTCCCTAGCCCTCGCAAACATAATAGCATCGGGGTTGGAAAAGAACAAGAGTTGACCAAGGGAGGTCGGATAGGATAGATGAAAGTGAGGAGCCTGGCACAAGTAAGTGGAAGCTATGCCAGGACTCAGCTGAGTGCCCCGTGGTCGCCAATCCATGCTCCAAAGTTCAGAGCCCCTGAGGCCCCTTTTAGTCGCCTCTAACAACAGGCAGGGGATACCATGGGTGTTATTCTACCGCCCCCACCCACAGGGGAAGATTTTAAAGAAGGAAATACGCATTCTTAGACACACAAACCGCCAGAATACACTGCAGCTGCTAAACAATGCAGATGCCAATTGCAGTATTAAGTAAAAGAACCTTCATTCTTAAACCAAAAGCCTGCCAGAACTAAGCATCAACATTAAGAACCAAAGCATTTATAGACCATAGGACAGCCTTGGTCTACAATTGCGAAATGTTTATTCGGTTGGTCTTTATTGCCTTTTAAGATAATACTTGGTCTTCAAATGTGAAAAAGAGTAATGGACTTAAATCGTGTGGCGCTTAGGGTTTTTTATTTTACTGGAAATTTTACTGAAGAAAGTCGGCATTTCTTATTTTTATATTGAAATTTGGATCCTTGGCCACCAGAATACAGGAAAATTCTGAAAGGAACATATTGTCCCTTAGTCTACGAATGCATAACTATGTCCAATTAGACTAGGCAAAGCTTTAACTGACCTTGTAATAATCAAGAGGGGAATTCCTCAAGGCATTATTATTGGATAATTATGTGTCCTTATACATATAAATGATGTTAATGAAGAAGTGGAATCAGAGATAATGCTTTTAGTGAATGTTGATATTTTGTATAGAGTGAGAAATATGAGCAACTGCAAAATGACCTTGAAAATGTTGTGAGATGGACAAAAGGCAATGGTATGATGACAAACAGGATTAAAAGTCAGGTTGTGAGTTTCACAAATAGGAAAAGTCCTCTCAGTTTTATTTTCTGCATTGATGGGTTGAACGTTCTTTAACGGAATCATTGTAAGTTCTTAGGTGATAATGTAAGGAAAGATCTTCATAAGAGGAATCACATAAATAATAAAGGGTACAGGTTTCTGCACCTGGTTATTAAGGTGTTTAAGAATTGTAGTAAAAATTTAAAGGAAATGGCATTTAAGTCTCTAGTAAGGCCCCAGCTAGAGTATGGATCTAATGTATGGGACCCTCACCAGGATTACTTGATTCAAGTACTGGAAAAAGTCTAAAGAAAAACAGCTCGCTTTGTTCTGGGAGATTTCCAACAAAAGAGTAGTGTTACAAAAGAGTTTCGGCTGGGAAGACTTGGGAGAAAGGAGACGAGCTGCATGACTCAGCAGTATGCTCCGAGCTGTCAGTGGAGAGATGGCCTGGAATTATATTAGTAGATGAATAATTCTGAGTGGCGTCGTTAAAAGTAATAAAAATCACATTGTGAAAATAAAGTTGGAATTCAAGAGAACAAATTGGGGCAAAATTTGTTTATAGGAAGGGGTCTTAGGAATTGGAATAACTTACTAAGGGAGATGTTCTATAAATTTCCAATTTCTTTGAAGTTATTTAAGAAAAGGCTCAGAAAACATCAGATAGGGAATCTGCCACCTGGGCAACTGCCCTAAATGTAGATCAGTAGTGATTGATTACATTGCTCGATTACATTCTGAAAGATGAGTCTGCTGAATCAATGTCTTATTCTAGGCATCATACCAGAAAGATGGAAGGATGCATCACTCAATGTGTTACATAAAGGGAAAGGTGACTTCAGCGACCCCAATTCATATCAAGGCATAGCTTTGAAATTTGTGCTCTTCAAGATCCTGATGAAACTCCTTGTGAAATGAATAGATTCACCTGCAGATTCAATAATTCCTGAAGAGCAATTTGTGTTTTGCAAAGGCAGATCTGCCATTTAAGCAGCAAGATAACTACATGGCCAAATAAGAGAATCGTTTAGACATCCCGAGGTAAGTTGTTTGCTTTATTTATAGATCTAATGCTTTTGACTTCATGCACACTACTATCTAAATGACAGGACATAGGCATACAATCATACGTTATCCAGTTACCATTTTCATAACATGCTTCTGACATCTTCTTTCCTCTTGAACGATGCATGTTTAGAGCTTACTAGGAGATTTTTAAATAATGCAGTTGTTGCTAAGCAATACAGAAATGGGATTATAAAGAAGGAAATACGCATTCTTAGACACACAAACCCACCAGTATATATTGCAGCTGCTAAAGAATGCAGATGCCGAAAGCAGTAATAAGTAAAAGAACCTTCATTCTTAAACCAAACGCCTGCCAGAACTAAGCATCAACATTAAGAACTAAAGCATTTATAGACCAATATAACAGCCTTGGTCTATAATTGAGGACTGTTTTTTCAAAACTCGCTCATTGCAAAAATGGGGTGAATTGAGTTATATACGGGACATGGATGTTAGGTCACTTGGCTTTCATGTCCTTAAACTGGTTTTAGCAAAAGTTGTTTATTGTCATCATAACAAGCAGCTAAATATGGGTCGTTTTCCCAAAACTCGCTCATTACTACGATATGCGGTATACCAAAACTCGCTCATTACAGCAAACGTCGCTAGACTGCTGGATATTTTGCTGACATGTCAGATTCCATTGTTTTTTTTAATGTATGAATGTTAGTATCCGGACCTTAAAATCAATAAAATGTATGTTCATTTCTGCAAAGAAAGAGATTTATAAGGGAAATCAAAATGTTCAATCTCAAAGTACAAGCAAATTTTCTATACGAAATTCAATTTAGATACATGTTCAACGTGTAAAGAACTTTTATTGATAATTAAAGATACGAAAAATGACGTTGTTAGGAACAAGGCTCGATTATAAATTACACAAAGCACGAGCTAATAATTTTTTTGCCATACTTAAAGAAAAGGATGATAGTCATGTTGATGTTATATTTGACATATAACAAAATCAACCCATTCCTAAAATATCTATAGAGGAAGCATTTTACCTGAGACAAGCATGGTTATATAATCTTTGTGTCATGTCGAATGAAAAGCGACTGAACAAAAGTAAAGTTTTCTTTTATACGTGGTTGGAGACAGAAGGGGTCGTGGAGCGAATGATATAGCTTCGGGTGTTAAAGACTATCTTGAGCACTTAGAAAATAATCTTAACAAGGAAGGGGCTAGATATAAAAAAACTCAGGCTATTTTCAGACTCTTGTGTATCCCAAAATAAGAATAGTATTTTATTAGGATCTGTGGCACGTTTCCTCGAAAAGTCTAAAGTTTTCACATCAGTTGAACATTATTTTCCCATTCGAGGTCATAGCTTTTTGCCGCCAGATCGAGTGTTCGGGAACGTAGAGAAAAAATACAGAGAGAAAGAAGATATTGTATCGCCTATGGAGTATCACAGCCTACCCGGTGGTCACGGAAAAGTGAGAATACTGCGAAAAGATAGCAACATCTATGATCTGAAGGCAAAATCAATAAAGATTTTGAACAGGAAAGTACCATTCAAGTGGTGGTGGTGGTGATTAATGTTTTAAGAGGAAGTACAACTAGGCAACCATCCTCTATATAACACTAATTAGAGGGAAAAAATAAAGGGATCCAACACTTCGAAAAATGAAATGTTGTGAAGTGGACAGGTGGTGGTGGTGGTGATTATTGTTTTAAGAGGAAATACAACTAGGCAACCATCCTCTATATAACACTAATGAGAGGGAAAAATGGAAGATATCGGTCAAAGGAAGACAAGGGCCACGAATGGCGGGAAAATGAAAGACTCCCTAGCCCTCGCAAACCTAATGGCGTCGGGGTCGGAAAAGAACAAGAGTTGACCAAGGGAGGCCGGATAGGATAGATGAAAGTGAGGAGCCTGGCACAAGTAAGTGGAAGCAATGCCAGAACTCAGCTGAGGGCCTCGTGGTCGCCAACCCACACTCCAAAGTTAAGAGCCCCTGAGGCCGCTTTATTCGCCTCTTACGACAGGCAGGGGATACCATTTGTGTTTTTCTACCACCCCCACCCACAGAGGAGAGAAGGTATAGAGGTTCCAGCTTTTCAATACACTGTTATTAAGTAGTACCAACATTAAGTTAGAACATGTTAATTTTGGTACTGGTTTTGACACATTTAAAGTTTCATCATCAGCTGATTAAGAGAACAGGGCAAAAGGACTAAATCATAAACAAGTTTAAATACACATAACAAATATAAGACGTTATTCACAGTCAAGAGGGTGTACATAGAAATATCAGCACTCTTTATGAAGAAATAAATTCAGTTGAAGTTCATTGTAATGTGACAGTCTTGTATATTCCTGCTGTGCTGTATTCACGTAAAAACACGTTGAATTGATGGTAAATAATGAGTTAAATATCTTGATGCAACATAAGATCTTGAGGGATGATTCGTTAAAAGATAGATCCAGAGATGCAGCTTCTGTACAGTGGTGGTGGTGGTGAATTTTTTGTTTTAAGAGGAAGTACAACAAGGTAATCATCCTCTCTAAACAT
Source organism: Anabrus simplex (assembly GCF_040414725.1). NCBI lineage: Eukaryota > Metazoa > Arthropoda > Insecta > Orthoptera > Tettigoniidae > Anabrus > Anabrus simplex. Next base: position 1,715,072,045 of record NC_090265.1, read on the forward strand.
ATTAGTGGAAAATAAATTTAAAATAAACGCAAAATTATCCATTTGACAAAGGAATTTGTAAACACAGTACAAAATAAAACAAAAAATAACTTATTTATCCTGAAATATTACTAATGAATCAAAAGGGAACAGCATTCCTTGAGTAATAGTACGCTTCCAATTTATCTACCATTGATTAGTCCAGTGTCACAAATAAAGCAGATGACGAGATCAGCAGTAGTCGTGTCATTGGCTAGTATGCGTTCAGGTGTTTCCTGCAGGCCGAGGATCGGTTTTAGACCTGAGAGATCAGTGCACTCTGAAAGGATGTAGGCCACGGTGAAGTCAGCACCACATGAACACACTGGGGGGGTCTTCTCTCTTTAGGAGATGGTGGTGGTGATTATTGTTTTAAGAGGAATTACAACTAGGCAACCATCCTCTATATAACACTAATCAGAGGGAAAATATGGAAGGGATCCGACACTTCAAAAAATGAAGATATCGGCCAAAGGACGACAAGGGCCACGAAGGGCGTGAACATGAAAGACTCCCTAGCCCTCGCAAACCTAATAGCTTCGGGGTCGGAAAAGAACAAGAGTTAACCAAGGGAGGTCTGATAGGATAGATGAAAGTGAGGAGCCTGGCACAAGTAAGTGGAAGCAATGCCAGGACTCAGCTGAGGGCCCCGTGACTCTCTCTCTTTAGGAGATAAGAGTGCGAGGATCGTAAATTACCTATCCTTAGCCTACAAAATACCATGGCCTCTCTCCGTGAAGGTCGGAAAGAGCACCGCCACACGCTAGTTGTCTTCTTAATAACTCTAAGCGTGTTGGGAGTTCACATATCTAGCCACTCCAATTCCCAGGACGCCAAGATGGTTCGACATAGCTGAGAACAAATATCTTTAACAGGTACATTGACAGGTTGTGGAGTTAAAAGTACCGCTTCCTTTACAGCTTCATCCGCAAGTTCATTTCCCGCAATCCCAACGTGGCTTGGAAACCACACAAAAGTGATTCTGGTGCCAGCATCACTTAACCTGGCTAGAAGGTCATGAATCTGCTGCACCAGTGGGTGTTGCCAGAAACAGGCTTCAATAGACTGCAGAGAGCTTAATGTGTCGGTACACATCAGAAAGTGGCTTCCCTCATCACGCAGTGCAAACTGCAGTGCATCTAAGGTGGCGTAAAGCTCTGCAGTATACAAGCTACGTATACTATGAAGCGAGATCTTCGTGCTCATATCATCGGTAATGAAAGAGCAACCAACATTATCTCTGATTTTAGATCTATCCGTGAAGATATGTTTCGCAGCCGGATATTGGTGTAGGAAGTCTTGGAAATACCTCCGAAATACAGATGATTCCATGTTCACCTTGGGTACACGGAGTAGATCTGGAGTAGTTCCGGTCACGGAACTAATCACCGAGGTACCTTGCTGAAAGTTTGTTCAAGACAACCACTGATATCGATATTCATATCACGACACAAGCTGTAGGCCGGTTTTGGTACCTCTGGTGGTATTGGGTACTTAATATGCATTGATAAACAGGATGTAGCAGCAGTAAATTCTGCCTCCTTATCCGTAAGGGTGGAACTCCCAATTCAGCGAGTAGGCTGCGAATGGGGCTAGTACGGAAAGCTCCCGTTGTCAGCCTAACTCCACTATGGTGAATAGATTTTGATGCTAAGCCATAAACCGCACTTCCACATTCAATTCGGGAGAGGATCCTTGCAGTGTAAAACTGTAGAAGTACCGCACGCTCAGCCTCTCACGAAGTGCCGCTGAGAAACTTAAACATGTTAAGTGTCTTCATTTAGGTGGTGGTGGTGATTATTGTTTTAAGAGGAAGTACAACTAGGCAACCATCCTCTATATAACATTAATCAGGCGGAAAAATGGACGGGATCCGACATTTCGAAAAATGAAGATATCGGCCAAAGAAAGACAAGGGCCACAAAGGGCGTGAAGATGAAAGACTCCCTAGCCCTCGCAAACCTAATAGCATTGGGGTCAGAAAAGAACAAGAGTTGACCAAGGGAGGTCGGATAGGATAGATGAAAGTGAGGAGCCTGGCACAAGTAAGTGGAAGCAATACCAGGACTCAGCTAAGGGCCCCGTTGTCACCAACCCACGCTCCAAAGTTCAGAGCCCCTGGGGCCCCTTTTAGTCACCTCTTACGACAGGCAGGGGATACCGTGGGTGTTATTCTACCACTCCCACCCACAGGGGGAGGTCGATTACACCCCGATGTGCTAGGTACCGGATCATTGTATCATTGGAAGACTTAACCAAATCCCTGTGGAATATAACTCCCTTGCAGGAGTTAAGGGTTTGGTGCTTCTCGATTTTCACCTCTACCTTTCCGAATAACTTGGCTTTAAGTAGCCGTCTGGACTGTTCAGCCGTAGATGCCTTTATAAGTACGGATCCATCACAGAACTTGCACATCTCGTCGACTTCTCCAGCAACAATTTCTTCGATGGTATTGCTGATCATGATACCACATTAGTCTCTTATCAAAATGGAGACTCAAGAATCTGTAGCTTCTACCACTGGTAAGACATTGTTTCGCAAGGGGAGCTCTGGTCCAGGATGTACAAGCCGACATCGACAGAAGTGTGCAACTGAGGTTTTTGCCCCTGAAATTTGAAAACCACGTTGCAGGGCCCATCTGTTGACTTGGTTAATAACTTGCTGTAGCTGTCTCTCAGCAAACACCACCCTTCCGGAGCTGTAATGTAGAGCTGAGTCATGTACATACAGCGATGGAATGACTGCAGGCCCAGCAGCGGCAAATATGCCTGGATGGCGATTGCGAATATTGTGACACTCAGTACAGATCCCTGAGGTACTCCATTTTCCCCAGTGGTGTAGAGTGTAAAGAATTCCATATTGCCAGGTAGTATCGTAAGCTTTCTCCAAGTCAAAAACACAGAGACTAGGTGTTCCTTCCGAAGAAAGGCCTCCTGAATGGCACTCTCCAGTCTGACTAGATGATCAGTGGCAGTCGAATGAGAGCGAAAACCACACTGGTATTTAGACAAGAGACACTCCTTTTCAATGGCCCACACTGGATGCCAGTTAAGCATCCTTTCAAATAGCTTGCAAAAGCCATTTGTAAGGAATATTGGCCTATAACTATCCAGGAGTTCTTGATCTTTACCTGGCATGGGAATTGGTATCACAATTCTCTCACGCCATTGAGATGGAAACACACTCCTCACTCCATATTCTGTTGAATAGGGTGAGGAAATCCTTGAGACATCTGTCACTCAAATGCTTAGCATTTGGTTATGGATTTTGACTGGTCCAGGTGCCGTATCTTTGCATAGCGTGAGTGCACTCCGCAACTCCCACTCCATGAAGGGAATGGGAAGCACTAGAGGCGAAAGAGAGATGGTGTGCCTCAGCATCGTGCTTAATTGGTAGAAATGCAGTGTCGTATCTTCCAGAGCTGGACGAATCTGCAAAATATGAAGCGATGTGGTTGGCAATGACTAATGGAATCATAACAATATCTCCATCAGTGGAGATACCAGAGTGGTGTTGGTGGTGGTGATTATTGTTTTAAGAGGAAGTACAACTAGGCAACCATCCTCTATTAAACACTAATCAGACGGAAAAATGGAAGGGATCCGACACTTCAAAAAATGAAGATATTGGCCAAAGGAAGACAAGGGCCATGAATGGCGTGAAAATGAAAGTCTCCCTACCCCTCGCAAACCTAATAGCATCGGGGTCGGAAAAGAACAAGAGTTGAGGTGGTGGTGGTGGTGATTACTGTTTTAAGAGGAAGTACAACTAGGCAACCATCCTCTATATAACACTAATCAGAGAGAAAAATGGAAGGGGTCCGACACTTCGAAAAATGAAGGTATCGGCCAAAGGAAGACTAGGGCCACGAAGGGCATGAAAATGAAAGACTCCCTAGCCCTCGCAAACCTAATAGCGTCGGGGTCGGAAAAGAACAAGAGTTGACCAAGGGAGGTCGGATAGGATAGATGAAAGTGAGGAGCCTGGCACAAGTAAGTGGAAGCAATGTCAGGACTCAGCTGAGGTGGTGGTGGTGGTGATTATTGTTTTAAGAGGAAGTACAACTAGGCAACCATCCTCTATATAACACTAATCAGAGGGAAAAATGGAAGGGGTCCGACACTTCGAAAAAATGAAGGTATTGGCCAAAGGAAGACAAGGGCCACGAAGGGCATGAAAATGAAAGACTCCCTAGCCCTCGCAAACCTAATAGCGTCGGGGTCAGAAAAAAACAAGAGTTGACCAAGTGAGGTCGGATAGGATAGATGAAAGTGAGGAGCCTGGCATAAGTAAGTGGAAGCAATGCCAGGACTCAGCTGAGGGCCCCGTGGTCGCCAACCCACGCTCCAAAATTTAGAGCCCCTGGGGCCCCTTTTAGTCGCCTCTTACGACAGGCAGGGGATACCGTGGGTGTTATTACCGCCCCCACCCACAGGGGGAACTCAGCTGAGGGCCCCGTGGTCGCCAACCCACGTTCCAAAGTTCAGAGCCCCTCGGGCCACTTCTAGTCGTCTCTTACGACAGGCAGGGGATACCGAGGGTGTTATTCTACCGCCCCTACCCACAGGGTGTTGAAAATGAAAGACTCCCTAGCCCTCGCAAACCTAATAGCGTCGGGGTTGGAAAAGAATAAGAGTTGACCAAGAGAGGTCAGACAGGATAGATGAAAGTAAGGAGCCTGACACAAGTAAGTGGAAGCAATGCCAGGACTCAGCTGAGGGCCCCGGGGTCGCCAACCCACGCTCGAAAGTTCAGAGCCCTTGGGGTGGTGGTGGTGATTATTGTTTTAAGAGGAAGTACAACTGGGCAACCATCCTCTATATAACACTAATCAGAGTGTAAAATGGAAGGGATCCGACACTTCGAAAAATGAAGATATCGGCCAAAGGAAGACAAGGGCCACGAAGGGCGTGAAAATGAAAGACTCCCTAGCCCTCGCAAACCTAATATCGTCGGGGTCGGAAAAGAACAAGAGTTGACCAAGGGAGGTCGGATAGAATAGATTAAAGTGAGGAGCCTGGCACAAGTAAGTGGAAGCAATGCCAGGACTCAGCTGAGGGCCCCATGGTCGCCAACCCACGCTCGAAAGTTCAGAGCCTTTGGGGCCGCTTTTAGTTGCCTTTTATGACTGGCAGGGGATACCGTGGGTGTTATTCTACTGCCCACACCCACAGGGGGACTCATTGATCAAACAGGTTGATTATTCGCACGAGCATCCTCCCCCTAGCATAGGAAGACAGAGAACCCCATAGTATGTTACGGGCGTTCACATCCTCCAGCTTCAGGAAAGGAGGAGGCAACTGAGCAATCATATCTTGTACTGCAGGCATTTCCAGATCGTAGTCTGGTGTAAAGTACACGTTGCACACCGTTGTCATTACTAAACGGAGTGCGAACTGTGACTCCATCCAGCTGAGTACGGAGCGGTATTTCTTCGCTAAAGCTGTCGGAGCGAACTAGGGCACTAATGCCTCAAGTTGCCAAGCGATCCACAGCTACACTGTCTTTGGAATAAAGGCGACATCCTCTCATAATCGTGTTGTTTGCAGGTCTCAAACGAGATTCCTATAGGCAAACTATTGAGGCCGCATAGACGGATGTCAACTGACGAAGCTCAGCTATGCTACAGTAATAACTACTGCAGTTCCACTGCAATAGTACCATTGTGTGGATAGGTAAAGCTCTGAATTTTGAATAATTTTTTGCCCTTCGTTCGGTCCATTACCTGCAAGTTCCACCGTCTTTGTCGGTGTCTTTCTTTCCATCATCTCCATCCACGACAATGAGTGGTTTGGTCTCCATTGTTAACTCAGAAGAAGGAGACTCAGTGACTGGGCACTCCGTGGATGATGATCTCATTGATCAGGAACGGTAGGCCTTCTTCCTGGGAGAACTGGGTTCTCCATTAGGTGATCGAACAAAAGGGCGCCGGGGCCTCCCGCTCTTGCCCACCATTTCTGTATTTTTTGGAGGAGAGCCGGCTGACTGATTGGCGTATTTCTGCGGGGATCCTGTGACCTCTGATTGATTTGAAGAAGGCTTCTTCTCCAATTTCTTAAGGGAGCTCTGTGGCTTCACCTCCTCCTTTGTAATCTGGGTATTGGAAGGAGGGCTGGATTTTCCAGCCCTATTTGAGAACCCTTTCCCCCCACCCTGTTTGGGGACGACTTTCCAGCCGAAAGTTCCTGGGAGGACTCTTCTCAGGCAATGTTGCAATAAGGCACTTTTCGATCCTTGTGCTGTTAAAACTCCACTTTCTGTAGGGATTACCTTTTGTTGCTGGCTTTGAATTATTGATGCATTTTCTGTACTGGTGTTCTGTACAAAGCACTGTGGGCTGATCGGCACATTTGCGACCTTTACTGTGAAGGAGATGGAGAACTCCATAATGGTGGTGGTGGTGATTATAGTTTTCAGAGGAAGTACAACGGGGCAACCATCCTCTATATAACACTAATCAGAGAGAAAAAATGGAAGGGGTCCGACACTTTGAAAAAAGGTATCAGCCAAAGGAAGACAAGGGTGTGAAAATGAAAGACGCCCTTGGCCTCCATACGTAATACCGTCGGGTCGGACAAAACAGGAGTCGACCTAGAGAGGTCGGATATGATAGATGAAAGAGAGGAGCCTGGCACAATTGAGTGGAAGCGATGACAGGACTCTTTTCTTTTCCTCATTTACCACTTTCTTTTTACATTTACTTTTAATTTCCAGGTACTTAATCTTACTTCCTTCTTTCCTATCTGTATTCCTTTCTTGCTATGCTTTTGTCACTTGTTTCACAACATCCTTCAACTTTTCATTCCACCAAGATTTCTCCTTTTCCTTCACTCTCTCTGAAGTTCTGCCACAAATCTTCTCTGCACAGCTTAAAAATACGTTTTAAATTTGGTCCACTCTTCTTCTGCACTTTCTATTTCTGATATAGAGAAATGCTGTTTTAATTCCCTCTGAATTCTGAGTTACTTTATCTTTTAATTTCCATACTTTTATTTTCTTCTATCTTATTTCTTTTACTCTCACTATTTTACCTATTTTCAATTTTCTACCACTACTCTGTGGTCTCCATCAAATGCCTCACCTTGTAGTGCTGTTGCATCCTTTAACAGTTTACAATTTATTTTCTCATCCAAAAAATAATAACTGTTTTTGTCCTTCTTTGTTATTTGCTTTACGTTGCACCGGCACAGATAGGTCTTATGGTGATGATGGGACAGGAATGGCCTAGGAATGGGAAGGAAGTGGCCATGGCCTTAATTACGTTAAAGCCCCAGCATTTGCCTGGTGTGAAAATGAGAGGTGGTGGTGGTGATTATTGTTTTAAGAGGAAGTACAACTAGGCAACCATCCTCTATATAACACTAATCAGACGGAAAAATGGAAGGGATCCGACACTTCGAAAAATGAAGATATCGGCCAAAGCAAGACAAGGGCCACGAAGGGCGTGAAAATGAAGGACTCCCTAGCCCTCGCAAACCTAATAGCGTCGGGGTCGGAAAAGAACAAGAGTTGACCAAGGGAGGTCAGAAAGGATAGATGAAAGTGAGGAGCCTTACACAAGTAAGTGGAAGCAATGCCAGGACTCAGCTGAGGGCCCCGTGGTTGCCAACCCACGCTCCACAGTTCAGAGCCCCTGGGGCCTCTTTTAGTCGCCTCTTACGACAGGCAGAGGATACCGTGGGTGTTATTCTACCGCCCCCACCCACAGGGGGAGTGTGAAAATGAGAAACCACGGAAAACCATTTTCAGGTCTGCCGACAGTGGGGTTCGAACACACTATCTCCCGGATGCAAGCTCACAGCTACATGCCCCTAACTTCACGGCCAACTTGCCCAGTTTTTTGTCCTTCTGTCAACCCTGTCATATCTAGTGATCATTCTGCTATTCTTCTTTCTAAACAAAGTGTTACACACAATCATTCCATTTCTCTCACAAACATCTCCCTCGCTGTTTTTTTCTCCATATCCAAATGAACCAGTCACTTCTTCCTTACCAATTCTGTCATTTCCAACCTGCGCTTTGAGGTCTCCCATGACTATCACTTCCACATTGATGATCATTTCCTCGAGTATGTCCAAGAATTCCTCTATATTTTCCTCACTCTTTCCAGTTTGGGGTGCATAAACTTGGATGAAATATTTCACTCCTTTATCTATCCTCAGTCTTAGTCTACTCTATCCATATTTTCATCCAGGTTCTTTTATCAAACACCCCTACTCCATTCTTTGCCTCAACCCCTCCACTCCAGTATAGGGTGTACCCTCTAATCATCTTCACGCCCTTTGACTTCACTCAGTCTCATCATTACAACATTTTCTTTCTCCATAAAATCAATCAACTCCTCGGATTTTGCTGTCAAAGTCATAACATTAATTAATCCCACATTCATAATATTAACTGCTTTTAGCAGGTTTCACCCTAATCTTTTCCAAGGCTGATAATTACCACCACTCATTTTAGGCTATTGTTATGATATATTCGCCACACCCAAAGGCATTTTAGAGCTACTGCCAGCAATTAATCAGGCTACCCCTTACATGGCGAACAGATGCCCTTGCAGCCACTCCTGCTGATAAAATCTGTACTCTTACTATTACCGAGTACTAGGCTGCCTCTTCTGCAATCTCCACCATTTCAAAGTCCATCTCCTCTGCTGTCGATTCCATTGAGGTTTTCACTCGCAACCCAGAGCTGGGACACTTACCTGATGCTACACACTGGTCAGTGTGCTCTGGGACTCACATAGGCAGGGGCGCGACTCCCTGGGCAGTGTAGCCTCCAAAGAGGGCCCATACCTGCTACCTGCTCATATATTAAATGATACAAAGAGCACTAGGAAAGTTTTGCAATGTGAGTGAACACTTTAATCTTTTTCAAAATAATTTCCATCACACTCAATACACTTCTTCATACGTCAAAACCCGTCATTCTGGCACTTTTATTCAGTTACATTTTTACACTCTTGATCCCATGCTGTCAGAAGCTCCTCATCGGATGCAAAATGCCACCCTTTTAGCTTCATCTTCACTTCTGGGAAGAGTGCAAAGTCACATGGGGCAAGATCAGGACTGTATGGAGGGTGATCAAGCACAGTCCACCCTGATCTGGCAAGAAAATCCATTGTTACATTAGCACGATGTGCTGGAGCATTGTCGTGATGCAAGAGCCAAGTGTTGATCCGTGACCTTGGACGGACCTGAGGCAGACAAGTCTCACTGTACCACTTCGCAGTAACTGTCCTTTGTGTTTCTAGCACAATCCGAATCAGGATGCCCCGTGAAGAATACTGTAATCATCCTTTTCTTCACTGACCTTGACTTTCGCACAGTCACAGGAGTACCCTCATCTTCAAACAGCCACACCTTGTTCTGGGATTTTGTTGGAACATCGTAATAATAAAGCCAAGTTTCATCACCTGTAACGATGCTATTGATGTTAAGCGAACTCCAATTTTAAAACCGTTTTAGCATTTTTCGGCACCATTTCACTCGATGTGCCCTTCGTTCCTCTGAAAGTGAACAGGGCTCCCAAAGGGACCAAACCTTTCTAACATGGAGATGGTCACGTAGAATTGAATGAATAGCTGGTGCATGGATGTGGAGGATCTCTTCTACCTACCAATATGTCAACTGCCTCTCTTGCTGCTACATTTTCTTCACAGCTTCAATGTTTTCGTAAGTCACTGATTCAGACAGTTGCCCAGAACGAGGATCATCTTCAACCCCAAAATTTCTCCTCTGGAACTCTTTGTACCATCGAAGATTGTTGTCCAATGTGGACAGTCTGTCTCCAGCACAGGAGTCATTTCCTCCAGCACTGCTCAGCAGTTAATCCACAAGCAGAATTGTAGTGGATAGTTGCATGATATTCACCTTTAGACCACACTGACATCTTAACTTGCTTTCAATCCCGCTGCTTGGTAACAACTGGTGTGAAGGTCGCACCTTTCTGTCTTCTAGATCGGTTTTCATCCTTCACCATAACAGGGGTGTCCAGCCAACCATTTTTGCATATTGCAAAACTTTCCTAGTACCCTTTGTATGAGCAAAGAATTAGTATCAAAGATAAGGCTTTTTGTAGATGATGTTATACTGTTACATAAGTTACAGGATTGTGAACAATTGCAAAAAGAACTTTACAATATTGTGAGATAGACAACAGACAATGTTATGGTGGTAAATAGGGTCAATATAGGGTCCAGTGACTGAAAAATCCTCCAAAATCAAAGAAAATGCTCTTACAATAAAAAACGAAGAAGTGGAAATAATGCAAAATAAAAACGATACCGGTATATTATTGTAACCTTGGTGCCATGAACAGAGTTTGTAGGCCTAATATGTTTTTGGTTCTACTAACTACATATTTATGCTTTTTGGAACGCCAGATGTTTCACAAGAGTAAAAGTCCTATCAGTTTTAATTGCTGTGTTGATAGGCTGAAAGTACCTCAGGGGATCACTGTGAGTACTTTGGTGTTAAGAGAAGGAAAGAACTTAATCTAGACTGTAAATAAGAGTTGCACATATCTCCATAGGCTTATGAGAGTATTTTGGGGTTATAGCAAAGTTATAAAGGAGAGGGCAGATAAGGGTAAAAATCAGCTAAAATGTGGTTGCATTGCAGGGAACTGACATCAAGATTTCTTAATACAAGAACTAGAAAATATTTGAAGGAAAACAGCACGACTTGTTCTGGTTGATTTCTGACAAAAGAGCAATGTTATGAAAATGTTGCAAACATGTCTAAGACTTGTAAGGAGAGGAGCTGTTAAACTAAGCGGTATGTTCTGAGCTGTCAGTGGAGAGTGGTGGTGGTGATTATTGTTTTAAGAGGAAGTACAACTGGGCAACCATCCTCTATATAACACTAATCAGAGGGAAAAATGGAAGGGGTCCGACACTTCGAAAAGTGAAGATGTCAGCTAAAGGAAGACAAGGGCCACGAAGGGCATGAAAATGAAAGACTCCCTAGCGCTTGCAAACATAATAGTGTCGGGGTCGGAAAAGAACAAGAGTTGACCAAGGGAGGTCGGATAGGATAGATGAAAGTGAGGAGGTGGTGATGGTGGTGATTATTGTTTTAAGAGGAAGTACAACTAGGCAACCATCCTCTATATAAAACTAATCAGAGGGAAAAATGGAAGGGGTCCGACACTTCGAAAAATGAAGATGTCGGCCAAAGGAAGACAAGGGCCACGAAGGGCGTGAAAATGAAAGACTCCCTAGCCCTCGAAAACCTAATGGCGTCGGGGTCGGAAAAGAACAAGAGTTGACCAAGAGAGGTCGGACAGGATAGATGAAAGTGAGGAGCCTGGCAGAAGTAAGTGGAAGCAATGCCAGGACTCAGCTGAGGGCCCCGTGGTCGCCAACCCACGCTCCATATTTCAGAGCCCCTGGGGCCCCTTTTAGTCGCCTCTTACGACAGGCAGGGGATACCGTGGATGTTATTCTACCGCCCCCACCCACAGGGGGATGAAAGTGAGGAGCCTGGCACAAGTAAGTGGAAGCAATGCCAGGACTCAGCTAAGGGCCCCGTGGCCGCCAACCCACGCTCCAAAGTTCAGAGCCCCATGGGCCCCTTTTAGTCGCCTCTTACGACAGGCAGGGGATACCGTGGGTGTTATTCTACTGCCCCCACCCAAAGGGGGTTGAAAGTGAGGAGCCTGGCACAAGTAAGTGGAAGCAATGCTAGGCCTCAGCTAAGGGCCCCGTGGTTGCCAACCCACGTTCTAAAGTTCAGAGCCCCTGGGGGCTCTTTTAGTCGCCTCTTACGACAGGCAGGGGATACCGTGGGTGTTATTCTACTGCCCCCACCCACAGGGGGGTGTCAGTGGAGAGATGGTGTTGATGCAAGTGTGATAGATGAGATGAGAATTTTGTAGAATATCCTGTTCATTCTATCATGGTCTTAAGCACTCACGAATTAATGAGAAAATGTATCTTCAAATCAAATCAAAATCTCTTTATTTGCAAATGAGGTGTCTACCTTGGTGGCAAATGGTACACTAAAATATTTATTATTGTCAAGCAATAAATTTCAAATTAACAAGAGAAGAAGAAAATTTTCCTAGAATACAATATTATACAATTTACACTAACAATTTTTTCTATTAAACACACAGCTCATCCTTAATACATTAATATTGTTTACAAAATTCTACTTATAATATCTCCTGTACTTACAAACATAGTGAACTCCTATACTGTATGTGGAATTACTTCAAATAATACTATACAACTGGTATAAGATTAACATTTACATTGGATTTATTTACTTATTTATTTTTTACCCATTTTGGAACCTAAGTAGCATAATGACCTGCTGCGTCTTAACCAGAGCCCCTTTTGCCACCACTTTTCAGAGTTCCTGAAGGGTCTTCACAGCTACCATAGCGGTCCCAGGGCCGTCAAAGTACCCACTGTACTTCACCCCTACAGGCAATCCCCTACTTCGGCTATCCAAACTCCATAGACCAGGGGATGGAATTAATTTATTCAAACACATTTTTTTATTTACAATATCCTGCACTGGTCGAATGCCCTCTAACATTTCATTTATTTTCTATGTTGCTGTTTATATTCTTCTTGAATATCTGTACAGATTTTGGAAAAGGATCAAACACTATCCCTGGTAAACTGTTCCACTCCTTCACGCCCGTCCCAATGAAAGAAAATTTACCCCAATCGCTTTTGCTAATATTCCTTCTAATTTTATACTTGTGTTCAGTTCTGCCGATATAATTATCTCTGCGCATATTAAGAAAAGTAACGGACCGATTATACTTCCCTGTGCAAAGCCTCTCACGGTTTTCTCCCCATGTTTCTTTTCCTGTGTAAGCTCTATATTATCATATAAGTCTAGTTTTCTCCCGTCTCTTACTTAAAGTTTCCCACCCAAGTTCCTCTTAACATTCCTGATACACTACTTTTTCTCCTGAAATCCCCCGTTACAAATCTTGCTGCTTTCCTCTGCACACTATCTATTTCTTTTATTAGGTATTCTTGGTGAGGATCCCAGACACTGTTTGCATATTCCAATAATGGACGAACCACACTTAAGTAACTTTTTTCTTTTAATTCTTTGTTGCATCTTTTAAGTAGCCTCATTATGACATGTAACAATCTGTATGCTTTCCCAACAATGTTATCAACATGACCCTTCCAGTGAAAATTACTTTCAAATCTCACACCTAAGTATTTGCACTTGCCATCTTTTGGGATAACTACCCCATCCAAAGTATATTCAAATTCAGTTTTAAAGGTCCTGTTTGTGAATGTTGTAACAGTTGATTTGCCTCCATTAACCTTCATATTATTTTCTTCAACCCATTCTTGGATACTCTCAAGATCCCTTTGTAATTCTGAACAATCCTCAATGTTATTTATTTCCCTATAAACAATTATGTCATCTGCATACAATCTTATTTTTGATGTTATATTGTTCCCTAAATCATTTGCGTATATTAAGAAAAGTAACGGTCCGATTATACTTCCCTGTGCAATTCCCTTCTGAACTTTCTCTTCCTGTGATATATTATTTCCTACTTTGACTTTCTGAACCCTTGAATTTAGAAATGTTTTAATCCAACGTATAACCCTTATGTCCAATCCTATTCGCTTTAATTTCTTTAATAATATTCCATGTTCCACTCTATCGAAGGCTTTGGAAAGATCTATGGCTATGCAATCTAACTGGCCTCCTGAATCCCACTGATCTGATATGTCCTGCTGAAATTCCACCAGTTGTGCCTCACAAGAAAATTTCTTTCTAAATCCATACTGGCTCCTCATGAACCAATTTTTATCATCACACATCCCTCTGATGTACTTTGCTATTAAACTCTCCAGTATTTTACAAACTATACTGGTCAGGCTGATTGGTCTGTAGTTCTCTGGTTTCCTTTTATCACCCTTTCCTTTATAAATTGGTATTATTATAGATTCCTCCCATTCCTTTGGTATTACACTATTATATATGACATTGTCAAAGAGAAATTTTAAATAAGGCACTTTAATAACTCCCCAGTAATTTGATCTCTTCCTGCTGCTTTTCCTTGCTGAAGCAGTTGGATTTCTCTGAAAATATCTTCATTTATGAATGAGAAGCTTCTTGTTTCTCTATGTGTTTCTCCCTCTCTATCTTCTGTTACAGTTTCTAACTCCCGACAACCTTCTATTGAATCTCTGAATTCCCTACTAAATAGATTTGCTTTCTCAGTATCTGTTAAATAGTGTTCACACCTTTCTCCCACCATTGTAGGAATTTGGATTCCTTTTCCTTTCTAGAAGCTTGGCCAGGCACCTATGTAAGAACTGGATCTTGATGGTAGAGATGAGTTATTGTTTAGTTGAAGTTATGGTTTAACAGGAGGTATACTTGCGACCAAGGAGAATGAGTAACCATGTGTTGTGGATGACATGCTTGTAAGCAGTCAATTGTTTTAAGGTTGCGATCTCCATGTAGGTGGTGATTATTGTTTTAAGAGGAAGTACAACTAGGCAACCATCCTCTATGTAACACTAATCAGAGGGAAAAACGGAAGGGGTCCAACACTTCGAAAAATGAAGTTATCGGCCAAAGAAAGGTGGTGGTGGTGGTGATTATTGTTTTAAGAGGAAGTACAACTAGGCAACCATCCTCTATATAACACTAATCAGAAGGAAAAATGGAAGGGATCCGACACTTCGAAAAATGAAGATATCGGCCAAAGGAAGACAAGGGCCACGAAGGGCGTGAAAATGAAAGACTCCCTAGCCCTCGCAAACCTAATAGCGTCGGGGTCGGAAAAGAACAAGAGTTGACCAAGGGAGGTCGGATAGGATAGATGAAAGTGAGGAGCCTGGCACAAGTAAGTGGAAGCAATGTCAGGACTCAGCTGAGGGCCCCGTGGTCGCCAACCCACGCTCGAAAGTTCAGAGCCCCTGGGGCCCCTTTTAGTCGCCTCTTACGACAGGCAGGGGATACCGTGGGTGTTATTCTACTGCCCCCACCCACAGGGGGATGTACTGTGATAGGCAATTGTTAAAATGGTGGTTTGTTGATGTGTATATGATTATGTGAAGTTAAGGTGAAATAAATAAGTGTACCAACTGACAGCATTTCATGTGCATCTTTGTGGATACATCAATGTGAAATGGTATTAGTAGAAGAATAAGCTTGAAAGGGGTTTTAAACGCAGGAAAATTCATTATATATGGAGATAAAGTTGCAAATCGAGAGGATAAATTGGAATAAAGAAGAAACAGGAATTGGATTAATTTATCAAGGAAGATGTTTGATGAATTTCCAACTTTTTTGAATCATTTAAGAAAAGACTAAGTAAACGACTGACAGAGAATCCACCACCTGGGTGACATCATTGTTATTGTTATTTAGAACAACATATGTTCCATTTTGAGACATTTTCTGCTTTAAGACGAATCCAACTGTGTAGCATCAATGTTCCCTCTCCCACTCTATTCTTTTTTGCACTGACTACTCAATGGATCAGGTATCTGTGACAGTACCTCTACCACTTGACAGATTCCATGTACGGACTTAACCTATCATGGCTTGCCATTTGACTGTTAGATCACAGCTGTCATATTTACCATCTCTGGGTTACAGTGCTCCAGTACTTTAGAACAGTTAAAGCTGGACGTAGCAATCCCTAACCACTCATCCTCTGTATTCTTTTGTATGAGTGTCTGTAAAATGCTTTTTGTCTACTTTCAGAGGTAACTAACATCCCCACTTACAACATAGATACTCTCTGTTACTGGGTTCCTGCATACAAGACCATGTTACCTTCTTACGGCGTCCGACGTACGATCTACCTTTAGGATTGCAAGAAGAATTCTTCAACATATCGCCTGAAATTCTAAAGATGTACCTGTTTATGAATCAAAATGTTCTATGTCCTATACCTGCAGTCACTTTAAGGAACTGTCCATATTTTTATCTGTGAACCTTGCATACATTTTATTCACCATGTTAATTAGATATAATTTCTATTATAAAAATTAAAGCCCTCCAGTATCCATCACCCAAAAATGAAAATATGTTTTTTAAATGTCTCATTTAAATAAAGAAACTTGTTAAGTATTGCAACAGAATAGACATTTTATATCTACTGTGAATTAATATGTGTTAACTTGCATCACCTAGTACTACAATGTTTCTAAGAAATGCTCAAAATGTAATATTTCAAATATGGACCTGTGCATGGGATTTTTGGTACAGACAGATAAAAGGCTTGATGTTGATTGTTTCCTGTACTTATACAGGCAAAATATTATTCAATTAGAGAGTAAGTTAGTCATATTTACCAGCAGCAGCTATTGTGCTCAGTCACCAACAATGTACAAAAGAAATAATATGAGATACTTTTCCTCACAAGAACTATTTCTATTAAATTTAAATTTCAAGAAAATGTATGCTTTTGTTTTTCTGCCTTTATTTGAACGAGCACACAAACTGACCTGCACTCTGGCAGCGCTTGTTAGAGTGTGTCAAGCAGATCTCACAGGAACTGCTTGCGAACATAGGCCACTGTACAAAATACTGTTTGGCTTTGGTCTGTATGTGGTGTTACATGCTGAAGAGGCTGCATAATGCAACACTCAGTGCAGCATGAAACAAGCACAAGTAAACACTGCTTTACTTTTCCACCACTAGAGTACAGCATATGGCAAGCACAATAGAGATAACACCCAGCGTTACCAATTTTGCAATCTTGTCACTGTATCTCATGACAATTATATCTTTAAACAACAATATATTACTCGTTCTCATGTCAAAATAGACACCTAGCAACTTTTCTTAAACTCGTATTAGCAACAGAAATATATCTTTCTCAGTGTGTACAGAATGACACAGTTACCTTTACTTACCAGAATGTAAGCACAAAACATCAAAATTGCTACATTTTTGGTGTTTATGTGTTTATGAATAGCATCAATAAATTAATTTTGTGTACAATGATATAGGGTGCACTGGATATTCCTTCCAAATTTATAGGCCTATGTGTGTAAATTAGCCTACAAATTGAAGGTAAGGTATTTCGTAAATTTCAGTTTCACAGTAAATGTAATTGTGACCATATGTTTCTTCACGTGTTTATGTTGGAAACATATGTGGTTATTTATTCCTATGTGAGGTAAGCACATGTTTCTGTGAGTACCACATGAATGATGGTGATGTGTGAATGTGGAATGTTTTTCCTCTAAAGGGCCCACCAAATTAGATCCCATGGCATTCAGTCATAGGCGTTTTACAAATCTATGAATATGATATGCTGATCTTTACTGTGCAATACCAATATAAATGGTCCATTATTGGACATTATAAATTTTCTGGCTAACTCATTCCTGGTTGCCAGTGTTTCGCCCCCGTGTGCTGGGTTGGGCTCATCAGTTGGTACCTAGCACACCAAGACGCATGGCTAGTGGATACCGTGGAGGCCACTGCGTAGACTACTTGAAGCCACCGGCAGTGCCAATGCACTATGAGAGACTTTGTCTAACTACCAAAGAAAAGAAAAATTTATTTTGGAAAAACTATTAATTGTAAGTTATATGAAAAAACGTTGTGATATCTCTACTTTTATGTAGGTGACATTCCCACAAAGTTTCGTGAAAATCCATGCTTTAGGTAAAAAAATATTTTTATCTCCGGAGTGTCATCTTAAGGCCACGGCCGCTTAGTTCCAAGGACGTAAAGCAAATTCTAAATAAAAAGTAAAAATCTCTTCACAACCCCTTCCAAGGAAAAATTGTATCCCCGCTACTGGTCTGAAATTATTTTGTGGGTACGCCATTGGATCATCATTTAAGGTACAAGGTAAGCACAAAGAATGGTCAGATACTCAAAATACACCACCATAAATGACGCGGTTATGGCTCAAAAGTACTAAAGAAAGATAAGAGAGGGGATCTAGTGTTTTAAGTAGAATGCTAATCATTAGAACGTGACTTCCCATTTTAAAAATATTTCATGCATCGACTGCGATTAAAGCCTCGGCTGTCTTGATGAAAAGATATCAATCAATCAATATTGATCTGCATTTAGGGCAGTCGCCCAGGTGGCAGATTCCCAATTTGTAGATTTCCTAGACTTTTCCTAAATGATTTCAAAGAAATTGGAAATTTATTGAACGGCTCCCTTGGTAAGTTATTCCAATCCCTAACTCCCCTTCCTTTAAATGAATATTTGCCCCAGTTTGTCCTCTTGAATTAGAACTTTATCTTCATATCTTTCCTACTTTTATAAACGCCACTCAAACTTATTCGTCTACTAATGTCATTCAATGCCATCTCTCCGCTGACAGCTCGAAACATACCACTTAGTCGAGCAGCTTTTCTTCTTTCTCTCAATTCTTTCCAACCCAAACTTTGCAACATTTTTGTAACGCTACTCTTTTGTCGGAGAACACCCAGAACAAATCGAGCTGCTTTTCTTTGGATTTTTTCCAGTTCTTGAATCAGGTAATCCTGGTGAGGGTCCCATACACTGGAACCATACTCTAGTTGGGGGTCTTACCAGAGACTTATATGCCCTCTCCTTTACATCCTTACGACAACCCCTAAACACCCTCATAACCACGTGCAGATTTGTACCCTTTATTTACAATCCCATTTATGTGATTACCCCAATGAAGATCTTCCCCCTTATATTAACACCTAGATACTTACAATGATCCCCAAAAGGAACTTTCACCCCATCAACGCAGTAATTAAAACTGAGAGGACTTATCCTATTTGTGAAACTCACAACCTGACTTTTAACCCCGTTTATCAACATACCATTGCCTGGTGTCCATCTCACAACATTTTCGAAGTCATGTTGCAGTTGCTCATAATCTCGTAACTTAATCACTCTATAGAGAATAACATCATCCGCAAAAAGCCTTACTTCCGATTCCACTCCTTTACTCATATCATTTGCCTTGAGGAATTCCCCTGTTAATTATTAGAGGGTCAGATAAAGCTTCACCTACTCTAATTCTCTGAGATCTATTTTCTAGAAATATAGCAACCCATTCAGTCACTCTTTTGTCTAGTCCAATTGCACTCATTTTTGCCAGTAGTCTCCCATGATCCACCCAATTAAATGCTTTAGAGAGGTCAATCGCGATACAGTCCATTTGACCTCCAGAATCCAAGATATCTGCTATATCTTGCTGAAATCCTACAAGTTGAGCTTCAGTGGAATAACCTTTCCTAAAACCGAATTGCCTTCTATCGAACCAGTTATTAATTTCACAAACATGTCTAATATAATCAGAAAGAATGCCTTCCCAAAGCTTATATACAATGCATGTCAAACTTACTGGCCTGTAATTTTCAGCTTTATGTCTATCACCCTTTCCTTTGTACACAGGGGGCTACAATAGCAACTCTCCATTCTTCTGGTATAGGTCCTCCGACCAAACAATAATCAAATAAGTACTTCATATATGGTACTATATCCCAACCCATTGTCTTTGGTATATCTCCAGAAACCTGATGAATTCCAGCCTCTTTTCTAGTTTTCAACTTTTGTATCTTATTGTAAATGTCATTTTTATCATATGTAAATATTATTACTTCTTTGGCCTCTACTCCTCTATCTCAACATTATCCTTGTAACCAACAATCTTTACATACTGCTGACTGAATACTTCTGCCTTTTGAAGATCCTCATAAACACACTCCCCTCGTTCATTAATTATTCCTGGAATGTCCTTCTTGGAACCTGTTTCTGCCTTAAAATGCCTATGCATACTCTTCCATTTTTCACTAAAATTTGTATGACCCCTAATTATGCTTGCCATCATGTTATCCTTAGCTGCCTTCTTTGCTAGATTCAGTTTTCTAGTAAGTTCCTTCAATTTCTCCTTACTTCCACAGCCATTTCTAACTCTATTTCTTTCCAGTCTGCACCTCCTTCTTAGTCTCTTTATTTCTCTATTATAATAAGGTGGGTCTTTACCATTCCTTACCACCCTTAATGGTACAAACCTGTTTTCGCATACCTCAACAATTTCTTAAAACCCATCTCAGAGTCTGTTAACATTTTTATTTACCGTTTTCCACCGATCATAGTTACTATTTAGAAACTGCCTCATGCCTGCTTTATCAGCCATATGGTACTGCCTAATAGTCCTACTTTTAAGACCTTCCTTTCTATCACATTTATTTTTAACTACCACAAAAACAGCTTTATGATCACTAATACCATCTATTACTTTAGTTTCCCTATAGAGCTCATCTGGTTTTATCAGCACCACATCCAGGATATTTTTCCCTCTGGTTGGTTCCATCACTTTCTGAATCAGATGTCCTTCCCATATTAACTTATTTGCCATTTGTTGGTAATGCTTCCTGTCGTTTGCATTTCCTTCCCGATTGACATCTGGCAAATTCAGATCTCCCGCTACAATCACATTTCTTTCCATGTCGTTCACATAGCTGGCTATCCTATCAAATAATTCCGAATCCACGTCAGTGCTACCCTTTCCCGATCTGTACACTCCAAATATATCAAGTTGCCTATTATCTTTAGAAATGAGCCTTACACCTAGAATTTCATGTGTCTCATCTTTAACTTTTTCGTAGCTTACAAATTCTTCTTTCACCAGAATGAACACTCCCCCTCCCACCATTCCTATCCTATCTGTACGATACACACTCCAGTGCCGTGAGAAAATTTATGCATCCATTATATCATTTCTCAGCCATGATTCAACTCTTATTACAATATCTGGTAAATATATATCTATTAAATTACTCATTTCTATTCCTTTCTTTACAATACTTCAACAGTTCAACACTAACATTTTTATGTCATCCCTACTTGATTTCCAGTTCCCTGTTCCCTTATTACCGCTTCCTAGGCCATCCCGTTTCCCTGAATGTACCTCCCTATTACCCTTCCAAACAAATTTCCTAACTTATACGTACCACTGCGGTTTAAATGAAGGACATCTGAGCGCAGATCCCTATCTCCTACCCACCAATTAGGATCTAGAAATTTCACTCCTAGTTTCCCACATTCCCACTCCATAGTCTCATTTAAATACCCAATCACCCTCCAGTCAGTATCCCTCCTACACAGTATTCCACTGATAACAATCTCCGCTTTCTTAAACTTCACCCGCCCTCCTCCCTATCTTCTACTTTCCTCAACATCTGCTTCAACCTAATTCCTGGATAACATTCTACCCTGGTTCCCTTTCTTCCACACACTTTCCCCACATGTCTAACGATGGAATCCCCCCTGACCAGAGCCTCAGCCCAACCCACCTCATTTGATCCCCTCCCCTCCTCGTCAGCCCTATCTTTCCTGATAGCTGCAGAAGCTACTTCCTCCTCCCTTTTCTCCTTCCCATGACCCTGTTCCACCTGTCTTTCCCTATCCACTACTCTACATTTCCCTTTCCTACCTTTTCTCTTCCTCTTACTTCCACACATCTCACCAACAGTTCCCTGTCCCTCATCTTCCCTCTGTTGTTCTACCTGGAGTGACTTGTACCGATTTCTCACAGACACCTGTCCTGAATTCTGATCCTGAATAGGGCCCTTAGCCTGCAATCCCCTTCCCCTTAGAACATTAGACCACCTGTCTTCTACAACTCCCCCCTTTCCTTCCCATCCCTCTTGTACACCTACTGTGACCTGTACATTGTTTGAGGGAGTCCTATCTTCCTTCCTGTCTTCTGTGAGAATCCTAATTATCTCCCTCAAACTTTCCATCTGGTGGTGGTGGTGATTATTGTTTTAAGAGGTGGTGGTGGTGGTGATTATTGTTTTAAGAGGAAGTACAACTAGGCAACCATCCTCTACATAACACAAATCAGAGAGGAAAAATGGAAGGGGTCCGACACTTCGAAAAATGAAGGTATCGGCCAAAAGAAGACAAGGACCACGAAGGGCGTGAAAACGAAAGACTCCCTAGCCCTCGCAAACCTAATAGCGTCGGGGTCGGAAGAGAACAAGAGTTGACCAAGGGAGGTCGGACAGGATAGATTAAAGTGAGGAGCCTGGCACAAGTTAGTGGAAGCAATGCCAGGACTCAGCTGAGGGCCCCGTGGTCGCCAACCCACGCTCCAAATTTCAGAGCCCCTGAGGCCCCTTTTAGTCGCCTCTTACGACAGGTGGTGGTGGTAGTGATTATTGTTTTAAGAGGAAGTACAACTAGGCAACCATCCTCTATATAACACTAATCAGAGGGAAAAATGGAAGGGGTCCGACACTTCGAAAAATGAAGATATCGGCCAAAGGAAGACAAGGGCCGCGAAGGGCGTGAAATGGAAAGACTCCCTAGCCCTCGAAAACCTAATAGCGTCGGGGTCGGAAAAGAACAAGAGTTGACCAAGGGAGGTCGTATAGGATAGATGAAAGTGAGGAGCCTGGCACAAGTAAGTTGAAGCAATGCCAGGACTCAGCTAAGGGCCCCGTGGTCGCCAACCCACGCTCCAAAGTTCAGAGCCCCTCGGGCCCCTTTTAGTCGCCTCTTACGACAGGCAGGGGATACCGTGGGTGTTATCCTACCGCCCCCACCCACAGGGGGTGAAGGTCGGAAAGAGGACCGCCACACTGTAGTTGTCCTTAATTGCTCTCAGCTGGTTGGGAGTTCGGATATCTAGCCACTCCGATTCCCAGGACGCCAAGATGGTCCGACGTAGCTGAGAACAACAATCCTTAGCAGGTACAATGACTGGTCTTGAGGGTAAAAGTATAGCTTCCTTTGCAGCTTCATCCGCAAGTTCGTTTCCCGCAATCCCAACGTGGCTTGGAAGCCACGCGAAAGTGATTATGGTGAGAGCATCCCATAACCTGGCTAGAAGTTCATGTATCTGCCGCACCAGTGGGTGTTGCGAGAAACAGGTTTCAATAGACTGCAGAGAGCTTAACGAATCGGTACACAACAGAAAGTGGCTTCTTTCGTCACGCAGTGCAAACTGCAGAGCCTTTAAGATGGCGTAAAGCTCTGCAGTATACACGCTACATACTTTCGGGAGCGAGATTTTCGTGCTGATATCATCAATGACGAAAGAGCAACCAACATAATCTCCGATTTTTGAACCATCCGTGAAGATAAGTCTCGCAGCCGGATATTGGTGAACAAAGTCCTCGAAATACCTCCGATAAACGGAGGAATCCGTGTTCACCTTGGGTCCACGTAGCAGATCTAGACGTATATCCGGTCGCGGAACCAACCACGGAGGTACCTCGCTAAGAGTTCTTTCAAGACTACCACCGATATAATTATTCAAATCATGACACAAGCTATCAATCCGAAACACAAACGGCCGTGTGGCATTCGGCCGGTCTTGGCACCGCTGGTGGTATTGAGTACGATAGATGCATTGATAGCGTGGGTGTAGCGGCATTTCACGAATTTTGGCAGCGTACGTGAGGAGTAACTGCTGCCTCCTTATCCGTAAGGGTGGAACTCCCGCTTCAGCGAGTAGGCGGGGAATGGGGCTAGTACGGAAAGCACCCGTTGCCAGCCTTATTCCACTATGGTGAATACTGTCTAAAAGGCTCAGCGTAGATTTTGATGCTGAGCCATAAGCCGCACTTCCATAGTCAATCCGGGAGATGACCGTAGCCGTGTAAAATCGCAGCAGTACCGCACGGGCAGCCCCCCACGAAGTGCCGCTGAGAAACTTAAGCATGTTAAGTCTCTTCATGCAGGCAACCTTCAACTGACGGATGTTGAGCTGCCACGTAAGTCTCTTATCAAAATGGAGACCCAGGAATTTGCAGATGTCAACCACTGGTAAGACACTGTTTCGCAAGCGGAGCTCTGGTTCGGGATGCACAGGCCGACGTCGACAGAAGTGTACAACAGAGGTTTTCGCTGCTGAAAATCGAAAACCCATGTTGCAGGGTCCATCTGTCGACTCTGTTAATAGCTTGCTGTAGCTGTCTCTCAGCAAACGCCACCCTTCCAGAGCTGTAATGTAGAGCTAAGTCGTCTACATACAGCGAAGGAACGAGTGCGGGCCCAGCAGCGGCAACTATGCCGTTGATGGCGATTGCGAACAGCGTGACACTCAGTACCGATCCCTGAGGTACTCCATTTTCATGAACGAAATACTGAGAAATAGCATTCCCTACACGGACTCGAAAGAGACGGAGGGACATGAAGTTCTCAATAAACGTTGGCAAATATCCCCTAAATCCCCACTGGTGTAGTGTGGAGAGAATTCCATATCGCCAGGTAGTGTCGTAAGCTTTCTCCAGGTCAAAAAACACGGCGACTAGGTGTTCCTTCCGGAGAAAAGCCTCCTGAATGGCGCTCTCCAGTCTGACCAGGTGATCAGTTGCAGACCGATGAGAGCGAAAACCACACTGGTAATTAGACAAGAGACCCTCCTTTTCCATGGCCCACACAAGACGCCGGTTAACCATCTTTTCAAATAGCTTACAGAGGCCATTTGTAAGGCCTATTGGCCTATAACTATCCAGAAGTTTTGGATCTTTACCTGGCTTGGGAATTGGTATTACAATTCCCTCACGCCATTGAGATGGAAACACTCCCTCACTCCATATTCTGGTGAATAGGGTGAGGATATCCTTGAGACATCTGTCACTCAAATGCTTAAGCATTTGATTATGGATTTTGTCCGGTCCAGGAACCGTATCTCTGCATAGCGCAAGTGCACTTCGCAACTCCCACTCCGTGAAGCCCACGTTGTAGGGATGCGAAGCACTAGAGGCAAAAGAGAGATGGTGGGCCTCTGCTTCGCGCTTAATTGGAAGAAATGCAGGGTCGTATCTCCTAGAGCTGGACGTATCTGCGAAATGTGACGCGATGTGGTCTGCAATGACTGAAGGAATCGTAACTATATCTCCATTAATGGAGATTCCGGGTACTGAGGGCACATTCCGTACTCCGACAATACGGCGGAGTTTAGTCCACACTTGTGATGACGGAGTATGTGCCGTGATGGATGACACATACTTTTCCCACGTAGCTTTCTTACTTTCGCGAATCAAAAAACGGGCCTTCGCGCAGACGCTTAAATGCGATATGATTGGCCATCGTAGGATTCCGACGATAATGCTTAAAAGCCCGTCGGCGATCACGTATGGCTGCTGCAATTTCGTCCGTCCACCATGGGACCTGTTTCCGGCGACGAATACCGGACGAGGAAGGAATTGTTTCCTCTGCAGCAGCCAAAATTCCAGTAGTAATGGAAGAGACGTGGTCGTCAACAGACTCCAGCATATCATCAGCCATCACTGCGCGTTTTGTAAATTCTGGCCAATTTGCCCGCCGAAGTAACCAGCGCTTGGGTACTTCGGACTGTCTTTGATTCAAGAGAGACAGAATTATCGGGAAGTGGTCACTATCACAGAAGTCGTCGTGAACTTGCCACCGTAGCAGGGGAACTAGCGCACGGCTACACAAAGTGACATCCAGGTGTGAGAATGTGCCATGCGCGCTACTGAAATGTGTCGGTTCCCCTGTATTGAGCACACAAAGATCAAATAGGTTGATCATTCGCTCGAGCTTCCTCCCCCTAGAACAGGAAGACGGAGGCCCCATAGTGTGTTACGAGAGTTCACATCTCTCAGCATGAGGAAAGGAGGAGGCAACTGAGTGATCAAATCTTGTAGTGCATGCATATCAAGGTTATAATCCGGTGGAAAGTACACGTTGCAAACCGTTGTCATTACTGGCAACGGAGTGCGAACTGCAACTGCATCTAGCTGAGTACGGAGCGGTACTTCTTGGCTGAAGATGTCGGAGCGAACTAGGGTACAAACGCCCCCAGTTGCCGCGCCATCAACAGCTACTCTGTCTTTGGAATAAAGACGATATCCTCTCATAGTCGTGTCGTGTCCAGGTCTCAAACGAGATTCCTGTAGACAGACTATGGAGGCCGCATAGACGGATATCAGTTGACGTAACTCAGCTAGGCGACAGTGGTAACTACTGCAGTTCCACTGCAATAGTGCCATTGTGTGGATTGGTAGTGTTGCGAAATTAGGACAATTGCTTGCCCTTCTTTTTGTCAACTACCTGCCATTTTCCGCCGTTGTTGTCGGTACTGTCTTCACCATCCACGACAAATGAGTGGTTCAGTCTCCATTGTCTCCTCAGAAGAAGGAGGCGCAGTGACTGGACCGTCCGTGGACGGTGATCTCATTGGTCTGGAACAGTGGTGGTGGTGGTGGTGATTATTGTTTTAAGAGGAAGTACAACTAGGCAACCATCCTCTATTTAACACTAATCAGAGAGAAAAAATGGAAGGGGTCCGACACTTCGAAAAATGAAGATATCGGCCAAAGGAAGACAAGGGCCACGAAGGGCGTGAAAATGAAAGACTCGTCGTCGGGGTCGGAAAAGAACCAGAGCTGACCAAGAGAGGTCGGATAGGATAGATAAAAGTGAGGAGCCTGGCACAAGTAAGTGGAAGCAATGCCAGGACTCAGCTAAGGGCCCCGCGGTCGCCAACCCACGCTCCAAAGTTTAGAACCCCTGGGGCCCCTTTTAGTCGCCTCTTACGACAGGCAGGGGATACCGTGGGTGTTATTCTACCGCCCCCACCCACAGGGGGTTCTGGAACAGTGGGCCTTCTTCCTGGGCGAACTAGGTTCTCCAGAAAGTGATCGAACAAGAGGGCGTCGGGGCCTCTCGCTCTTGCCCACCGTTTCTCTCTTTTTGGGAGGAGAGCCGGCAGATGGCTTGCCGGATTTCTTCGGTGATCCTGTGGACCCCGACTGAGTTGGAGAAGGCTTCTTCTCCATTTTTTTGAGGGAGCTCTGTGGCTTCACCTTCTCCTCCTTTATGATCTGGGCATTGGAAGGAGGGCTGGTCTTTCCAGCCCTATTTGGGGAAGTCTTTCCCCCCGCCCTGTTGGGGGAGGACTTCCCAGCCGAACGTTCCTGGGAAGGGCCCTTCCCAGGCAACGTCGACAGTAACGCTCTTTTCGGTGTTTCGCTCGTTGAAACTCCAGTTTCTTTACTTATTGAATTTTGTTGCTGGCTTTGACTTTTCGATGCATTTTCGGTACTGGTGTTCTGTACAAAACTCTGCGGAGTGATCCGCACGTTTGCGACCTTTTCGGCGAAGGAGATGGAGAACTCCGGAGCAGCCATGGACTTGAACTTCCTCCGGGCGTCTGGATAAGATAGCTTATCCAGCGTTTTTATCTCCTGGATCTTCTTCTCCCGCTTGAATGTGGGGCACTCCTTGGAGATTGGAGCATGCGTACCCGGGCAGTTGACGCACACAGGTGGTGATGTGCATTCAACCCCAGCATGCTCGCACTTCCCACACATTTTGCAGGTCGTCGAACCTGTACATCGCAATGAGGTGTGGCCAAACTTTTGACAGTTATAACACCTCATTGGTGCAGGAATGTACGGACGAACAGTCAGGCGATACATTGCTACCTTTATTCGTTCAGGTATGGTCTCAGCGTCGAAGGTAAGGATGAAAGCACCCGTATCGAGTAGCTTATCACCCACACGCCTCTTCAACCTCTTCACGTCGGTTACACCCCGACGTGCTAGGTACCGGATCATTGTATCATCGGAAGACTTAACCAAATCCCTGTGGAATATAACTCCCTTGCAGGAGTTAAGGGTTTGGTGCTTCTCGATTTTCACCTCTACCTTACCGAATAACTTGGCTTTAAGTAGCCGCCTGGACTGTTCAGCCGTAGATGTCTTGATAAGTACGGATCCATCTCGGAGCTTGCGCATCTCGTCGACTTCACCAGCAACAATTTCTTCAATTGAATTACTTATCATGAAAGGACATTCGTCAAGGAAACTTTTACCATCGACCCTGGAAGCAACCAGGAATCGAGGAAGACGTTCGTCACTCATGTAGTCTACAGGAACTGGAGTATACCGCTTACGTTTTTTACCAATATTTGACGCTGTTTTTTGAAGTGTGCCACACTTTGTAAAAGAAGGAAGAGAAAGAGGTTCCGTCTTTTGTCCCACGAGTACTCACGGAAATATTTTAAGTCGACCTCCGGCAGAGCCAAGGAGATTTACCGGAGGCAAGGCTATATACTCCAGAGGGCGCCCTGTATCTGGAGGGGGTCGCTTGGAACTACTCTCCCAGTAGCCATGCATCACCTCGCCACGACCCGAAACTTGTGATTGGGGGAGGATAAAACCTCCGTACTAACCTAATTTTTTTTACTTTAATTTTTTAATTATTTATATTTTTTTATTTTTTATTTTTATTTTTCTGTAATGACTAACCTAATCTACCCGAGGCAGAGAGGGTGGCCAGACAGGAAGAGGAATGAAATTAAAGATGGTGAGAATAGAAGGGTAGAAATAGTGATGAAGAATAAAGAGCACAGACACCTCTCAAGCAACTCGGGGGACACCTTGTTAGTCTGGCCCTACACCGAGGCCTATCCAGCATGGGTAACCCTGAGCTGGCACAGCCCTCGGCATCAACAAGCACACAAGCCCCCACACCGACTTCAAGGTCATGGTGTCCCTAGAGGGAGCACAAGCTATCAATCCGAAACCCAACCGGCCGTGTGGCATTCGGCGGTCTTGGCACCGCTGGTGGTATTGGGTGCGATAGATGCATTGATAGCTTGGATGTAGCGGCATTTCACGAATTTTGGCAGCGTACGTTAGGAGTAACTGCTGCCTCCTTATCCGTAAAGGTGGAACTCCCGCTTCAGCGAGCAGGCTGGGAATGGGGCCAGTACGGAAAGCACCCGTTGCCAGCCTTACTCCACTATGGTGAATACTGTCTAAAAGGCTCAGCGTAGATTTTGATGCTGAGCCATAAGCCGCACTTCCATAGTCAATTCGGGAGAGGACCGTCGCCGTGTAAAATCGTAGCAGTACCGCACGGTCAGCCCCCCACGAAGTGCCGCTGAGAAACTTAAGCATGTTAAGTTTCTTCATGCAGGCAACCTTTAACTGACTGATGTGGGGCTGCCACCCGCTATCTTTGACATTCTGTTGCTATATGACTTAAAAAAGACTCCACAGCGCTGATGTTGATGATATTTTATGATGGTGGTTCTTTCCCCAGCCAAGAAAATGTGGAAAGGTTCATTAAAAATCAATAAGTGTTGAAAACAATGAAGGAAAAGGTGGTGGTGGTGATTACTGTTTTAAGAGGGAGTGCAACTGGACAGCTATCCTCTATTAATACTAATCAGAGGGAAAAAATGGAAGGTGGCCCATACTTCGAGAAAATGAAGGTTTCGGGCAAAGAAAGACAAGGGCCTTTTCTAAAAAATGTAAGTACCCCTGGGGCCCCTTTTAGTCACCTCTTACGATAGGCAGAGGATACTGTGGATGTTACTCTGCCACCCCAACACACAGGGGAAAATAATGGTCGGTGAATGACACAGAGGTGTATTATTATTATTCGCCAGGGGCTTTACGTCGCACCGACACAGATAGGTCTTATGGCGACGATGGAATAGGAAAGGTCTAGGAGTTGGAAGGAAGCGGCCTTGGCCTTAATTAAGGTACAGCCCCAGCATTTGCCTGGTGTGAAAATGGGAAACTACGGAAAACCATCTTCAGGGCTGCCGACAGTGGGATTCGAACCTACTATCTCACGGATGCAACATTATTATTATTATTATTATTATTATTATTATTATTATTATTATTATTATTATTATTATTATTATTATCATCATCATCATCATCATCATCATCAAAACATTTTTCTGTGGTCTTTTTCCTTTTGATATAAATTTAATGTTAATGGTATCGTGGCCTCAGGAGAGGCCTGGTGAGTGAGTCACCGCGCACCTCACCCCTCCTGCCGTCATCGCAGGCACCTGCTATCCGGAGTCGTGAATTTTGAGACTCATTGGAATATTAATTTAGCTATTAGTTTGCAGTCGTGAGTTTTGATACCATTTGCTACTAATTTTCGCACGTGAGTTTTGAGACGTAACCGGCCATAAGTACACTGTAAATTACGCTGGCGTAGGCCTAATTTGCAGCAGCAGCTTCTTCGCCATAAATATCCCAATTATTGATCTATTTAATTTTCTTTTTGTTCGTTGCTTGTACGGCCCAGGTGTAGAGCTTAAGCTTCTAGATCTGACACTGTACTGTAAACAATTATTTTGGATATTCCAAACAACATATGGAAACTATTCAATTTGTTGGGGAAATTATTGTTATTGCTGAAAATTAACGGCAGTGACAAGGGATATGTAGAAGATCCCTATATGTTATTAATATGATTAATGTACACAGTCCTGCACCATTGTATTGCCTAACTTAAACATGTCGAGACACATGATGAACACGCTGTGTAATATTGAAACTTGAGAAATCTTCATATTAAGTGAAAATCCAGCTGACACTTGTTTATATTTTATGTTGCATTTTCGAGTGTAGATGTCTGCGGCACCACCTCCAGACTTCTAGGATCTTCGTATTTTCATGAGTTCTTGATTGTATGTACATCGTAAATTTTTTATTTTCTGTTTCAGTTCCGTTAACCCAAAACCCTCTTTACCCATTTTCGCAATCAAGTCCTCTTCTGCCGCCCGTCTCATATTCTTATTTCTATAACGCTGTTTATGTTCCATAAACATTCTTTTTCGCTGTAGAGCTCCACAAATTTGCAAGTTTCTTCTTCCGTCCACTTCATTTTGCCGCCAAATAAACGCTCAACGTAATACCACCGTCTGCACACACATGCAAATACAGCAGTCGAATGACGCGGCAGCTGAAAAATCGAGCGTCCTCGGACTTCTCCGCCAGCTCTCGGAGCTCGGTTCCGGTGGAGGGGGAAGGATAGTGGTAGAGTTACTTTACCGCAGCGGAAACCCACTCTACTCTACTGCCTACTAACTACTCTACTCTACTTGCTACTATCCCGGTCGTTTACACGATGCTAGTAGCTCTACTATCCACTCTACTCGCCTCGCTACTCTACCCGTGTAAACCAGCCCTAAGTAGCCGACTGGACTGTTCAGCCGTAGATGTCTTGCTAAGTACGGATCCATCTCGGAGCTTGCGCATCTCGTCGACTTCACCAGCAACAATTTCTTCAATTGAATTGCTTATCATAAAAGGACATTCGTCAAGGAAACTTTTACCATCGACCCTGGAAGCAACCAGGAATCGAGGAAGACGTTCGTCACTCATGTAGTCTACAGGAACTGGAGTATACCGCTTACGTTTTTTACCAATATTTGACGCTGTTTTTTGAAGGATGCGACTCTTTGTAAAAGAAGGAAGAGAAAGAGTTTCCGTCTTTTGTCCCACGAGTACTCACGGAAATATGAGGTCGACCTCCGGCAGAGCCAAGGAGATTTACCGGAGGCAAGGCTATATACTCCACAGGGCGCCCGGTATCTGGAGGGGGTCGCTTGGAACTACTCTCCCAGTAGACATGCATCACCTCGCCACGACCCGAAACTTGTGATTGGGGGAGGATAAAACCTCCGTACTAACGTATTTTTAAAAAAATTCTTTTTTTTTTTTTTTGCTTAAAAAAAAAAAATTTATATGTCTAACCTAATCTACCCGAGGCAGAGAGGGTGGCCAGACAGGAAGAGGAATGAAATTAAAGATGGTGAGAATAGAAGGGTAGAAATAGTGATTAAGAATAAAGAGCACAGACACCTCTCAAGCAACTCGGGGGACACCTGGTTAGTCTGGCCCTACACCGAAGCCTATCCAGCATGCGTAACCCTGAGCTGGCACAGCCCTCGGGATCAACAAGCACACAAGCACCCACACCGACTTCAAGGTCATGGTGTCCCTAGAGGGGACTGCGATGAGGTGTGAGGTGGTGGTGGTGGTGGTGATTATTGTTTTAAGAGGAAGTCCAACTAGGCAACCATCCTCTATATAACACTAATCAGAGAGAAAAAATGGAAGGGATCCGACACTTCGAGAAATGAAGATATCGACCAAAGTAAGACAAGGGCCACGAAGGGCGTGAAAATGAAAGACTCCCTAGCCCTCGCAAACCTAATAGCGTCGGGTTGTGGTGGTGGTGACTATTGTTTTAAGAGGAAGTACAACTAGGCAACCATCCTCTATATAACACTAATCAGATGGTGGTGGTGGTGATTATTGTTTTAAGAGGAAGTACAACGGGGCAACCATCCTCTATATAACACTAATCAGAGAAAAAAATGGAAGGGATCCGACACTTCGAAGAATGAAGGTATCGGCCAAAGGAAGATAAGGGCCACGAAGGGCATGAAAATGAAAGACTCCCTAGCCCTCGCAAACCTAATAGCGTCGGGGTCGGAAAAGAACAAGAGTTGACCAAGAGAGGTCGGA
This sequence comes from Anabrus simplex, assembly GCF_040414725.1. NCBI lineage: Eukaryota > Metazoa > Arthropoda > Insecta > Orthoptera > Tettigoniidae > Anabrus > Anabrus simplex. The sequence goes on from NC_090265.1 coordinate 1,715,104,302, forward strand.
TAGGATAGATGAAAGTGAGGAGCCTGGCACAAGTAAGTGGAAGCAATGTCAGGACTCAGCTAAGGGCCCCGTGGTCGCCAACCCACACTCCAAAGTTCAGAGCCCCTGGGGCCCCTTTTAGTCGCCTCTTACGACAGGCAGGGGATACCGTGTGTGTTATTCTACCGCCCCCACCCACAGGGGGAACACTAATCAGAGGGAGCCAGAAGATGATGAAAGATGGCTGAAAGAAGATGGAAATGAGGATGGGAACCGAGAAGGAGGTGAATGATGAACTGAGAAAAATCAAGGAGGGTCTTCACAAGACAGAGCATGCTCTCTGCCTTTCTGTTATTTTTTTATGATAAAGTGAGAATGTATTCTTGGTGCCTCTTCAAACTAACGACATATGCTGGGAAGTGAGAACCAGTGACAGGGGAGGAAATTTGTGTTTTCTGGGGCTTGTAATATTGATGAGGATAATGCAGAAATCCACCATGGAGAGCTATTCCACCAGGGATGGATTTTTAGAAACCCATACCGGTACTGTATATTCCCTCAAGCAATTGCAAGGGGCAGGTTTGAACACATGCTGCAATATTTACATTTTGTTGACAATTCTACATGGAATATATATCGCCTAATTATATAGACGTACATTTTCAGTGACATCAACATGGATGTGAAGTCACAGAGACCGCATCAAAATTAATGTGACTACGGAAGGGACAGTTAATGAGAGAAATTTCTAGCTGTTCTCATTTGAATAATTACAGTTTATTCAACCCAAAACCACAACATCATTTTCCATTTGTTAATTTGTAGAACCATCGTACCTTCAGATTACAGTTGCAGCAATTTTCATTACTCAGAAAGCACTGTTCCATGTAAGTGCACATATCCTTTACACTATGAACAAAAATGGACCCTAACTTGGGTATTAAAGATGTCTGATAACCATTGCACTGAATATTAACCACACATGAGACTGATCTGTAGTTGGGGTGGAAATTGCAAGCACGGAACTTGGTCCTCAATGTTACTCTCACTGAACACATTTGAAGCAGATCTTTCTCGTACATTCCAAGCATACTGGTTTTTCACGTCTGTAGCACTTGTAATATGTTTTCCTCTTCTTTGCTGGTGGGCACAGAAGACAAATTATCCATTTTTCAAGCTTCCCTCGGCAATGTTGATATGCTCCTGAAGGATACTCAAAATTCTACAGATAGAACCTCAAATATCTCTTGGGATCCTGGGATTTGATAATCTTCTTATCATGTGTGGCCTAGTGAGTTAAGCAGAAAGTTCTTTCAGAAAATGTTGCTTGGTCATTTGGGGGCTCTCACAATAGGACTGATGAAAGATGGTGGTGGTGATTATTGTTTTAAGAGGAAGTACAACTAGGCAACCATCCTCTATATAACACTAATCAGAGGGAAAAATGGAAGGGGTCCGACACTTCGAAAAATGAAGATATCGGCCAAAGGAAGACAAGGGCCACGAAGGGCGCGAAAATGAAAGACTCCCTAGCCCTCGCAAACCTAATAGCGTCGGGGTCGGAAAAGAACAAGAGTTGACCAAGAGAGGTCGGATAGGATAGATGAAAGTGAGGAGCCTGGCACAAGTAAGTGGAAGCAATACCAGGACTCAGCTGAGGGCCCCATGGACGCCAACCCACGCTCCAAAGTTCAGAGCCCCTGAGTCCCCTTTTAGTCGCCTCTTACGACAGGCAGGGGATACCGTGGGTGTTATTCTACCGCCCCCACCCACAGGGGGTACTGATGAAAGATATTTGCATTCACAGCTGCAATATCGACGATACGGAAGAAGACCGCCATCGGCCACCTTCTTGTTCTTCTACCTGTGCAGTAGTTGGCTGACATCTGATCCAAACTATCTACTCAGACTTCATAGAATTATAAAACTGAATCATCTCTTCCTTGTCCGTGTGCACATTAGTTGCTTTCCCATGGTGCATAAAGGATACTAACAAAACAGCTTTGTTTCTTTTCGGAATGTGTGAGAGAAGAGCTATGTCTTTTGTGAAGCCATGCACAGAGGAATCGAACTTTCTCTACTTGGATCCTTCTCGTTCTTCCTTACTGCCCCAACATAAGTGAGTCTCCTTTTCCTCAGCTCCTGAATAAGCTCTACTGAGGTGAACCAATTGTCAGCTGTTATATTCTTATTTGTGCCCTATATTGGTCCCAATAAATAACAAACTGCCTGAACTGGTTTCAAAAATTTCCTATCTTCCCTTCAAAGACCTATTCCATCAGTGTCCTTCCCTGCATAAATATATGCACTGTACGAATAACTATTTTCGCATTGGTCAGGCACATCACTTTCACTCCGTATTTCTCAGGCTTGTTTGGAGTATACATTCTGAACTTGCACCGACCTCTGAAACCAATTAGCATCTCATCTACTGTTGAATTTGTGCCAATTGAGTAACACCTTTGAGAGTTCTGAATCAACATATTCAGAATCTCAGATATGGATGCAATAGAATCTGTCTCTCTCCGCTTCATTCTGTCTTCAGGGTTGTCAAAATGTAGGCTGCACAGAAGAATGGAAAACCCCGGACCTGACATCACAACACCAAATATTTCACAGCCCATACCATCAGCAGCGAAGACTGAAGTGATGTCCACTTTGTTAGAATAAGATTTCAACCTAAGATACATTGCTAAAAGATTGATATCAAACAACTTCACCCATTTGAAAGAGGGGGTGATTAAAGAAGTTGCTTAGCTGCCTGCTTTCAACCTGGACAACTGATGGCGGTGGTGGTTATTGCTTTAAGATGCATCATGGGAGACTGACAGCGAAAATGAATGCTGTTGGATTAGACAAAAGAACAGTTCAAAGGGTGGCTAAATTTCTAGATTGTAGAACTCAGGGAATGAAGAGTGGGTGAAGCATTATCAAATCATGAAATTACCAAAAGGCAGGTTCTGCAAGACGGTATTACTGGAACTTAATGTTTTCTTAAGTATGTAAATGATATTAGAAATAATCTGGGATCACAGAGAAGGCTTCTAGGGGATGATATTTCTATTGACCTCACTCATAGGCAACCAGATAGCAATGTTCTCTTGTAGGTCAATCCTGGCCAGGAAATTTCACCTGAAAAGTCATATAGTATCAGCAAGGGTATCCAGCCTTAAACCCCAGCCAAATGCAGAATGTGCCAGCGAACCCAGACATATCTAACCATGGTACTGTGTTTAATTAAATGTTATTTTCTCTTTCAGATTACGAGAATATGAAATACCAATTATCAATATTGGGGTATGTAACAGATAATAATATAATTTTATAGATCTGTACAGTAGTTATTGCTTAACCCAGATCTTCCCACAAGATTTCTTGTGGGGTTTTCAAGAGTCAAATTAAACTACACTCTCTCTTTTTAAACTGTCACAATTTCCCTTTATTATTAGATTTTGATAATTGCCTTCACATAGGCCTAAATAAAAATAAGGAAACTGATTAACTTACCATACAAATGTTATCCATAGAGAATGAATGAAGTCAGCGATCACTTATAAAGACCAAAGAATAACAGACAGTGCAAGAAAGAAGGAAGTTTTTTTGACCATTTGGGAAGTATTGCAATGTCTGATGTTGACACAACAAGTATCAGCAACTAATTCTAATTTTCAAATGATATTTCAAGGGTAATCACAAAAATAGTGTCTCCAATTTTAAAAAAAAATACAGAACTCTGTTCATGTGGCTTCTGGTCACAATATTGTGAAGAGTGTTTCCCGCGCTCGCATATAAACATGCGCATGCTGTGCTGAGGCACTCAGTCTTGGCTTGGCAGCCGTTGAGAATGGAGCTCCCATTGGATGTTACCGCGAAATGCTTGGATGTCAAAAATGTTCGTAAGTGATGTAGAGAGTTTGCAGTCGGTCGGACTGAAATTTATGACAAACAAAGGAGCGGGAGACCATCAATTTCCATCGAGACAGTCATGAAGGTTGAGCAAATCATGCGTGAAGATCGGCGGATCACCCTGGATGATCTCTGCACTTTGGTTCCTGAGGTTTCCCGAAGCGCCGCTCACAGAATTTTAATGGATAAGTTGAAATACCAGAAGGTGTGCGCAAGATGGTTGCCAGCGCCGATGATGAGGTGAAGATAAGTTTCACAACTTCCTGAACAGCATGGCAGCGAGCTGGTATGACATTGGCATACAAAAACTGTCACAGCATCTACAAAAATGCATCGACCAAAATGGTGATTATTTAGAAAAATAGCTAAATATTCAAGCTGTAAAATGATGTAAACCATTGTAGAAATAAACAGGTCTATGTATTTGTAAAAATATAGGGGATCTTATTTTTGGGAGTACCTTTGTACATTCATTACCCACAAACTCCAGTCACCTGATTGTGACAAATGAACTTTCTTTACTATTAAGACAAAATCTTGTTGGATCAAACCCTCATTCTTCTCGTTTGTTCAGTCTACGTCTTTATTGGTCTATTCCTTAGTCTTGTTCTCAGAAGTTCATTCTCGAACAAAACTCATCAGCTGCCATCTGGTGGTCCATCGTCTTGACAAAACACGACCGAGCCATCTCTATCTAGCTCGAGTTATAGTTTCAGAACAGGTTCCGTCTCTTTCCACAGTGTTTAAACTTCTTATAGATTTCTGGACCATAATTTTCAGATAATTCATTTCTGTGGCTTGAGGCTGGTTGTTGCCTCAGCTAACAGGAGTACAGGTCATATCATTTCCTTAAAATATGAACTGTTCCCAATTTAAGTTTGTGGGTTACTGTAGTCACGTCCTAATTCGTGAACCATGGGCAAGGGCTGAGTGGCCTAGTAAGTGGTCCTGAGAGTTGGGATACCAGTTGCTATGGAATGGGAGTGGGCATCTCGGACATATTCTGAGTCGTGGCCCTCTTTGTGCTCAGGCGGCTAGGACTATACAATTCACCGGTGGTCCATAACCCGTTAGAGGAGAGATCCTCACTTGGACTATGTGCAAGCAGGGCAGCATCCTGCTCCATGAATTTACAGCGTTCAGTCTGCAAGCCTCTGAGAATTTACTAAACGTCACCACAATCCTCGATTTGCAACTAGTGTTGTGGCCTCATTTAGTTCTATACCTCTTATCTTTAAATCGTTAGATACCGAGTCTAACCATCGTCGTCTTGGTCTCCCTCTACTTCTCTTACCCTCCATAACAGAGTCCATTATTCTCCTAGGTAACCTATCCTCCTCCATTCGCCTCACATGACCCCACCACCGAAGCTGGTTTATGCGAACAGCTTCATCCATCGAGTTCATTCCTAAATTAGCCTTTATCTCCTCATTCCGAGTACCCTCCTGCCATTGTTCCCACCTGTTTGTACCAGCAATCATTCTCGCTACTTTCATGTCTGTTACTTCTAACTTATGAATAAGATATCTTGAGTCCACCCAGCTTTCACTCCCATAAAGCAAAGTTGGTCTGAAAACAGACCGATGTAAAGATAGTTTCGTCTGGGAGCTGACTTCCTTCTTACAGAATACTGCTGATCGCAACTGCGAGCTCACTGCATTAGCTTTACTACACCTTGATTCAATCTCACTTACTATATTACCATCCTGGGAGAACACACAACCTAAATACTTGAAATTATCGACCTGTTCTAGCTTTGTATCACCAATCTGACATTCAATTCTGTTGAATTTCTTACCTACTGACATCAATTTAGTCTTCGAGAGGCTAATTTTCATACCATACTCATTGCACCTATTTTCAAGTTCCAAGATATTAGACTGCAGGCTTTCTGCACAGTCTGCCATTAAGACCAAGTCGTCAGCATAGGCCAAACTGCTTACTACATTTCCACCTAAGTGAATCCCTCCCTGCCATTTTATACCTTTCAGCAGATGATCCATGTAAACTACGAATAGCAAAGGTGAAAGATTACAGCCTTGTCTAACTCCTGTAAGTACCCTGAACCAAGAACTCATTCGACCATCAATTCTCACTGAAGCCCAATTGTCAACATAAATGCCTTTGATTGATTTTAATAATCTACCTTTAATTCCATAGTTCCCCAGTATGGCGAACATCTTTTCCCTCGGTACCCTGTCATATGCTTTCTCTAGATCTACAAAACATAAACACAACTGCCTATTCCTCTCGTAGCATTTTTCAATTACCTGGCGCATACTGAAAATCTGATCCTGACAGCCTCTCTGTGGTCTGAAACCAGACTGGTTTTCATCCAACTCCCTCTCAACGACTGATCGCACCCTCCCTTCCAAGATGCCAGTGAATACTTTGCCTGGTATACTAATCAATGAGATACCTCGATAGTTGTTGCAATCCTTCCTGTTCCCTTGCTTATAGATAGGTGCAATTACTGCTTTTGTCCAATCTGAAGGTACCTTACCGATACTCCACGCTAATTTTACTACTCTATGAAGCCATTTCATCCATGCCTTCCCACTGTACTTCACCATTTCAGGTCTAATTTCATCTATTCCTGCTGCCTTGTGACAATGGAGTTTATTTACTATCCTTTCCACTTCCTCAAGCATAATTTCACCAACATCCTTTTCCTCCTCCCCATGAGCTTGGCTGTTTGAAACACCACCATGACGATTTCCTTTTACATTGAGAAGATGTTCAAAATATTCCCTCCACCTCTCCAGTGCTTCCCTGGGATCTATTATGAGTTCACATGAATTACTCAAAACAATGTTCATTTCCTTTTTCCCTCCCTTCCTAAGATTCTTTATTACTGTCCAGAAAGGTTTCCCTGCTGCTTGACCTAGCCTTTTCAGGTTATTACCAAACCCTTCCCATGAATTCTTTTTGGATTCAACAACGATTAGTTTCGCTCTGTTTCTTTCATCTACGTACCAATCCCTGTCTGCCTTGGCCCTTGTTTGGAGCCATTTCTGATAAGCCTTCTTTTTACGTTTACAGGCTGCTCTCACTTCATCATTCCACCAAGATGTTCGCCTTTTCCCATCTTTACACACAGTTGTTCCTAGGCATTCCCTTGCTGTTTCTATTACAGCATCCCTGTATGCCACCCATTCACTTTCTATATCCTGAACCTGCTTACTGTCTACTGTTCGAAACTTCTCACTAATCATATCCATGTACTTCTGTCTAATTTCCTCATCCTGGAGACTTTCTACCCTTATTCGTTTGCAGACAGATTTCACTTTCTGTACCCTAGGCCTAGAGATACTTAGTTCACTACAGATCAGATAGTGGTCTGTATCATCGAAAAACCCGCGCAAAACATGTACATTCCTAACAGATTTCCTGAATTCAAAGTCTGTTAAGATATAGTCTATTATGGATCTGGTACCCCTAGCCTCCCATGTGTAGCGGTGAATAGCCTTATGCTTGAAGAATGTAATCATAACAGCTAAACCCATACTAGCACAGAAGTCCAGCAAACGCTTCCCATTCCCGTTAGCTTCCATATCTTCCCCACATTTACCAATCAACCTTTCGTATCCTTCAGTTCTATTCCCAAATCTCGCATTGAAATCGCCCATTAGCACTATTCTATCCTTGCTGTTGACCCTGACCACGATGTCACTCAATGCTTCAGGTGGTGGTGGTGGTGGTGATTATTGTTTTAAGAGGAAGTACAACTAGGCAATCATCCCCTATATAACACTAATCGGGAGGAAAAATGGAAGGGGTCCGACACTTCGAAAAATGAAGATGTCGGCCAAAGGAAGACAAGGGCCACAAAGGGCATGAAAATGAAAGACTCCCTAGCCCTCGCAAACCTAATAGCGTCGGGGTCGGAAAAGAACAAGAGTTGACCAAGTAAGGTCAGATAGGATAGATGAAAGTAAGGAGCCTGGCACAAGTAAGTGGAAGCAATGCCAGGACTCAGCTGAGGACACCGTGGTCGCCAACAGGTGGGGGTGGTGGTGGTGGTGGTGATTATTGTTTTAAGAGGAAGTACAACTAGGCAACCATCCTCTATATAACACTTATCAGAGGGAAGAATGGAAGGGATCCGACACTTCGAAGAATGAAGATATCGGTCAAAGGAAGACAAGGGCCACGAAGGGCGTGAAAATGAAAGACTCCCTAGCCCTCGCAAACCAAATAGCGTCGGGGTCGGAAAAGAACAAGAGTTGACCAAGGGAAGTCGGATAGGATAGATGAAAGTGAGGAGCCTGGCACAAGTAAGTGGAAGCAATGCCAGGACTCAGCTAAGGGCCCCGTGGTCGCCAATCCACGCTCCAATGTTCAGAGCCCTGGGGTATGGTCGCCAACACACGCTCCAAAGTTCAGAGTTCCTGGGCACCCTTTTAGTCGCCTCTATGACAGGCAGGGGATACCGTGGGTGTTATTCTACCGCCCAGACCTACAGGGAACCACACCCACGGGGGGAATACATTTTGTCCGTCCCCCACCTCATGGTGGTGGTGGTGATTATTGTTTTAAGAGGAAGTGCAACTAGGCAACAATCCTCTATATAACAGTAATCACAGAGAAAAAGAGGAAGGGGTCCGAAACTTCGAAAAATGAAGTTATCGGCCAAAGGAATACAAGCGCCAAGAAAGGCATGAAAATCAAAGAGGTGGTGGTGGTGATTATTGTCTTAAGAGGAAGTACAACTAGGCAACCATCCTCTATATAACACTAATCGGGAGGAAAAATGGAAGGGGTCCGACACTTCGAAAAATGAAGATGTCGGCCAAAGGAAGAGTAGGGCCTCGAAAGGGCGTGAAAATGAAAGACTCCCTAGCCCTCGCAAACCTAATAGCGTCGGGGTCGGAAAAGAACAAGAGTTGACCAGGTAAGGTCAGATAGTATAGATGAAAGTGAGGAGCCTGGCACAAGTAAGTGGAAGCAATGCCAGGACTCAGCTGAGGACACCGTGGTCGCCAACCCACGCTCTAAAGTTCAGAAATCCTGGGCCCTCTTTTAGTCGCCTCTTTGACAGGCAGGGGATACCGTGGGTGTTATTCCAACGCCCCCACCTACAGGGGGACCCCACCCCCGGGGATAATACAGTTTGTCCGTCCCCCACCTCATGGTGGTGGTGGTGATTATTGTTTTAAGAGGAAGTTCAACTAGGCAACCATCCTCTACATAACACTAATCAGAAGGAAAAATGGAAGGTGGTGGTGGTGGTGATTTTTTTTAGGAGGAAGTACAACTAGGTGGTGGTGGTGGTGATTATTGGTTTAAGAGGAAGTACAACTAGGCAACCATCCTCTATATAACACTAATCAGAGTGAAAATGGAAGGGGTCCGACACTTCGAAAAATGAAGATATTGGCCAAAGGAAGACAAGGGCCACGAAGGGCATGAAAATGAAAGACTCCCTAGCCCTCGCAAACCTAATAGCGTCGGGGTCTGAAAAGAACAAGAGTTGACCAAGAGAGGTCGGATAGGATAGATGAAAGTGAGGAGCCTGGCACAAGTAAGTGGAAGCAATGCCAGGACTCAGCTAAGGGCCCCCGTGGTCGCCAACCTACGCTCCAAAGTTCAGAGCCCCTGGGGCCCCTTTTAGTCGCCTCTTACGACAGGCAGAGGATACCGTGGGTGTTATTCTACCGCCCCCACCCACAGGGGGAGTACAACTAGGCAACCATCCTCTATATAACACTAATCAGAAGGAAAAATCGAACGGATCCGACACTTCGAAAAATGAAGATATCCGCCAAAAGAAGTCAAGGGCCGCGAAGGGCGTGAAAATGAAAGAATCCCTAGCCCTCGCAAACCTAATAGCGTCGGGGTCGGAAAGAACAAGAGTTGACCAAGGGAGGTCGGATAGGATAGATGAAATTAAGGAGCCTGGCACAAGTAAGTGGAAGCAATACCGGGAATCAGAGGAGGGCCCCGTGGTCGCCAACCCATGCCCCAAAGTTCAGAGCCCCTGGGGCCAACTTTAGTCTCCTCTTACGACAGGCAGGGGATACCGTGGGTGTTATTCTACCACAACCACCCACAGGGGGGCATTCCTGAGGCGCCCAGGACATCGAAAACGGTCTTCTGGGGCTTCACGGAAATGATCGTATACGAGCAAGAAAGTACCTACCAGTTATCCTGATTATAATAGAAATATTAAATCTTCCTGTTTCTCTTCATGAGGGTATTTCTCCATGTTTCACAGTTTTAAAATTCTCTGCTATGAAATTCCTTGTAGATATGAAATGTATGTGTTTAATATGTCTAGCATCAGTATTTCGTGCTTAAATACGTTATTTACTGCGTTGGGGTGTGAGGTGGTGGTGGTGGTGGTGATTATTGTTTTAAGAGGAAGTACAACTAGACAACCATCCTCTATATAACACTAATCAGAGAGAAAATAGGGAAGGGGTCCGATACTTCGAAAAATGAAGATATCGTCCAAAGAAAGACAATGGCCACGAAGGGCGTGAAAATGAAACACTCCCTAGCCCTCGCAAACCTAATAGCGTCGGGGTCGGAAAAGAACAAGAGCTGACCAAGAGAGGTCGAACAGGAGGTGAGGTGAGTATTGTTTAAAGAGGAAGTACAACTAGGCAACCATCCTCTATATAACACTAATCAGAGGGAAAAACGGAAGGGGTCCGACACTTCGAAAAATGAAGATGTGGGACAAAGGAAGACAAGGGGCACGAAGGGCGTGAAAATGAAAGACTCCCTAGCCCTCGCAAACCTAATAGCGTCGGGGTCGGAAAAGAACAAGAGTTGACCAGGTAAGGTCAGATAGTATAGATGAAACTGAGGAGCCTGTCACAAGTAAGTGGAAGCAATGCCAGGACTCAGCTGAGGACACCGTGGTCGCCAACCCACGCTCCAAAGTTCAGAGCCCCTGGGGCCATGGTGGTAGTGGTGATTATTGTTTTAAGAGGAAGTTCAACAAGGCAACGATCCTCTACATAACACTAATCAGAGGGAAAAATGGAAGGTGGTGGTGGTGGTGGTGATTTTTGTTTTAGGAGGAAGTACAACTAGGCAACCATCCTCTATATAACACTAATCAGAAGGAAAAATCGAACGGATCCGACACTTCGAAAAATGAAGATATCCGCCAAAAGAAGACAAGGGCCGCGAAGGGCGTGAAAATGAATGAATCCCTAGCCTTCGCAAACCTAATAGCGTCGGGGTCGGAAAGAACAAGAGTTGACCAAGGGAGGTCGGATAGGATAGATGAAAGTGAGGAGCCTGGCACAAGTAAGTGGAAGCAATACCGGGAATCAGAGGAGAGCCCCGTGGTCGCCAACCCATGCCCCAAAGTTGAGAGCCCCTGGGGCCAACTTTAGTCGCCTCTTACGACAGGCAGGGGATACCGTGGGTGTTATTCTACCGCCCCCACCCACAGCGGGAGGAAAAATGGAAGGGATCTGACACTTCCAAAAATGAAGATATCGGTCAAAGGAAGACAGGGGCCACGAAGGTGGTGGTGGTGGTGGTGGTGGTGATTATTGTTTTAAGAGGAAGTACAACTAGGTAACCATCCTCTATATAACACTAATCAGAGAGAAAATATGGAAGGGGTCCGACACTTCGAAAAATGAAGATATCGGCCAAAGAAATACAAGGGCCACGAAGGGCGTGAAAATTAAAAACTCCCTAGCCCTCACAAACCTAATAGCGTCGGGGTCGGAAATGAACAAGAGCTGACCAAGAGAGGTCGGACAGGATAGTGGTGGTGGTGGTGGTGGTTATTATTGTTTTAAGAGGAAGTACAACTAGGCAACCATCCTCTATTTAACACTAATCAGAGAGAAGAATGGGAAGGGGTCCGACACTTCGAAAAATGAAGATATCGGCCAAAGGAAGACAAGGGCCACGAAGGGCGTGAAAATGAAAGACTCCCTAGCCCTCGCAAACCTAATAGCGTTGGGGTCGAAAAAGAACAAGAGTTGACCAAGGGAGGTCGGATAGGATAGATGAAAGTGAGGAGCCTGGCACAAGTAAGTGGAAGCAATGCCAGGACTCAGCTGAGGGTGGTAGTGATGGTGGTGATTATTGTTTTAAGAGGAAGTACAACTAGGCAACCATCCTCTATATAACACTAATCAGACGGAAAAAATGGAAGGGGTCCGACACTTCGAAAAATGAATATTACGGCCAAAGGAAGACAAGGGCCACGAAGGGCGTGAAAATGAAAGACTCCCTAGCCCTCGCAAACCTAATAGCGTCGGGCTCGGACAAGAACAAGAGTTGACCAAGAGAGGTCGGATAGGATAGATGAAAGGTGGTGGTGGTGGTGATTATTGTTTTAAGAGGAAGTACAACTAGGCAACAATCCTCTATATAACACTCATCAGAGGGAAAATATGGAAGGGTGCCGACACTTCGAAAAATGAAGATGTCGGCCAAAGGAAGACAAGGGCCACAAAGGGTGGTGGTGGTCATTATTGTTTTAAGAGGAAGTACAACTAGGCAACCATCCTCTATGTAACACTAATCAGGCGGAAAAAATGGAAGGGATCCAACACTTCGAAAAATGAAGATATCGGCCAAAAGAAGATAAGGGCCACGAAGGGCGTGAAAATGAAAGACTCCCTAGCCCTCGCAAACCTAATAGCGTCGGGGTCGAAAAAGAACAAGAGTTGACCAAGGGAGGTCGGATAGGATAGATGAAAGTGAGGAGCCTGGCACAAGTAAGTGGAAGTAATGCCAGGACTCGGCTAAAGGCCCCGTGGTCGCCAATCCACGCTCCAAAGTTCAGAGCCCCTGGGGCCCCTTTTAGTCGCCTCTTACGACAGGCAGGGGTTACCGTGGGTGTTATTCTACCGCCCCCACCCACAGGGGGAAACGGACAGGATAGACGAAAGTGCCGAGCCTGGCACAAGTAAGTGGAAACAATGTCAGGACACAGCTAACGGCGCCGTAGTCGCCAGGTGGTGGTGGTGATTATTGTTTTAAGAGGAAGTACAACTAGGCAACAATCCTCTATATAACACTCATCAGAGGGAAAATATGGAAGGGGGCCGACACTTCGAAAAATGAAGATGTCGGCCAAAGGAAGATAAGGGCCACGAAGGGTGGTGGTGGTGATTATTGTTTTAAGAGGAAGTACAACTAGGCAACCATCCTCTATGTAACACTAATCAGGCGGAAAAAATGGAAGGGATCCAACACTTCGAAAAATGAAGATATCGGCCAAAAGAAGATAAGGGCCACGAAGGGCGTGAAAATGAAAGACTCCCTAGCCCTCGCAAACCTAATAACGTCGGGGTCGGAAAAGAACAAGAGTTGACAAAGGGAGGTCGGATAGGATAGATGAAAGTGAGGAGCCTGGCACAAGTAAGTGGAAGCAATGCCAAGACTCGGCTAGGGACCCGTGGTCGCCAACCCACGCTCCAAAATTCAGAGCCCCTGGTGCGTGGTGGTGGTGGTGGTGATTATTGTTTTAAGAGGAAGTACAACTAGGCAACCATCCTCTATATAACACTAATCAGAGGGAAAAATGGAAGGGATCCGACACTTCGAAAAATGAAGGTATCGGCCAAAGGAAGACTAGGGCCACGAAGGGCATGAAAATGAAAGACTCCCTAGCCCTCGCAAACCTAATAGCGTCGGGGTCGGAAAAGTACAAGAGTTGACCAAGGGAGGTCGGATAGGAAAGATGAAAGTGAGGAGCCTGGCACAAGTAAGTGGAAGCAATGTCAGGACTCAGCTGAGGGCCCCGTGGTCGCCAAGGTGGTGGTGGTGGTGGTGGTGGTGGTGATTATTGTTTTAAGAGGAAGTACAACTAGGCAACCATCCTCTATATAACACTAATCAGAGAGAAAAAATGGAAGGGGTCCGACACTTCGAAAAATGAAGTTATCGGCCAAAGGAAGACAAGGGCCACGAAGGGCGTGAAAATGAAAGACTCCCTAGCCCTCGCAAACCTAATAGCTTCGGGGTCGGAAAAGAACAAGAGTTGACCAAGGGAGGTCGGATAGGATAGACGAAAGTGAGGAGCCTGGCACAAGTAAGTGGAAGCAATGCCAGGACTCAGCTGAGGGCCCCGTGGTCGCCAACCCACGCTCTAAAGTTCAGAGCCCCTGGTGCCCCTTTCAGTCGCCTCTTACGACATTCAGGGGATACCGTGGGTGTTATTCTACTGCCGCCACCCACAGGGCGACCAAAGTTGGGAGTGGTGGTGGTGGTGATTATTGTTTTAAGAGGAAGTACAACTGGGCAACCATTCTCTATATAACACTAATCAGAGGGAAAATATGGAAGGGGTCCGACACTTCGAAAAATGAAGATATCGGCCAAAGGAAGGCAAGGGCCGCGAAAGGCGTGAAAATGAAAGACTCCCTAGCCCTCGCAAACCTAATAGCGTCGGGGTCGGAAAAGAACAGGAGTTGACCAAGAGAGGTCAGACAGGATAGATGAAAGTGAGGAGCCTGGCACAAGTAAGTGGAAGAAATGCCAGGACTCAGCTGAGGGCCCCGTGGTCGCCAACCCACGCTCCAAAGTTCAGAGCCCCTGGGGCCAAAGTTGGGAGCCCACGGGGTGGTGGTGGTGGTGATTATTGTTTTAAGAGGAAGTACAACTAGGCAACCATCCTCTATATAACACTAATCAGAGGGAAAATGGAAGGGATCCAACACTTCGAAAAATGAAGATATCGGTCAAAGAAAGACAAGGGCCACGAAGGGCGTGAAAATGAAAGACTCCCTAGCCCTCGCAAACCTAATAGCGTCGGGGGCGGAAAAGAACAAGAGTTGACCAAGAGAGGTCGGATAGGATAGATTAAAGTGCGGAGCCTGGCACAAGTAAGCGGAAGCAATGCCAGTACTCAGCTAAGGGCCCCGTGGTCGCCAACCCACGTTCCAAAGTTCAGAGCCCCTGGGGCCCCTTTTAGTCGCCTCTTACGACAGGCAGGGGATACCGTGGGTGTTATTCTGCCGCCCCCACCCACAGGGGGGGGAGCCCGCGGGGCCCCTTTTAGTCGCCTCTTACGACAGGTGGTGGTGGTGGTGATGATTATTGTTTTAAGAGGAAGTTCAACTAGGCAACCATCCTCTATATAACACTAATCAGAGGGAAAAATGGAAGGGAGCCGACACTTCAAAAAATGGAGATATCGGCCAAAGGAAGACAAGGGCCGCAAAGGGCGTGAAAATGAAAGACTCCCTAGCCCTCCCAAACCTAATAACGTCGGGCTCGGAAAAAACAAGAGTTGACGAAGGTGGTTTTGGTGGTGCTGATTATTGTTTTAAGAGGAAGTACAACTAGGCAACCATCCTCTATATAACACTAATCAGAGGGAAGAAATGGAAGGAATCCGACACTACGAAAAATGAAGGTATCGGTCAAAGGAAGACAAGGGTGACGGAGGGCATGAAAATGAAAGACTCCCTAGCCCTCGCAAACCTAATAGCGTCGGGGTCGGAAAAGAACAAGAGTTGACCAAGAATGGTCGGATAGGATAGATGAAAGTGAGGAACCTGGCACAAGTAAGTTGTGAGTGGTGGTGGTGATTATTGTTTTAAGAGGAAGTACAACTAGGCAACCATCCTCTATAGAACACTAATCAGAGGGAAAATATGGAAGGGGTCCGACACTTCGAAAAATGAAGATATCGGCCAAAGGAAGACAAGGGCCACGAAGGGCGTGAAAATGAAAGACTCCCTAGCCCTCGCAAACCTAATAGCGTCGGGGTCGGAAAAGAACAAGAGTTCACCAAGGGAGGTCGGATAGGATAGGTGAAAGTGAGGAGCCTGGCACAAGTAAGTGGAAGCAATGCCAGGACTCAGTTAAGGGCCCCGTGGTCGCCAACCCGCGCTCCAAAGTTCAGAGCCCTTAGGCCCCTTTTAGTCGCCTGTTACGACAGGCAGGGGATACCGTGGGTGTCATTCTACCGCCCCCCACCCATAGGGGTACTACAGTTTGACCTTCCCCCACCTCCATTTCCTTGTTATACAGAAAAGGCAGAAAAAGGAATCAAGGATGAATTTAGAAGGTGAATCACAATCCAAAGGGAAGAAATCAAAATCCTCAGGTTTGCAAATTATATTGTTATTTTATCTGAGTCTGTAGAACACCTGCTATGGTTTGATTGATTAAAAACTGTGAACGATCAAGACACGAAGACGATAATTTAGATAATTACTCGAAGAAGATAATTTTAATAATTAAGTTATAGAAGATAGAATATAGTAATTATAAATTATATAACACTGATGATAGATATAGGACTAGAATAAGGAAGACGAATAGAATATAGTAATTAGGGCTTCAAAAAGAAAGACGGGCACGAGTAGACGAAGTGGCAAGAGACAGAGGATGAGTGGTGGTGGTGGTGATTATTGTTTTAAGAGGATGTACAACTAGACAACCATCCCCTATATAACACTAATCAGAAGGAAAAAGGGAAGGTGGTGGTTGTGGTAATTATTGTTTTAAGAGGAAGTACAACTAGCCAATCATCCTCTATATAACACTAATCAGAGAGAAAAAATGGAAGGGGTCCGACACTTCGAAAAATAAAGATATCGGCCAAAGGAAGACAAGGGCCATGAAGAGCGTGAAACCCCCCTGTGGGTGGGGGCGGTAGAATAACACCCACGGTATCCCCTGCCTGTCGTAAGAGGCGACTAAAAGGGGCCCCAGGGGCTCTGAACTTTGGAGCGTGGGTTGGCGACCACGAGGCCCTCAGCTGAGTCCTGACATTGCTTCCACTTACTTGTGCCAGGCTCCTCACTTTCATCTATCCTATCCGACCTCTCTTGGTCAACTCTTGTTCTTTTCTGACCCCGACGCTATTAAGTTTGCGAGGGCTAGGGAGTCTTTCATTTTCACGCCCTTCGTGGCCCTTGTCTTCCTTTGGCCGATACCTTCATTTTTCGAAGTGTCGGATCCCTTCTATTTTTCCCACTAATTAGTGTTATATAGAGGATGGTTGCCTAGTTGTACTTCCTCTTAAAACAATAATCACCACCACCACCTGAAGGGCGTGAAAAATGAAAGACTCCCTAGCCCTCGCAAACCTAATGGCATCGGGTTCGGAAAAGAACAATAGTTGACCGATGGAGGTCGGATAGGATAGATGAAAGTGAGGAGCCTGGCACACGTAAGTGGAAGCAATGCCAGGACTCAGCTGAGGGTCCCGTGGTCGCCAACCCACTCTCCAAAGTTCAGAGCCCCTGGGGCCCCTTTTAGTCGCCTCTTACGACAGGCAGGGGATACCGTGGGTGTTATTCTACCGCCCCCACCCACAGGGGGTAATAGCGTCGGTGTCAGAAAAGAACAAGAGTTGACCAAGAGAGGTCGGATAGGATAGATAAAAGTGAGGAGCCTGGCACAAGTATGTGGAAGCAATGCCAGGACTCAGCTGAGGGCCCCGTGGACGCCAACCCACACTCCAAAGTTCAGATGGTGGTGGTGGTGGTGATTATTGTTTTAACAGGAAGTACAACTAGACAAAAAATGGAAAAAATGGAAGGGATCCGACACTTCGAAAAATGAAGATATCGGCCATAGGAAGACAAGGGCCACGAAGGGCGTGAAAAGGAAAGACTCCCTAGCCCTCGCAAACCTAGTAGCGTCGGGGTCGGAAAAGAACAAGAGTGTACCAAGTGAGGTCTGATAGGATAGATGAAAGTGAGGAGCCTGGCACAAGTAAGTGGAAGCAATGCTAGGACTCAGCTAGGGGCCCCGTGGTCGCCAACCCACGCTCCAAAGTTCAGAGCACCTGGGGCCCCTATTAGTCGCCTCTTACGACAGGCAGGGGATACCGTGTGTGTTATTCTACCGCCCCCACCCACAGGGGGAGGAAAAATGGAAGGGATCCGACACTTCGAAAAATGAAGATATCGGTCAAAGGAAGACAAGGGCCACGAAGGTGGTGGTGGTGGTGGTGGTGATTATTGTTTTAAGAGGAAGTACAACTGGGCAACCATCCTCTATATAACACTAATCAGGGTGAAAAAATGGAAGGGGTCCTACACTTCGAAAAATGAAGGTATCGGCCAAAGGAAGACAAGGGCCACAAAAGGGCGTGAAAATGAAAGACTCCCTAGCCCTCGCAAACCTAATAGCGTCGGGGTCGGAAAAGAACAAGAATTGACCAAGGGAGGTCAGATAGGAAAGGTAAAAGTGAGGAGCCTGGCACAAGTAAGTGGAAGCAATGCCAGGACTCAGCTGAGGGCCCCGTGGTCGCCAGCCCACGCTCCAAAGTTTTTTTTTTTTTGCTAGGGGCTTTACGTCGCACCGACACAGATAGGTCTTATGGCGACGATGGGATAGGAAAGGCCTGGGAGTTGGAAGGAAGCGGCCGTGGCCTTAATTAAGGTACAGCCCCAGCATTTGCCTGGTGTGAAAATGGGAAACCACGGAAAACCATCTTCAGGGCTGCCGATAGTGGGCGAGTTGGCCGTGCGCGTAGAGGCGCGCGGCTGTGAGCTTGTATCCGGGAGATAGTAGGCTCCAAAGTTTAGAGCCACTGGAGCCTCTTTTAGTCGCCTCTTTCGACAGGCAGGGGATATCGTGGGTGTTATTCTACCGCCCCCACCCACAGGGGGGCCCAATAAGTAAAGGTGACAGCCGAGTAAATACTCAAACGGAGCGATCTCAGTAGTGCAATACGATCAATAATATCACAGATTCACAACAGAGAAAGAAAAGCGCAGATAACGAGTACTGAAGCCTTTATAGGTCCGATGATTCGCTCAATCGGGGCAAACAGGTAACGGTTCGAAGTTAAACTCGTCGTACCCTATTAAAGTACTTACTGTTTTCTCAAATAACAATACCGAATACGACATTCCAATACGTCACCTCATAGTTCAATCTCATGTGTTCACCGGATGACATATCTCACATAAAACTGATGGGATAGGCGTTCCAAACTCATTCAACGTAAACATAATTGTGGAGAAACTCTCAATCTACTTTGGTAATATCTCAAGCTCCCGAAATACATGAACTGTATAAACAAAAAACGAGGCACACCAAAACAAGAACTTTTCAGCCGAAGAGAAAATGTCCAAGGTTCTCTTTTAAATAATGGTCAAGGCAAAGATGAATTCGATAGGTAAAATTTGACGTCATGCAAGGGCGAGATTCGAAAGAAGAGAAAAGGTAGAGATTAACCAAGATTAACGTATTATTAACGTGGGTGAGTAAAATAAAATTGTCTCGTCCTGAGATATCCCAAGGGAAAAATAAACGAAGATAAAGATTATCGCCGAAACGCACTAAAAGCTAGAGAAAAAGGGACTCAAATGTGGCCCAAAAAGGACATCTATTCGAGAAGCAAACAAAAGAAATTTAGATTAAATTAGGAATAATCGGTGTACTGCAGTTAGTATGATCAAGTATGATCTATGGCCATCAGACAGTCATACAAAACATACAATCACCCATTTCAGCCCCAGGGGCTCTAAACTATGGAGCGTGGGTTGGCGACCACGGGGCCCTGAGCCGAGTGCTGGCATTGCTTCCACTAACTTGTGCCAGGCTCCTCACTTTTATCTGTCCTGTCCGACCTCTCTTGGTCAACTCTTGTTCTTTTCCGACCCCGACGCTATTAGGTTTGCGAGGGCTAGGTAGTCTTTCATTTTCACGCCCTTCGTGGCCCTTGTCTTTCTTTGGCCGATATCTTCATTTTTCGAAGTGTCGGATCCCTTCCATATTTTCCCTCTGATTAGTGTTATAGAGAGGATGGTTGCCCAGTTGTACTTCCTCTTAAAACAATAATCACCACCACCACCTCACCCATTTCAAAATCCCATGTGCCAATGAACAATTCATTAATCAAATGTCAAAGAAAACCAAAAATATATAACAAAGTTTAATCCCAATGAATGGTCTAAATTACCTCGCCGACAGAGTTTCAAACAGACCCACACTCTTACCATAATTTCCACATGCATCTCACATGGTCACACGAAGAAACAGCTTTGAATATGAAAAATAAAATGTATTGTATTCACAAGGCAGCCTTGGAGACCAGATACGCGTCAAGGGCCAAGAAATACCTTCAAAAAATATCCCTGCCAGTATGCGGCTATACAACGAAACATATGGTACGATATATACAGTAGTCTATACGGGCGATTCCAATCATATACAAATACTCGAAGGTAGATCATGCTATGTTGTTAAAAGAAG
The DNA here is from genome assembly GCF_040414725.1 of Anabrus simplex. Classification (NCBI taxonomy): domain Eukaryota; kingdom Metazoa; phylum Arthropoda; class Insecta; order Orthoptera; family Tettigoniidae; genus Anabrus; species Anabrus simplex. The sequence goes on from NC_090265.1 coordinate 1,715,124,339, forward strand.
CAGCATAATCAACAAGGCTAAGGACCAAACAACTCATACAAGTGACGAAAGTCAAAACCGGCTAAAGCCGTACGTGATAAACGAAACAAACATATTCTCATAGGATGATCGTAGTCAGACGGCAACCATCGCAAAAGAAGTCAAGGACAGAGACAATCAGAATGAAACAGACAAATAAGCAAATACATTCGCGGATTCTCTGCTAATCAACGATTTAACTCCTTTAAATCTTTTATAGATCTATTTATATAAGTGGGAGTCGGTTTTGAAAAGAGGCGTGAATTTATTAATGAGGCACTTCGAGGTATGTTAGAAACTTAAAACTCGCTACCAGAGTAGCTGATGACCTCAGGATCTCTAGAAAAATCGAAAATTCCAAAAGTCCACGGGAAGTCCAGGCTGGGGAGTTTCCAAATTTGGGGCTCAGCATAAGAACGCATGTGTAAGCATTTCTTTCACTCAGCCGGGTATATTTCTCCAATGCAATGTCCTATACGTTTCATGGTCTTAAAAGTTTCCTCAAAGTCCTCATTTTTACCCCCTCCCCAAATCAAGACGGCGGCACAATCTGCCAGACAAACTAGAATCTTGAAATTAGGCAAAATTATGGCTTTTATATACTTTTTTTTTTCGTTTACGGCGATTAGAGACTACGTTAGGTAACAGCAACATGTTTCTGGAAGTCTTCTTTACAGCCCAAAACTTTATTTCTCTGGCAGCCTGTCTTCTTTCTTCCGTCCACTCACGGTTAAGTTTTGGTTCGTCATGGAATCCCTGGAATTTGTCGATCACCGACCTAAACTTTGTTCGGTTTGAGATGTCTTCTGAATTTAGTCCCACCTGTTTGAGATCCTTTCTCACCTCCCTGAACCATTTGTCCGACACTGTAGGTCTGCTGTCTAGTATTGTGAAAATCCTTTTCGTTAGTCTCTGCTCATCCATTCTAAATAAATGCCCATAGAATTTAAGTCTCCGTTTTCTCATGGACTCAGTTAGCCTTTCATTGTTACGGTAAAGTTCTTCCCTTCCTCGCGACCTATACTGAACATCCACAATCTTCGGACCCATTATTTTATGAAGGATCTCTCTTTCAAATTTCTCAGCTTCTCTCAGTCCCGCTTTCCCTGTCATTTGGAGGCATTAATTAGCGTACAGACATTCCGTTTTAATCACTGTATTGTAGTGCCGTAGTTGTTTTTTGTTTTGTTTTGCTAGTTGCTTTACGTCGCACCGACATAGATACGTCTTACGGCGACGATGGGACAGGAAAGGGCTAGGAGTGGGAAGGAAGCGGTCGTGGCCTTAATTAAGGTACAACCCCAGCATTTGCCTGGTGTAAAAATGGGAAACCACGGAAAACCGTTTTCAGGGCTGCCGACAGAGGGGTTCGAACCTTCTATCTCCCGATTACTGGACACTGGCCGCATTTAAGCGACTGCAGCTGTCGAGCTCGGTGTGCCGTAGTTTAGTTCGTCTGAAGATGGTTTTCTTCTTGTATATAGGATATGTCCTACGAAAAGCCAAAGCCATCTTCTCCCGTCTGGAGTTGTTTGCTTCTTCTTCATTAGTTTTCAATTACACTATTTCACCCAAGTCCTTAAAGCTATCAACGCTTTCTGTTTTACCGTGTTCTGTCTTCAGGTACCGAGGGGCTTTTATCCTGTAATCGATGGAAAAATTCCAAGATGTTCAAATTTTTCACATTTTACCCCCGAAAAATATCGAAATACGGAGGAAATTTCATTAAAAGTGTAGACCTTCCTTTCGAGGTATTTGGTGGCTGAACGGTAAGTCGTATCACAATAAAGGTAGCACATTCGAACTCGGCATGAAGAGATCTACAACACTGGTCCTGTGACTTTCTGTCGTATCTCGAATCCGTTGAAAAATGAAATGAAATGGCGTATGGCTTTTAGTGCCGGGAGTGCCGAGGACATATTCGGCTCTCCAGGTGCCAGTCTTTTGATTTGACTCCCATAGGTGACCTGCGCGTTGTGATGAGGATGAAATGATGAGGAAGACGACACATACGCTCAGTTCCCATGCCAGCGAAATTAACCAATGATGGTTAAAATTCCAGACCCTGCCGGGAATCTAACCCGGGACCCCTGTGACCAAAGGCCATCGAGCTAACCATTTAGCTATGGAGCGGAACCTCCATCCGTTATATGCTAGAAGCTAGATCGAGAAGCATTTCTCGATTTTACTTACATTTTGTACTTTTTACACATAGGAAAGGTAGAATGAATAAATTCGGCAAGCACATTTGCACGACCGATGACAATATGCGAACAAAATTCCATGATTCTAGCTTCCACATAAGTATGCGAAAAATAATGTAAAATGTTTAAAATGTACCCAAATTTCATCCTATTCATAGTTTCTAACTCTATATAATCCGTAAATATGGGAGATATGAGAAAATGTCGTAGGACCAAACATGTAGAATGATAACATGGGCGTCTGATGGCATAATCCGTTTGTAGATATGAGATTCTATTTTGGAGCAGTTAATCTCGGAATGAAGGTCTGCAATTTCAAGTGTGCATGTACATTAGTATGTCCGGCAGAAGGCAAGGGATCATGCAATTTTGGTCAAAATCCCTCACCCGATTGTGTCTGGCATTAGACAAGTGTGCCCGCAATTATAAGCAAATTCTCGAACTGGATTGTGACTGGCAAAGTAGGCAAAGTGGCCTGCTATTATAATCGAAACTCCCCAACTCGACTGTGTCTGGCAGTAGGAAAGACGGCCTGCCGTTATAATGACTACTCCCAAGCTCAATTTTGACTGGTAGTAGGAAAGGGGGCCTGCCATTGTTATGAAAACTCCCCAAATCAATTGTGCCTGACAATGGGCAAGGAAGCCTCCTATTGTTAATGAAAACTTGCCAACTCGATTGTGAGTGGCAGGGCGAATAGAAATGAATAGTTTACGACTTCCTCTGAATCACATGTTGACAGGCACGGTGTACCTGTTCTCCGCCACCTGCAGCGCTGCCGTCGATAAAAGTCCAAGTGCGCGCGCTTTTTGTCGGCTTAATGTGGAAGTATGTAAACAGTTTGCGGTCTTTTTTCGGTGGATTTATGCGTTCTTCAGTTTTATACGTGCAAAATATCTGGTCTTAACATTTCGTGAACTGAAAAGTGAAACAGATTAAGCATTTGAGAAGTGGAACGTATACTTTGCCATAGGCTTCAATTTACTAACGCATGTGAATTTGCCTACAACTTGCTATGTCCCGGGTTGCAAGTCGGGTTACGATAAACATCCGAATAAAAATGGCATTTCTTTCATACCCAAAAGATCCCACTCTATTCTCAAAGTGATCGAAGGTTATCCCACGTCAAGATCTGCCTTTAAGTGATAGTACCCTTAACATCATCTTTCAGTCAGATTAGAGCCATGGCAAAAGCTGTTGTCAATGAGAAGAGAATGCCAAAATCATAAGACCAGCTCAGGAAAAAATAACAGCAAACTTAACTTTGATCAGCCACTATTATCAAGTTGAGAAGATGAACAAACAGTTCCTTTCACCAGTTCAAAAATGAATGTTATTCATCACTTCGGTGGGGATATTGTTAAACATGCAAGCGAAGTGACAGATTTTACAGCATGTATTGGTTTTCTGCAAAACAATACAGAGGAGTCCGGCTCCATGGCTAAATGGTTAGCGTGCTGGCCTGTGGTCAAAGGGGTCCCGGGTTCGATTCCCGGCAGGGAATTGACCAGAATTGGTTAATTTTGCTTTGCACGGGGGCTGGGTCTATGCGTCTTTTCATCCTCATCACGACGCGCAGGTCGCCTAGGGTGTCAAATCAAAATACCTGCATCTTGCGAGCCAACTTATCCTCGAACACTCCCGGCACTAAAAGCCATGCGCCATTTTATTTAATACAGAGGAGGCAAAAGGCAGTCCGTTTTTACTCCTAACAAGTCTACCAGAATATAGTAACTCATCCAACTATCCCATTTACCCATTGAATTAATAATTTTTTTTTCTCATGTAGAGGAAGTTGTGAGAAATGTTAGTGTACAACTGACTGATGGCGTGGAGTGCTGGCAAGATTCATTAAGCTAAGCATGTTAATATATTTTTAAGTAGTTACTGTATATAGGAATTAAATGTGTATGCCATACCGGTACGTAACAATCATGTGGGTGCCTGCAGAGTTATATGTTCATATTACGTAGCATGTAGACCAACAGTTGAACATGGGATTTAAGGTGTGGCGTACTCGAGTATTAATATGTGCGTATAAACTCCTTGAACTTTGTTTAAGTTTTGAAGACTTCTATATATTGATGATCTGTGCTTCTAATGTTATCTATATTATCTCTCTGACAATTATTCATGTTTTACGTTTGTCCCCACGATACTTGGAGTGTTAATTAAACAAATAAATACATCATCCCTTTCCTATTATTCATTTAAGTACATAATCATCATCAATAACTACATTGGTGACTTCCGATGTGATATTAAAATACGGTGCGCAACACATTTTGTGGTTAGTCAAGCGTGAAAATGACCGATGCCAGCAACGAAGCAAATCCACCGCCAACAACAGTATGGAACGAAGCGGGTATTGCTCACATTTCAGAGAAGATTCCGCCCATCTGGAAAAAACATAAAGGTATGGTTTCTTCAAGTTGAAACACAGTTTACTACGTTGGGTATCACTAACGAAACCACGAAATTTAATCATGTTATTGCGTCATTAGAAGCGGATATTGTGGAATTAATTTCCGACATTTTATCTCGAGCATTATCTACCACTCCGTTCACAGAGCTTAAAGCAAGACTAATTCAGGAATTTGAAGAGTCAGAGAATAGAAAAGTGACGAAATTATTAACAGAATTAGGTGATAAGAAGCCAACTCAGCTCTTGCGTGAGATGCGAACTTCAGCCGGTATGCAACTCAAGGACGATATTTTGAAAACCATATTTACGCAGCGGCTTCCTGTTACCGCACGTTCTATATTAGCTACGAGTAAAGATGATCTGGACACCGTAGCCACTCTGGCTGACAAAATTGTTGAAATTTCACAACCGGGGTTAAATGTTTGTGCTCAAACCACGCAGGCACCATCCACCATTGCAGTCAAAAAAATAAATGATGCCAGTAACGATCGTATCTCAAGACTAGAAATGCAGATCGCTGAATTAACACTGAAAATCAATGAACTGTAAACTTTGTCACGTTCTTCAAGAAGTAGCTCACGTTCATCTCGTTCATCACCAAAAAGATCACGAGACAGGTCCCGGTCAGCCCAGTGTTTTAATCCTAATGGAGCACTATGTTGGCATCACTTTAAATATCGCAGCTATGCAAAGATATGTCAGAGCCCATGCTCATATCAACCACCTTCCACTCAGAATTCCAACAAGCAGTCAAGCTAAAACGCTCCACACTAGCGGCGGCAGGTGATCGGAGTCATTTTTCACGCCGCCTATTTCTCACAGACAGAAGTAGCGGAAGTCGTTTCCTAGTCAATACCGGAGCTGACATTTCTGTGATTCCGCCTTCGGATAGTGATCGCCCCCCCCCCCCCCCCAAAAAAACAGATCGTAAACTTTATACAGCAAACGGCACTGGTATTAATATTTATGGAGAGCGTCTACTAGCACTCAGTTTGGGCTTACGGCGCAATTCCACGTGGAATTTCGTCATTGCAAATGTGCAATCACCGATTATCGGAGCCGACTTCATTCGCCATTACAACCTTATAGTAGATCTAAAGAACAGGCGACTCACTGACCCATTAACGTCAGCAGAGACACCTGGCACATTGATTAAAGTCTTGGGCATAAAAACAGTTTATGTAATGCCACCAGATCAAAAACATGCTGACGTTCTAAAGAAATTCCCCAACTTGCTCCATGAAAACGTCCATTTCGACATACCAGATACCTCTGTTTATCATACCATTGTCACAGAAGGACATCCTGTAGCAGAAAAGGCACGACGACTACCACCAGATAAACTCAAAGCAGCTAAAGCAGAGTTTCAACAAATGATCTATATGAAATCTGCCAGCCGTCAAAGAGCGCCTGGGCAAGTCCCCTTAACTTACTTCCCAAGAAAGACGGATCCTGGAGACCTTGCGGAGACTACCGTGCTCTCAACAACATCACCAAGCCTGACAGATATCCTATTCCTAACCTCCAAGATTTTAACAGCCAACTACATGGAAAACGAATATTTTCAAAAATAGATCTGATCAGAGCTTATCATCACATCCCTGTACATCCGGACGATGTACCTAAGACAGCAGTGATAACTCCATTTGGTTTGTTTGAATTTTTGCGACGCCTATTTGGACTCCGTAATGCGGCTCAAACTTGTCAAAGATATATCTACAATATACTCAGAGACCTCGATTTCGTATACTGTTATATAAATGACATCCTAGTGGCATCACAAGATGAAGAAGAGCACAAGAAGCATCTTCAAATGTTTTTCGAACGCCTCAGTAAGTTCAACATCAGAATCAATCTGAGCAAATGCATTTTCAGTACAACAGAAGTACCTTTCCTGGGATATGTGATATCTGCAGAAGGAATCAGACCACTACCAGAGCGAGTACAAACCATTGTTGACCATCCGATACCTACAACAATAAAAGAACTGCGCCGGTTTCTTGGCCTCATTAAATTTTGCCGAAGAGCACTGCCAAATTCTCCCCCTGTGGGTGGGGGCGGCAGAATAACACCCACGGTATCACCTGCCTGTCGTAAGAGGCGACTAAGAAGGGCCTCATGGGCTCGGAACATTGGAGCGTGCGTTGACGACCACGGGGCCCTTAGCTGAGTCCTGGCATTGCTTCCACTTACTTGTGCCAGGCTCCTCACTTTCATGTATCCTATTCGACCTCTCTTGGTCAACTCTTGTTCTTTTTCGACCCCGACGCTATTAGGTTTGCGAGGGCTAGGGAGTCTTTCATTTTCACGCCCTTCGTGGCCCTTGTCTTCCTTTGGCCAATATCTTCATTTTTCGAAGTTTCGGACCCCTTCCATATTTTCCCTCTGAGTAGTGTTAAATAGAGGATGGTTGCCTAGTTGTACTTCCTCTTAAAACAATAATCACCGCCACCACCACCACCACTGCCAAATTCAGCCAGTAAACAAGCAGAGCTTTTGAACCTTTTCCACGGGACTAAGAAAAATGACAACAGAAAAATTAATTAAAAAATCTTCGAGAAGCCTTTAATGACCTAAAAATAGCTTGGCCGATTCAGCACTTCTAGCTCATCCATCTTCAAATTTACCACTAATTTTAATGGTAGATGCCTCAGATTGTGCTATTGGTGCATCCTTGCAACAAATCAATGACAATAATCTGTAACCATTAGCATTCATTTCTAAGAAACTGACAAATGCAGAGAGGTATTACTCAACCTACGACGGAGAACTCCTCAATCAATCACTACTGATCTGCATTTAGGGGAGACGCCCAGGTGGCAGATTCCCTATCTGTTGTTTTCCTAGCCTTTTCTTAAATGATTACAAAGAAATTGGAAATTTATTGAACATCTCCCTTGGTAAGTTATTCCAATCCCTAACTCCCCTTCCTATAAACGAATATTTGCCCCAATTTGTCCTCTTGAATTCCAACTTTCAATTCCTCGCGGCCTACTCAGCGGTGAAGCACTTTCAGTACATGCTTGAAGGACGTGATTTCCCGATTTACACCGACCACAAGCCACTCATCTTCATGTTCAAGCAACGTTCAGACAAAGCTTCTCCACGTCAGATCCGACACATTAGTTGCATCGGACAGTTCACCACAGACATACGTTACACTACTGGGAAGGAGAACATCGCAGCTGATGCTTGTTCACGAATTGCTTCAATCACTATACCTCCAACTGTTACCATGGAAGAAATAGCATAAATCCATTAATATGACGAAGAACTTCCACACATTAAGAATACGTCACTTGCACTTCGAAAAATAATGTTGTCTAATGGTAAAGAACTTGTTTGCGACATGACTGAAGATATGATTCGCCCATATGTACCTCAACAACTACGACAAGCAATTTTCAACTAGCTACACAATCTAGCTCACCCTGGTATTCATGCAACCATTAATTTAGTAGAAAAGCACTTCATTTGGCTATCACTACAAAAGGACGTCAAGACCTGGACATCAGCATGTATTCCTTGTCAACGAAGTAAAGTCTGGAGACACACCAACAGTGCTGTGGGACATTATCCTCGAACGACAGCAAGATTCAGTCACATTATCGTGGACGTAGTTGGACCCCTACCTCCATCACAAGGATATCGTTATTCACTAACAATTATTGATCGTTTCTCCCGATGGCCAGAAACAGTTCCATTAGCAGACATCACAGCAGAAGCAGTTTCATTTGCCATAGTCTCAACATGGATATCTCGTTTCGGCGTGCCTCATATCATAACTACTGACCGCGGAAGGCAGTTTGAATGTGAGCTTTTCAAATGCCTCACAAGCACACTGAGCATCGTCCACATTAAAACGACAGCATATCATCCGGTAGCAAATGGAAAAATTGAACGGTGGCACCGTCAATTAAAATATGCTTTGAAGGCACAGATGTCTGATGATGGGGTTTCTAAGCTTCCTCTGGTCTTGTTAGGACTACGTTCCTACATAATTCCGCAAGCCAATGCCTCGCCAGTGTAAAATATGACTTACGGCACAACAATTAGGCTACCACGAGTATTTCTCAACGAACAGAAATTAGTAACTGACATCCCAGCCTTCGTTTTCAAATTGAAGGAACAGTTGAGGAACCTAAGACCAGTCACAACAGAACATCACGACCACAAAAAGATCTTTCTTCACCCACGGCTGATGAGCAAGTTCGTTTTCGTTCGACATGGTGCATTCAGAACACCTCTTCAATCACCATATGATGGGCCATATCCAGTCGTGTGTCGTAGTGACAAACACTTCGAGGTGGAAATGCCAACAGGGAAACAAACTATTAGCACTGACAGATTGAAACCTGCCTTCCTTCTGACAGACCAATCATCGGACAACACGGAAGACACATCTCGAAAAAACACTTTGAACATTCCGTCGAGTTCCATTCCAAAGACTGTCAACCTTCAGAAGACGACAGGTAGCACTCAACCCAATACACCCGCAACACGGATCGCCAGATCAGGTCGAAGGGTCACCTTCCCTCGGAAATGCATGGACGCTGTCACTGCGGAGGGAGTGTGTGGCGTACTCGAGTATTAATATGTGTGTATAAACTCGTATGTTTATAACCTCCTTGAACTTTGTTTATGTTTCGAAGACTTCTATATATTGATGTTCTGTGCTTCTACAGTTATCTATATTATCTCTCTGATAATTATTCATGTTTTACGTTCGTCCCCACGATACTTGGAGTGTTAAATAAACACATAAATACATCATCCCTTTCCTATTATTCATTTAAGTACATAAACATCTGTTTCTAGAAAATAGAACTCATAGATTGAGAATTAGGGTAGTTGAAGCTTTGTCTGTCCCTGTAAAAATTAAGGTTTTTCCCAGATGATGTTATTCTGTACAGAGTAATAAATAAGTTACAAGATTGTGAGCAACTGCAAAATGACCTCGATAATGTTGTGAGATGGACAGTAGGCAATGGTATGATGACAAACGGGGATAAAAGTCAGGTTGTGAGTTTCACAAATAGGAAAAGTCCTCTCAGTTTTAATTACTGCGTTGATGGGGTGAAAGTTCCCTTTGGGGATCATTGTAAATACCTAGGTATAAATATAAGGAAAGATCTACATTGAGGTAATCACATAAATATGACTGTAAATAAAGGGTACAGATCTTTGCACATGGTTATGAGAGTATTTGGTTGTTGTAGTAAGGATGTAAAGGAGAGAGCGTATTTGTCTCTGGTGAGACCTCAACTTGAGTATGGTTCTAGTGTATGGGACCCTTACCAGGATTACTTGATTCAGGAACTGGAAAAAATCCAAAGAAAAGCAGCTCGATTTGTTCTGGGCGATTTCCGACAAAAGAGTAGCGTTATAAAAATGTTGCAAAGTTTGGGCTGGGAAGACTTGGGAGAAAGGAGACGAGCTGCTCGACTAAGTGGTATGTTCCGAGCTGTCAGTGGAGATATGGTGTGGGAGGACATCAGTGGACGAATAAGTTTGGCAGGCGTCTTTAAAAGTAGGAAAGATCACAATATGAAGATAATGTTGGAATTCAAGAGGACAAATTGGGGCAAATATTCGTATATAGGAAGGGGAGTTAGGGATTGGAATAACTTACCATGGGAGATGTTCAATAAATTTCCAATTTGTTTGCAATCATTTAAGAAAAGGCTAGGAAAACAACAGATAGGGAATCTGCCACCTGGGCGTCTCCCCTAAATGCAGATCAGAATGGCTTTCGTAAAAATAGATCAACTACCACAGCATTCATTAACATTATTGAACGGATATATGACACACTAGATGGGAAGGCTGCATCTTTAGGTATTTTCTTGGACTTAACAAAAGCTTTTGATATAATTGACCACAGCTTGCTTTTAGAAAAGTTATACATGTATGGAGTTCGGGGAATGGCCTATGGCTGGTTCAAATCATTTTTAGGGGATAGAAGACAGATTGTTGAAATATCATATACCGGTACTGATTTGAGCAAAAATGTAATTAAGAATGTGTATTCCTGTGCCAGAAACATAAATCATGGTGTTCCACAGGGGTCAGTTTTAGGACCATTATTATTTTTAGTATTTATTAATGATATCGTCCAAATTGTCGATGATATTCAAGGAGTGCAATTAACTTTGTTTGCAGATTATATTACTGTTTTTGTAGCTGATGAAAGTTCTGAAGGGTTAGAATTTAAGGCAGGCAATATAGTGAGTAATATCCTGAGCTGGCTTGAAGATAATAAATTAATTTTAAGTAACCAGAAAACTTCTGTGATTAGATTTCACCATAAGATTAATTTAAATATGGAAATTAGTCCAATATCATTTGGAGAGACCATAATTGAGTACTCATCATCAACAAAGTTTCTTGGCTTGTGGATGGATGAATCATTAACCTGGAAAAAACATACAGAGTTTATAGGGGAAAAGCTTAGTAGAATTTATTTCATGATAATATCCTTGAAAAATAGTTTTAATTTAAAGGCTTGCCAAATTATGTATTTTGCATATGTCCATCCCATACTAACCTATGGAATCATTTACTGGGGGAATTCACGATATAGCAAAATCATCTTTAAGTTACAAAAGAAAATAATTAGAGGAATGGCCGGTGTTGGCAGGAGGACAAGCTGCAAGAAATACTTTAAACTTTATTTTATTTTACCATTGCCTAGCCTTTATATCTTCCATACACTTGTATATATGAAGGAGAATGTAAACAGCTACACCATAAACTCTGATGTACATAGGTATAATACTAGAAATAGACACAGTCTGCACATAGAACCACACAAAACTAAGCTATATTAATCAAGTTTGAGTTATGCAGGAGTACATTTATTTAATAAATTACCAGACTACATTAAGCAGATAAAACCATGTTCAAAATTTAAGAAAGAATTATTCAAATTTGTTCTAACCATTGTTTTTATTCTATTGAAGAATACTTAGCTCTTGAAAATTAACTTATGTATCACTTTTTTTTAAATCTGTGCCTCTTTACCACATTGTATATTTCTTTTTGTTTATCATGACATGTATATTACTGTTGTATCCTTTGTTACTGTAAATATGATTATTGACGTGTCCCATATCACCGTATGATCAGCTGGACGAAATACAATACAATACAATACAATAAGGTAGTTGTGTACGGGGATAGCCATGGTCGGGGTATTGTTGTCGAATTTAGTGATATGCTACCGGGGACTGAAGTTGTAGGTTTTGTCAAACCAGGTGCCCTGTTCAAAGAGGTTCTTAAGTCAGATATGGTGGAGATGAGAACACTTAATGAGAATAACTACGTGGTTATTATGCCAGGGACGAATGATATTGTTAGAAATGAAGCATCAAATGTGATTTCTGGGGTGAAAAATGCACTTTGCAAATTAAAGACCACCAATGTAATGTAATGTAATATTCCACATCGACATGATTTAATTGAATGGTCTTGTGTAAATAAATTAGTTGATGATACAAGCAGGTGGCTACAGAAGATTGTCAAATGCTTACAAAATACAGAAATATATAATTGATATGAGCAATATGGATCGAGGATACTTCACAAATCATGGCATGCATCTTATCAGAAGAGGGAAAAAGCAGCTATGTAATATGATAAGGAAAAAAATACAACAGACCCCAGGAACAACTATCACGAATAATACCATACCATTGCTGTTCGATAAAGATCAAGAAGTTGCAGAACATTTGCGGGTAATGAAAGTAAGAAGAGTTGAGGAATCAATCAATCAATCAATTACTACTGATCTGCATTTAGGGCCGTCGCCCAGGTGGCAGATTCCCTATCTGTTTTTTTCCTAGCATTATCTTAAATGATTGCAAACAAATTGGAAATTTATTGAACATCTCCCTTGGTAAGGTATTCCAATACCTAACTCCCCCTCCAATAAACGAATATTTGCCCCAATTTGTCCTCTTGAAGTCCATCTTCATATTGTGATCTTTCTTACTTTTAAAGACACCACTCAAACTTATTCGTCTACTGATGTCCTCCCATGCCATCTCTCCACTGACGGCTCGGAACATACCACTTAGTCGAGCAGATCGTATCTTTTGTCCCAAGTCTTCCCAGCCCGACCTTTGCAACATTTTTGTAACGCTACTCTTTTTTCGGAAATCGCCCTGATCAAACCGAGCTGTTTTTCCAGTTCCTGAATCATCTTGGTGAGGGAAATCGAGTTGGTTTTCCTTGGATCTTTTCCAGTTCCTGAATCAAGTAATCCTGGTGAGGTTCCCATACACTGGAACCATACTCTAGTTGGGGTCTCACCACAGACAAATGTGCTCTCTTCTTTACATCAATCTACAGACTGACAATACAACACAGATCGAAACCACTAAAGGTAAAACGAAGCCAATTCGCTTGTTGAAAGGACTTATGCAGGGATCACCATTATCGCCAGCATTGTATAACCTGGCCACAGATTTCATTTTTGATGTGATAACAGAAGAAAACCTACTACAAGTATATGGCAAATCAGTTTCTGCAGAATTGCCTCCTCTTAGTATTACAGGTTTCGCCGATGACACAGTCATTGTTGGCAAAAATAAGGAAGCGGCTCTTGAGTTGACACACATCGCTATCACGTTGTTCCAGGAAATCGGTCTACAGATAAATGCCAACAAATGTGTGGGCATATGTATTGAAAAGGGGAAACTCGTGGACGGAGTGCTCGATATTCACGACAATTTTAAGGTCAGTACTGTTAAAGAAAGAGAAGAAATTCGATATCTTGGCGTCACTTTTAACGAAACACTCAACTTTGGTGCGAACACTTCTTTAAAAACCTTGCACAAGAAGTTAGATGCGCTTACAGCCTCACCTTTGTTAAAGGCAGATCAAAAGTTCATCGTTTTGAACAAAGCAGTCAGTCCTACTCTCGTGTATGCTTTTCAGACCGCTGAAATTAGACAAGTACCGCTTAGCTTCCCGAAAACCGCCGACAAAATGATAAAGAGCTCCCTAAAGGAAATTTTGCAATTACCCGCGGATACACCCGATAGTGCTCTGTATTCTGATTTAAGATTCAAAGGCTTCAGACTCTTCAAAGCAACGTGGGAAGTACACCTGCAACAAATAAGCGCGTGCTACGCTCTTCGCCGAGCCAGCAATAGCTACATTTTAAAGATGCGTGATCTGACATCCAAAACTACGCATTGTCTACAGGCCCTCAACACAACAGATATTAATCGATTCTCCAATAAAGGCAGTGACCTTACAAATCCAAGAACTAAGAAGTCGTGAAATGGCAACTTGGTGCTTTTTGCCTCAGATGGGGATCGGTGTAGTGTTGTATAAAGAGTACACTCCGGCCAATTAGGCATCACCAGGGACTTTCTTGTAGCGAATGGCGAGAGGCAATCAAGATGACATCGAATGTTTCTGCAGTACGAACTATCCCGGGCAGAACTCAGGACGGAAACCTTTCCATGTATATGAAGAAGTCCACGGTTTGTCTACGGCAGGGAGCATAAGACGAATTGACATAATTGCCTTTAAAGATAACGACAAGAAAGGCTTCATTATCGATCCGACCATCCGATTCGAGCACCATGTCGGCCAGTCTACTGAAGTTCATCTTGAGAAGCAGAACATTTACGCGCCCACCATTCCGTTCTACAAAAATAAATACCAGCTGAATGAAGTAGAGATTATCGGCCTAATGATTAGTGCTCGTGGAACAATACCTGCCTTGTTCGTAGAATTCTGGAAGAAGTTCGACCTGCCTATGAACAGCATTGAAAGAATAGTTACCACCACCATACCTGGATCTGTACACATCCTGAAAACTCACCTTTTCGGACCTCCATAATTAAAAGAAAAATCCGTATCGTCGCTATATTTCTATGTGATAAAAACATTCTCTATCCTGATAAACTTTACTTTGTCCATTGTGGCAACCCGTAATTCCGGGAAGTCGTTAATTCGTTCAATAAATATATAAACTAAGAGGACTTTTCCTATTTGTGAAACTCACAACCTGACTTTTATCCCCGTTGATCATCATACAATTGCCTACTGTCGATCTCACAATATTATCGAGGTCATTTCGCAGTTGCTCACAATCTTGTAACTTATTTATTACTCTGTATGGAATAACATCATCTGCAAAAAGCCTTATCTCTGATTCCACTTCTTTACACATATCATCTATGTATTTAAAAAATGGATGAAAACTAAAGTCAGTCAGTACGGCCATTCTATCCGGTCGATTTCCTTCATTTTTTTAATTGAAAGGTATTCATGCACAGATTTGTCATCAGGCACTATAAATCACTTAACTTTCCCCTTCCTCAAATTATTTGATTTTTTCAATGTTTTGTCTCTTTGAAGCTATCATACCTTTGTCTCTAATTGAGGTACGGAGTTCATTTTAACCTAAAAACACTCAGTGGATCAAGATCTTTCATTTCAGCTCTTAACTATTGATTCTGAGGAAAGTTATGAGTGCACATTCAATTTGACGTCCCAATTCCTCAACATTTTTTTCTCATTGAAGCAATTAAATCTTTCGTTCTAATTGAGGTACGCAATTCGTGTTGGTCTAAAAACACTCAGTGGATCAAGCGCTTTCTTTTGAGGTAATAACTACTTACAGTAAATTGGTAGATTCTGAGAAAATTATGAGCACATTTGTCTCCATGACGAAGATCTATCAAGGACTTTTCAACAATTCAGCGCGTAGTGTTGTTCCAAGGAACGTTTAATTCAATTTCTTTGTGTGATGTATTTTCAAGTGTTTTGTTGACATAATGTTACATTCTATTATCGCAGCAGATCGTGTGCTTTATTTCATTAAGTCGGAACTTTGCAAATACATCCGTGAGGAGGCTAACGAACACCACCATACTTTGCACATTGCGGGCGGAGCCAGCGGGAAACTCCTAGTTGATATAAGAAAACATAAAAGTCTAGTAATGCTGCCTTGAGGAATTCCACTCTTATTACAGGGACAAATAAAGCTTCACCTACTCTGATTATCTGAGTTCTATTTTCTAGAAACAGAGTCGGCCATTCAGTAACTCTTTTGTCAGGTCCAATTGCACTCATTTTTGCTAGCCGTCTTCCATGATCTATCCTATCAGATGCTTTAGTCAGGTCAATCGCGGTACAGACCGATTGACCTCCTGAATCCAGGATATCTGCTATATCTTGCTGGTATCCTACAAGTTGGGCTTCAGTGGAATAACCTTTCCTAAACCCAAACTGCCTTCTATCAAACCAGTTATTAATTTACCAAACATGTCTTATATAATCAGAAAGAATGCTTTCCCAAAGCTTACATACAATGCATGTCAACTAACTGGCCTGTATTTTTCAGCTTTATGTCTATCATCCTTTCCTTTATATACAGGGGCTACTATAGCAACTCTCCATTCATTTGGTAAAGTTCCTCCATGCAAACAATAATCAAACAAGCACTTCAGATATGGTACTATATCCTAACCGATTGTCTTATTATATCCCCGAAACCTTATCAATTCCAGCTGCTTTTCTAGTTTTCAATTTTTGTATCTTACTGTAAATGTCATTTCAGTCATAGGTAAATTTTAATACTTCTTCAGTAATAGTCACCTCCTCTATCTGGACATTATCCTTGTAACCAACAATCTTTACATACTGCTGACTGAATACTTCTACCTTTTGAAGATCCTCGCATACACACTCCCCTTGCTCACTAATGATTCCTGGAATGTCCTTCTTGGAACCTGTTTCTGCCTTAAAGTACCTATACATATTCCCCCGTCTTTCACTAAAATTTGAATGGCAGCCAATTATTTTTGCCATCATGTTATCCTTAGCTGCCTTCTTTGCTAGATTCAATATCCTAGTAAGTTCCTTCAATTTCTCCTTACTTCCACAGCCATTAGTAACTCTATTTCTCTCCAACCCGCACCTCCTTCTTAGTCTCTTCACTTCCCTGTTATAATATAGTGGCTCCTTACCATTCCTTACCACCTTTAAAGGTACAAACCTATTTTCACATTCCTCAACAATATTTTAAACCCATCCCAGAGTATGTTTACATTTTTATTTACCGTTTTCCACCGATCATAGTAACTTATTAAAAACTGCCTCATGCCTGTTTTATCAGCCATATAGTACTGTCTAATATTTCTAATTTTAATATCTTCCTTTCTTTCACATTTATTTTTAATTACCACAAGAAAACAGGTTCGTGATCACTAATACCATCTATTACTTCGGTTTCTCTATAGAGCTCATCTGGTTTTATCAGCACCACATACAGACTATTCATCCGTCTAGTTGGTTCCATCACTTTCTGAATCAGGTGCCCTTCCAATATTAACTTATTTGCCATTTGTTGATCATGCTTCCTGTCGTTTGCATTACCTTCCCAATTAACATTTGGTAAATTGAGATCACCCGCTACAATCACGTTCCTTTCCTTATCGTTTCCCACATAGCTGATTATCTTATCAAATAATTCTGAATCAGCATCTGCGCTACCCTTTCCTGGTCTGTACACTCCAAAGACATCAAGTTGCCTATTATCTTTAGAGATGAGCCTTACCCTAGAATTTCGTGTTTGTCATCTGTTGTGTAATACCATTACACGCAGGAACATATTTAAGGAAGTCTTACAATTGGTTTGCACTGAATTTAATGTTAGAAACACTTCTTTATACAACTCGCATCACTTTACCAAAACATAGCGCCCATTACTCGCTTCCACTGGTTTTTTTTTGTCGAGCATGTGGCACTGCCAGCAAAGCCTGATGCAACATACTCCCACCTTGAGTAGCAGAAGGCTACTCAACATTACCAACAAATACAAACCTGCTGCTTACAAATCAAGTCTGTCAGGAACTCTCGCCGCTCGACCACTTCGAGTAACAACTGGATCACCACTGTTGTCATCCTTTGGTACAGGAAGAATCACAGTTTCTAGAGAGCACAATAGGGTCATCTCGGTAGTTGATCTTAGTTTTCATCCTAATTATTCCTTCATGGTCTTGAAACACTCTGAGCGTTCGCAGTCTGTCGTCCCTTAATCCAGAAAAGGAGTCGTCTTAAATAAACCGAACAACTCTTCTTTCTGCAGTAGCATACTCTTCCACAGTTAATTCACTTCTCTGACGCAGATCTGTAGGTAAGCGGCTATTACGTATAAACCTTAGCAACCACCCCAAGATGCGGACAATTCTTATAAAATTAGAGAAGTATTTGAAATACCAGTCTTTTTGGTTCTCTGAAACCAAACAGTTAACATTCACAATAGCTGGGGTTCTAACCTTTTCCATGTTGATCTCATCTTCTTTGGGATCATCATTGCGAGCAAACCACTTTCCTGGTGATTCCTTCAACCATGCAGGTCCCTCCCACCATCTAGAAGCAACTAATTGTTTAGCTTTGCAGCCCCTAGAAGGTAAATCTGCAGGGTTAAGTTCCCCTGGGACATACTTCCAAGATTCAGAGTAAGTGATTTTCCTTATTTCATCAACTCGATTTCTGACAAAGACTGTCTATTTGTTTCCCCTGGTAATCCATGCAATTACTGTAGTAGAATCGCTCCAGAACAAAGTCTTCACATTTTTCCATCCCAATCCGTCCAGAACTGACTTCGCAAGCCTTGCTCATATAGTTGCAGCCATAAGCTCCAAACGAGGCATAGACATCTTCTTTATAGGAGAGACTCGTGTCTTGGCCGCCAACAGATGAAGCTGAACGTTGTCGCTTGTCTCTACCCTGAGGAAAACTACTGCAGCATATGCCTTTTGACTGGCATCACAAAAGGTGTGTAAAGTGCATTCCTCTATATTCACAGGTTCCTGTACCCATCGGGGGATGCCTATTTCTTCTAAATGAGGGAGTTCTTCATACCATGACAGAAATTCTTTCTTGATAGTATCGTCAACTTCTGTATCCCAATCAAATTCCATCTTCCACATTTTCTGCAGGAGCAATTTAGGAAGCAACATAACAGGGCAACTAAAACCTATAGGGTCAAACACTTTGTGAGAGATCAACAGGATTGTTCTCTTGGTAATGGTGTCAAAAAGAAAATCTCTAATCCAACTCATGTTAACTTTGAGTTCATCCCTTTCTCGATTCCACAACAAACCCAGTACTGCAGAATAAGAGTTATCATGAGCACTCGGACACTTGTCACTTGTCCATTCCCAACCCCTAAGCTCGAATTTGGCCTTTGCCATGACTTTGACCGATTCTGACATAAATGCATTGAGCTCAGCTTCAGTGTCCACACTAGAAACAACATTATCAACATAAAAACTGTGCAGTAACTTTTCTTTAAGAGAATGATTTGAATCCTCTTCCCTCAATAAGTGCTGTTCGATTACAGATCCTAAGCTGAAAGGACTACACTTTACACCTAAAAACCACTCTTGCATGCCGGAATACCCTAACCTCCAGTTTTTCATAACAGTTCCACCATAAAAAGCAGAGGAAGTTCCTGTCTTCATGGTGAATACCAATCTGTAAAAACGCTCTTTTAATATCAGCAACCACTCCTATCTTCTTTTCTCTAAATCTTAACAGCACATTTGGGATGAGTTCAATCAGATTTGGACCAGTTTCAAGCCATTGATTTAAAGATGGAGAACTGAATAGTTTTGCCGAAGCATCAAAACAGGTCTGATTCTGGTAGTTGCACTGTTTTCCTTTACAACTGGTCTATGCGGTGGGTAGTGACAACAATGAACACGTTCAGATTCAGGCACTTCTTCTATAATTCCCTCAGCCAACCAATCTTCGAACACTTCATTGTAATCTCGAAGAAGGTCTTCAGATAATTTCTTCCTCATCGAACCCAGTCTTCTTTCAGGAAGATTCAGGTTTGTTGGCAAGGCGGGATGCCCCTCAGTCCAAGGTAGCCGAACTTGGTATCGACCTTCTTCTGTGCGATGAATACTTTGGAGGAAATGATCTTTCACTGCAATTTCTCGTTCCTTCTTCGTAACTTTCTCGACAGGGTCCGAAATGCCTATTACATCCAACCTCCACAAATCAGTAATAGGCCTACTTGCCTCTTTAATAAACATGGAAGTAACAAGCAAGCCTTCATTTTCTTCACTTCTCTTGGTATTAGGAATCTTTCCCATCAAAGTCCAGCCTAACAATGTCTCTACTGAAACTAAACCACACGACAGCACTTCTCTTCTTCCTGTTAAAAGTTTGCCAGCCACGTCCGCCCCAATATGTATTTCTATAGGCCCCAAACTTTCCTCATTATCGGTGATATCTATCTTCAATTTCTTTAGCTCGTTCATCCATTCCCCTTCCGTAACAGGTGAAATGTCTCCACAGATCACTTCTTGGTCTAAAGCCTCAAAATTACACCGAAATTCATCGTTCAGGTCCCCTACACGTACCCTGTAAATTTCATGCTCATTCCGTTGCGTTGTTACACCACCAAAAAGAGAATGTGAGATGATCTCCTTTCGTAGTGAAGTGTAACCCATCTTTAAAGCCGTCTTTCGCAAAATGTATGACTTCTGGGAGCCTGTATCCATTAAAGCACGAACACATTCAGTCTTTTTATCAGATCTTACATTTACACGAAGAGTTTGTAAGAACACCTTGGGCGAAGCGGAAACATTTGCCAAAGTGATTTCCTGAGTTGCATTTTCTTCACTGCTGCTAACTGCTTTGGGGACATGTTTTTCTAACAACTGTCTGCACATTAAAACAACATGCTTCCCACCACAAATTATACATTTTATGTTTTTGCCTTGCAATTCTTTACCATATGCCCTGACTTCAGACATATATAACAACACCCCTTTTCCCTTAACAGTTTCTGTTTACTTTCCATTGACATTTTTCTAGCGGAAAAGCAGTCTGCACTGGTATGATGACCCTCACAAAACACACATTTGCCATCCTTACGTTGATTTGATGTTAATAACCCCATAGCTGCAGGAATGTTGTCGTCTGAATCCTTCCCCTTGTTCTTCAGTTTTTCTTTCGCCCCTTCACACTTTAAGTCAAACCCAGATGTAGCAAGGTTTATTCTCTGTTCACCCTCCACCTCCGACTTTAGGAATTTCATTAACCCCTCCAGACGGTCTTTCGCATTTGTAGCGGAGGTGAATGGAACACTGCGTTGCCAAATTCTTAATAAGTCTTCGGGGAGGTACGATTCAACAAGGGGAAATAACATAGAGGCACACTTGTCCGTTGTGACACCAAGCGATTCTAGTGACCTCAACTGTGTTTCCAACTGATCATAAAGTTGAGACAATGCAATTCTGGATTTGGATTGCGAGGCCTTGTGTAAAACTAACCTCAACAGTTCACGTACATAAACCTCCACAAGAAGATCTTCTTGGCCAAAACGAGATTTTAGGCTTTCAATTGCTTTGCTGTAATTTATTCGTGTTGGGGGGAAGCTCCCAACCACCTGCCTAGCACGTGATCCTTTTACTGTTGCCTGTATTAAATATTGAAATTTATCCTCCACAGCTATTTCGGGATCTTCATCTATTTTTGAGAACTGACTCCAGAATGGTAACCACTCCTTTAAATCCCCTCCAAAAGTGCGGAATTCTAACTTCGGCAACTTGAATTTTTTGGTTCGTTGGTTGCTAGACCTACTAGCAACACTACCTGCTTCATATTCAGTTTGTTGAACCTGTATTCCCGAAATACGCAATTTAAGGTCCAGATACTTTTTCTGATACTCATCAGCCCCTTCCATTTCCTTGTCAATATCAGCTTCGTCATCGTCTAATAACAAATCGAGCGCTTTCGAATCTAGTTCGTTCACAATCGCTATCTTACTTTCTAACAAGGTGGATAATGATTGAAGTTCCGTAATATTAACATTTTCCTCTTCAGTCAAATCACTAACCTGTTTAACAATTTTCGTAAACGAAGTCCCTGTCGCTCTCCTATGCTTCAGTAATTTATCGAGGCTTCCGCGCTCCATGTTCCTCGTGGGGACGATGATTCTTCCTTCTTCAAGTCGTAAATGTCCTGTCACGGTCGCCACTAAATGTTGTGTAATACGATTACACGTAGGAACATATTTAAGGAAGTCTTACAATTGGTTTGCACTGAATTGAATGTTAGAAACGCTTCTTTATACAGCTCACATCACTTTACCAAAACATAGCGCCCATTACTCGCTTCCACTGTTTTGTTTTTTTTTTTGGTCCAGCATGTGGCACTGCCAGCAAATGGCTGACAGTATTGACAGCAAAGCCTGATGCAACATCATCTTTAACTTTTTCGTAGCTTATAAATTCTTCTTTCACCAGAATGAATACTCTCCCTCCTACCATTCCTATCCTACCTCTACGATACACCCTCCAGTTCCGTGAGAATATTTCTGCATCCATTATATCATTTCTCAGCCATGATTCAAATCATATTACAATACCATGTCTGGTAAGTATGTATCTATTAAATTACTTCATTCTATTCCTTTCTTTACAATACTTCTACAGTTAAGCACTAACAGTTTTAGGTCATACCTCTTGATTTACAGTTCCCTGTTCCCTTAACACCGCTCCCTAGGCCACCCTGTTTCCCTGAATGTACCTCCCTACAACCCTTATAAACAAATGTACCACTGCGGTTTAAGTGAAATTAAGCTGAAAACTAGAAAAGCAGCTGGAATTGATAAGGTTTCGGGGGATATACTAAAGACAATGGGTTGGGATACAGTACCATATCTGAAGTACTTATTTGATTATTGTTTGCATGAAGGAACTTTACCAAATGAATGGGGAGTTACTATAGAAGCCCCTGTATATAAAGGAAAGGGTGATAGACATAAAGCTGAAAATGACAGGCAAGTCAGTTTGACATGCATTGTATGTAAGCTTTCGGATATTAGACTTGTTTGCGAAATTAATAACTGGTTTGATAGAAGGCAGTTTGGGTTTAGGAAAGGTTATTCCACCGAAGCCCAACTTGTAGGATTCCAGCAAGATACAGCAGATATCCTGGATTCAGGACAATTGGACTGCACCGCGATTGACCTGACTAAGGCATCTGATAGAGTAGATCATGGAAGACTACTGGCAAAAATGAGTGCAATTGGACTAGATAAAAGATTGACTGAATGGGTGGCTCTGTTTCTAGAAAATAGAACTCAGATAATTAGAGTATGTGAAGCTTTATCTGTCCCTGTAAAAATTAAGAGGGGAATTCCTCAAGGCAGTAGTATTGGACCTTTATGTTTTCTTATATATATCAATGACATGTGTAAAGAAGTGGAATCAGAGATAATGCTTTTCTCAGGTGATGTTATTCTGTACAGAGTAATAAATATGTTACACGATTGTGAGCAACTGCAAAATGACCTCGATAATGTTGTGAGATGGACAGTAGGCATTGGTATGGTGATAAACCAGGATAAAAGTCAAGTTGTGAGTTTCCCAAATAGGAAAAGTACTCTCAGTTTTAATTACTTCGTTGATGGGGCTAAGGTTCCCCTTGGGGATCATTGTAAATACCTAGGTATTAATATAAGGAATGGTTTTCATTGTGGTAATCACAGAAATGGAATTGTAAATAAAGGTTACAGATCTCTGCACATGGTTATGAAAGTATTTAGGGGTTGTAGTAAGGATGTAAAGGAGAGAGCATATTTGTCTCTGGTGAGACCTCAACTAGAGTATGGTTCCAGTGTATGGGACCCTTACCAGGATTACATTATTCAGGAACTCGAACAAAATCCAAAGAAAAGCAGCTCAAATTGTTCTGGGCGATTTCCGACAAAAGAGTAGCGTTATAAAAATGTTGCAAAGTTTGGGCCGGGAAGACTTGGGAGAAAGGAGACAAGCCGCTCGACTAAGTGGTATGTTCCGAGCTGTCAGTGGAGAGATGGTGTGGGAGGACATCAGTAGACGAAGAAGTTTGAGTAGTGTCTTTAAAAGTAGGTAAGATCTAAATATGAAGATATAGTTGGAATTCAAGAATACAAATAGGGGCAAATATTCGTTTATAGGAAAGGGAGTTAGGGATTGGAATAACTTACCAAGGGAGATGTTCAATAAATTTTCAATTTGTTTGCAATCATTTAAGAAAAGGCTAGGAAAACAACAGATAGGGTATCTGCCACCTGGGCGACTGCCCTAAATGCAGATCAGTAGTGAATGATTGAATAACCACAAAGGTTATATTTGATAATTGCAACTGAGTTTGATTTCGGGGTCAATTAATGAAAGAAAACTTAGCTCTATAGACACATACACTTTGAGATATTCGTTAAGGTACTGACGAACCAGTGTCAGAAGTAATGTCATTAAATCAATACTAAATGCAAAATATTTCCTACGTATTTTTCAGTTATTGCTTTCAAAACAAGGAACACTATATCTTAATTTGATCGAAACACAGATCGCACATAAACACAGTCATCGGTCAGTAAACAGAATACACAGTCCTGAAACATCACAATAATTAACACACAGTTTTTAATCATCTATTTAAACGATAAATTCCGAATTGAGTCACGTCGGATCTATTTTAGAATCACATGTTCGGAGACAGCTGATCACCTTCTATCTATATCAGCGCCGCGTAGTGTAGTAAGTAATCATGATCGGGGTGTAGGCCTAGGTATTGAATTAAGGAATAAGTTCCAGGTCCTTGAATCAATGACCTCTAGTGAAGAAGAATGTGTAAAATTAATAACGTTCCAGCCATTACACGGAAGCCTGCACTGGGATTGAGGAAGAAAGAATGTAACAGTGACAAGAGCAAACTTGAATACAGTTCACAGGAATGTATCATCTATGTTTCTTACTCCTGTGACTGAGCAAGAGATAGATAAGATAATAAAACAGATGGGTAAAGAGAAGTCTTCTGGTTTAGATGGTTATTCAAACTACTTTATTAAATGCTGTTACCAGTACATAATCAAGCCTCTCTGTTATTTGATAAATTTGTCACTAACCACTGGTAAATTTCCAGACAAATTCAAGGTAACCAAAGTTGTTCCGATACATAAAAAGGGTAGTGAAGAAGATGCTGGTAACTATAGGCCTGTCTGCCTCCCCTCTGTATTCTCCAAAATACTGGAAAGAATTATGTACGATAGACTGTTATCATTCTTAGAGAAGCATAATATATTAGCTGGTTGCCAGAATGGCTTTCGTAAAAATAGATCAACTACCACCGCATTCATTAACTTTATTGAACGGATATATGACACACTAGATGGGAAGGCTGCATCTTTAGGTATTTTCTTGGACTTAACAAAAGCTTTTGATATAATTGACCACAGCTTGCTTTTAGAAAAGTTATACATGTATGGAGTTCGGGGAATGGCCTATGGCTGGTTCAAATCATTTTTAGGGGATAGAAGACAGATTGTTGAAATATCATATACCGGTACTGATTTGAGCAAAAATGTAATTAAGAATGTGTATTCCTGTGCCAGAAACATAGATCATGGTGTTCCACAGGGGTCAGTTTTAGGACCATTATTAATTTTAGTATTTATTAATGATATCGTCCAAATTGTCGATGATATTCAAGGAGTGCAATTAACTTTGTTTGCAGATTATATTACTGTTTTTGTAGCTGATGAAAGTTCTGAAGGGTTAGAATTTAAGGCAGGCAATATAGTGAGTAATATCCTGAGCTGGCTTGAAGATAATAAATTAATTTTAAGTAACCAGAAAACTTCTGTGATTAGATTTCACCATAAGATTAATTTAAATATGGAAATTAGTCCAATATCATTTGGAGAGACCATAATTGAGTACTCATCATCAACAAAATTTCTTGGCTTGTGGATGGATGAATCATTAACCTGGAAAAAACATACAGAGTTTATAGGGAAAAAGCTTAGTAGAATTTATTTCATGATAATATCCTTGAAAAATAGTTTTAATTTAAAGGCTTGCCAAATTATGTATTTTGCATATGTCCATCCCATACTAACCTATGGAGTCATTTACTGGGGGAATTCACGATATAGCAAAATCATCTTTAAGTTACAAAAGAAAATAATTAGAGGAATGGCCGGTGTTGGCAGGAGGACAAGCTGCAAGAAATACTTTAAACTTTATTTTATTTTACCATTGCCTAGCCTTTATATCTTCCATACACTTGTATATATGAAGGAGAATGTAAACAGCTACACCATAAACTCTGATGTACATAGGTATAATACTAGAAATAGACACAGTCTGCACATAGAACCACACAAAACTAAGCTATATTAATCAAGTTTGAGTTATGCAGGAGTACATTTATTTAATAAATTACCAGACTACATTAAGCAGATAAAACCATGTTCAAAATTTAAGAAAGAATTATTCAAATTTGTTCTAACCATTGTTTTTATTCTATTGAAGAATACTTAGCTCTTGAAAATTAACTTATGTATCACTTTTTTTTAAATCTGTGCCTCTTTACCACATTGTATATTTCTCTTTGTTTATCATGACATGTATATTACTGTTGTATCCTTTGTTACTGTAAATATGATTATTGACGTGTCCCATATCACCGTATGATCAGCTGGACGAAATACAATACAATACAATACAATAAGGTAGTTGTGTACGGGGATAGCCATGGTCGGGGTATTGTTGTCGAATTTAGTGATATGCTACCGGGGACTGAAGTTGTAGGTTTTGTCAAACCAGGTGCCCTGTTCAAAGAGGTTCTTAAGTCAGATATGGTGGAGATGAGAACACTTAATGAGAATAACTACGTGGTTATTATGCCAGGGACGAATGATATTGTTAGAAATGAAGCATCAAATGTGATTTCTGGGGTGAAAAATGCACTTTGCAAATTAAAGACCACCAATGTAATGTAATGTAATATTCCACATCGACATGATTTAATTGAATGGTCTTGTGTAAATAAATTAGTTGATGATACAAACAAGTGGCTACAGAAGATTGTCAAATGCTTACAAAATACAGAAATATATAATTGATATGAGCAATATGGATCGAGGATACTTCACAAATCATGGCATGCATCTTATCAGAAGAGGGAAAAAGCAGCTATGTAATATGATAAGGAAAAAAATACAACAGACCCCAGGAACAACTATCACGAATAATACCATACCATTGCTGTTCGATAAAGATCAAGAAGTTGCAGAACATTTGCGGGTAATGAAAGTAAGAAGAGTTGAGGAATCAATCAATCAATCAATTACTACTGATCTGCATTTAGGGCCGTCGCCCAGGTGGCAGATTCCCTATCTGTTTTTTTCCTAGCATTATCTTAAATGATTGCAAACAAATTGGAAATTTATTGAACATCTCCCTTGGTAAGGTATTCCAATACCTAACTCCCCCTCCAATAAACGAATATTTGCCCCAATTTGTCCTCTTGAAGTCCATCTTCATATTGTGATCTTTCTTACTTTTAAAGACACCACTCAAACTTATTCGTCTACTGATGTCCTCCCATGCCATCTCTCCACTGACGGCTCGGAACATACCACTTAGTCGAGCAGGTCGTATCTTTTGTCCCAAGTCTTCCCAGCCCGAACTTTGCAACATTTTTGTAACGCTACTCTTTCGTCGGAAATCGCCCTGATCAAACCGAGCTGTTTTTCCAGTTCCTGAATCATCTTGGTGAGGGAAATCGAGTTGGTTTTCCTTGGATCTTTTCCAGTTCCTGAATCAAGTAATCCTGGTGAGGTTCCCATACACTGGAACCATACTCTAGTTGGGGTCTCACCACAGACAAATGTGCTCTCTTCTTTACATCAATCTACAGACTGACAATACAACACAGATCGAAACCACTAAAGGTAAAACGAAGCCAATTCGCTTGTTGAAAGGACTTATGCAGGGATCACCATTATCGCCAGCATTGTATAACCTGGCCACAGATTTCATTTTTTATGAGATAACAGAAGAAAACCTACTACATGTATATGGCAAATCAGTTTCTGCAGAATTGCCTCCTCTTAGTATTACAGGTTTCGCCGATGACACAGTCATTGTTGGCAAAAATAAGGAAGCGGCTCTTGAGTTGACACACATCGCTATCACGTTGTTCCAGGAAATCGGTCTACAGATAAATGCCAACAAATGTGTGGGCATATGTATTGAAAAGGGGAAACTCGTGGACGGAGTGCTCGATATTCACGACAATTTTAAGGTCAGTACTGTTAAAGAAAGAGAAGAAATTCGATATCTTGGCGTCACTTTTAACGAAACACTCACCTTTGGTGCGAACACTTCTTTAAAAACCTTGCACAAGAAGTTAGATGCGCTTACAGCCTCACCTATGTTAAAGGCAGATCAAAAGTTCATCGTTTTGAACAAAGCAGTCAGTCCTACTCTCGTGTATGCTTTTCAGGCCGCTGAAATTAGACAAGTACCGCTTTGCTTCCTGAAAACCGCCGACAAAATGATAAAGAGCTCCCTAAAGGAAATTTTGCAATTACCCGCGGATACACCCGATAGTGCTCTGTATTCTGATTTAAGATTCAAAGGCTTCGGACTCTTCAAAGCAACGTGGGAAGTACACCTGCAACAAATAAGCGCGTGCTACGCTCTTCGCCGAGCCAGCAATAGCTACGTTTTAAAGATGCGTGATCTGACATCCGAAACTACGCATTGTCTACAATCCCTCAACATAACAGATATTAATCGATTCTCCAATAAAGGCAGTGACCTTACAAATCCAAGAACTAAGAAGTCGTGAAATGGCAACTTGGTGCTTTTTGCCTCAGATGGGGATCGGTGTAGTGTTGTATAAAGAGTACACTCCGGCCAATAATAGGATTAGGCATCACCAGGGACTTTCTTGTAGCGAATGGCGAGAGGCAATCAAGATGACATCGAATGTTTCTGCAGTACGAACTATCCCGGGCAGAACTCAGGACGGAAACCTTTCCATGTATATGAAGAAGTCCACGGTTTGTCTACGGCAGGGAGCATAAGACGAATTGACATAATTGCCTTTAAAGATAACGACAAGAAAGGCTTCATTATCGATCCGACCATCCGATTCGAGCACCATGTCGGCCAGTCTACTGAAGTTCATCTTGAGAAGCAGAACATTTACGCGCCCACCATTCCGTTCTACAAAAATAAATACCAGCTGAATGAAGTAGAGATTATCGGCCTAATGATTAGTGCTCGTGGAACAATACCTGCCTTGTTCGTAGAATTCTGGAAGAAGTTCGACCTGCCTATGAACAGCATTGAAAGAATAGTTACCACCACCATACCTGGATCTGTACACATCCTGAAAACTCACCTTTTCGGACCTCCATAATTAAAAGAAAAATCCGTATCGTCGCTATA
The DNA here is from genome assembly GCF_040414725.1 of Anabrus simplex. Classification (NCBI taxonomy): domain Eukaryota; kingdom Metazoa; phylum Arthropoda; class Insecta; order Orthoptera; family Tettigoniidae; genus Anabrus; species Anabrus simplex. The sequence continues at coordinate 1,715,153,264 of NC_090265.1, forward strand.
TTTCTATGTGATAAAAACATTCTCTATCCTGATAAACTTTACTTTGTCCATTGTGGCAACCCGTAATTCCGGGAAGTCGTTAATTCGTTCAATGAATATATAAACTAAGAGGACTTTTCCTATTTGTGAAACTCACAACCTGACTTTTATCCCTGTTTATCATCATACCATTGCCTACTGTCGATCTCACAATATTATCGAGGTCATTTCGCAGTTGCTCACAATCTTGTAACTTATTTATTACTCTGTATGGAATAACATCATCTGCAAAAAGCCTTATCTCTGATTCCACTTCTTTACACATATCATCTATATATTTAAAAATGGATGAAAACTAAAGTCAGTCAGTACGGCCATTCTATCCGGTCGATTTCCTTCATTTTTTTAACTGAAAGGTATTCATGCACAGATTTGTCATCAGGCACTATAAATCACTTAACTTTCCCCTTCCTCAAATTATTTGATTTTTTCAATGTTTTGTCTCTTTGAAGCTATCATACCTTTGTCTCTAATTGAGGTACGGAGTTCATTTTAACCTAAAAACACTCAGTGGATCAAGATCTTTCATTTCAGCTCTTAACTATTGATTCTGAGGAAAGTTATGAGTGCACATTCAATTTGACGTCCCAATTCCTCAACATTTTTTTCTCATTGAAGCAATTAAATCTTTCGTTCTAATTGAGGTACGCAATTCGTGTTGGTCTAAAAACACTCAGTGGATCAAGCGCTTTCTTTTGAGGTAATAACTACTTACAGTAAATTGGTAGATTCTGAGAAAATTATGAGCACATTTGTCTCCATGACGAATATCTATCAAGGACTTTTCAACAATTCAGCGCGTAGTGTTGTTCCAAGGAACGTTTAATTCAATTTCTTTGTGTGATGTATTTTCAAGTGTTTTGTTGACATAATGTTATATTCTATTATCGCAGCAGATCGTGTGCTTTATTTCATTAAGTCGGAACTTTGCAAATACATCCGTGAGGAGGCTAACGAACACCAACATACTTTGCACATTGCGGGCGGAGCCAGCGGGAAACTCCTAGTTGATATAAGAAAACATAAAAGTCTAGTAATGCTGCCTTGAGGAATTCCACTCTTATTACAGGGACAAATAAAGCTTCACCTACTCTGGTTATCTGAGTTCTATTTTCTAGAAACAGAGTCAGCCATTCAGTAACTCTTTTGTCAGGTCCAATTGCACTCATTTTTGCTAGCCGTCTTCCATGATCTATCCTATCAGATGCTTTAGTCAGGTCAATCGCGGTACAGACCGATTGACCTCCTGAATCCAGGATATCTGCTATATCTTGCTGGTATCCTACAAGTTGGGCTTCAGTGGAATAACCTTTCCTAAACCCAAACTGCCTTCTATCAAACCAGTTATTAATTTACCAAACATGTCTTATATAATCAGAAAGAATGCTTTCCCAAAGCTTACATACAATGCATGTCAACTAACTGGCCTGTATTTTTCAGCTTTATGTCTATCATCCTTTCCTTTATATACAGGGGCTACTATAGCAACTCTCCATTCATTTGGTAAAGTTCATCCATGCAAACAATAATCAAACAAGCACTTCAGATATGGTACTATATCCTAACCGATTGTCTTATTATATCCCCGAAACCTGATCAATTCCAGCTGCTTTTCTAGTTTTCAACTTTTGTATCTTACTGTAAAAGTCATTTCAGTCATAGGTAAATTTTAATACTTCTTCAGTAATAGTCACTTCCTCTATCTGGACATTATCCTTGTAACCAACAATCTTTACATGCTGCTGACTAAATACTTCTACCTTTTGAAGATCCTCGCATACACACTCCCCTTGTTCACTAATGATTCCTGGAATGTCCTTCTTGGAACCTGTTTCTGCCTTAAAGTACCTATACATATTCCCCCGTCTCTCACTAAAATTTGAATGGCAGCCAATTATTTTTGCCATCATGTTATCCTTAGCTGCCTTCTTTCCTAGATTCAATATCCTAGTAAGTTCCTTCAATTTCTCCTTACTTCCACAGCCATTAGTAACTCTATTTCTCTCCAACCCGCACCTCCTTCTTAGTCTCTTCACTTCCCTGTTATAATATAGTGGATCCTTACCATTCCTTACCACCTTTAAAGGTACAAACCTATTTTCACATTCCTCAACAATATTTTAAACCCATCCCAGAGTATGTTTACATTTTTATTTACCGTTTTCCACCGATCATAGTAACTTATTAAAAACTGCCTCATGCCTGTTTTATCAGCCATATAGTACTGTCTAATATTTCTAATTTTAATATCTTCCTTTCTTTCACATTTATTTTTAATTACCACAAGAAAACAGGTTCGTGATCACTAATACCATCTATTACTTCGGTTTCTCTATAGAGCTCATCTGGTTTTATCAGCACCACATACAGACTATTCATCCGTCTAGTTGGTTCCATCACTTTCTGAATCAGGTGCCCTTCCAATATTAACTTATTTGCCATTTGTTGATCATGCTTCCTGTCGTTTGCATTACCTTCCCAATTAACATTTGGTAAATTGAGATCACCCGCTACAATCACGTTCCTTTCCTTATCGTTTCCCACATAGCTGATTATCTTATCAAATAATTCTGAATCAGCATCTGCGCTACCCTTTCCTGGTCTGTACACTCCAAAGACATCAAGTTGCCTATTATCTTTAGAGATGAGCCTTACCCTAGAATTTCGTGTTTGTCATCTGTTGTGTAATACCATTACACGCAGGAACATATTTAAGGAAGTCTTACAATTGGTTTGCACTGAATTTAATGTTAGAAACACTTCTTTATACAACTCGCATCACTTTACCAAAACATAGCGCCCATTACTCGCTTCCACTGGTTTTTTTGTCGAGCATGTGGCACTGCCAGCAAAGCCTGATGCAACATACTCCCACCTTGAGTAGCAGAAGGCTACTCAACATTACCAACAAATACAAACCTGCTGCTTACAAATCAAGTCTGTCAGGAACTCTCGCCACTCGACCACTTCGAGTAACAACTGGATCACCACTGTTGTCATCCTTTGGTACAGGAAGAATCACAGTTTCTAGAGAGCACAATAGGGTCATCTCGGTAGTTGATCTTAGTTTTCATCCTAATTATTCCTTCATGGTCTTGAAACACTCTGAGCGTTCGCAGTCTGTCGTCCCTTAGCCCAGAAAAGAGTCCTCTTGAATAAACCGTGTTGTATGTCCGTCGCTCCCTTCTCGATCCGCCAGCCAGCTACACGCGCGCCAGTGCGTTATTCTTCGAGCCTCGACGCGCTGCCCTCAGTGCGCGTGCCTGGAACGTCGTGTGTGCTATATAAAGGAGCTCCTAGCCTGTCCCGCACCACCCACTTACCCCGGTGTCCAGCTCCAGAATACACCCTACGTCGAGCACGGAGGCTACTCCTCTGGAAAATGTGCTTCGGCCGGGTGGACTGAATTTCTGGCAGTAAGAGGTCTCACCTCGGGTCACCGCTCCTCTTGCCTGTTCCGCTGTCCATGTCCAGTCTTACCATTATATGCCACTATCATTCCCTAGCTAATGCAAGCTCCCATTATCAACTTAGTTTCGCTAAGTAGGAACTTTTCAGTCATTGAGCTTACGTTAATGAACTCAGACACTTCAACTAGGAAGGACACTCTGAGATATTTACGTCAGTGCTTCTGATAGTTTTCGACTATCAAGAACTTTTCATGTCACAAGGACTATCTTTCCGAGATAGTAGTGAATGTGAATACTCCAACGTGTATATAGTGTACAAAGACAGACTCTTTCTTCAAATTCATAGTTCATTTTGCTTCGAGATAACTTTCAGTTTTGTTAGTGAAAATATTGTAATTTTACATGTGAAGCAAATAAAGAAGTTGTGTTTTTGTTAACCCAACCTTGTTTACAACAAACCGAACAACTCTTCCTTCTGCAGTAGCATACTCTTCCACAGTTAAATCACTTCTCTGACGCAGATCTGTAGGTAAGCGGCTATTACGTATAAACCTTAGCAACCACCCCAACATGCGGACAATTCTTATAAAATTAGAGAAGTATTTGAAATACCAGTCTTTTTGGTTCTCTGAAACCAAACAGTTAACATTCACAATAGCTGGGGTTCTAACCTTTTCCATGTTGATCTCATCTTCTTTGGGATCATCATTGCGAGCAAACCACTTTCCTGGTGATTCCTTCAAACATGCAGGCCCCTCCCACCATCTACAAGCAACTAATTGTTTAGCTTTGCAGCCCCTGGAAGGTAAATCTGCAGGGTTAAGTTCCCCTGGGACATACTTCCAAGATTCAGAGTAAGTGATTTTCCTTATTTCATCAACTCGATTTCTGACAAAGACTGTCTATTTGTTTCCCCTGGTAATCCATGCAATTACTGTAGTAGAATCGCTCCAGAACAAAGTCTTCACATTTTTCCATCCCAATCCGTCCAGAACTGACTTCGCAAGCCTTGCTCATATAGTTGCAGCCATAAGCTCCAAACGAGGCATAGACATCTTCTTTATAGGAGAGACTCGTGTCTTGGCCGCCAACAGATGAAGCTGAACGTTGTCGCTTGTCTCTACCCTGAGGAAAACTACTGCAGCATATGCCTTTTGACTGGCATCACAAAAGGTGTGTAAAGTGCATTCCTCTATATTCACAGGTTCCTGTACCCATCGGGGGATGCCTATTTCTTCTAAATGAGGGAGTTCTTCATACCATGACAGAAATTCTTTCTTGATAGTATCGTCAACTTCTGTATCCCAATCAAATTCCATCTTCCACATTTTCTGCAGGAGCAATTTAGGAAGCAACATAACAGGGCAACTACAACCTATAGGGTCAAACACTTTGTGAGAGATCGACAGGATTGTTCTCTTGGTAATGGTGTCAAAAAGAAAATCTCTAATCCAACTCATGTTAACTTTGAGTTCATCCCTTTCTCGATTCCACAACAAACCCAGTACTGCAGAATAAGAGTTATCATGAGCACTCGGACACTTGTCACTTGTCCATTCCCAACCCCTAAGCTCGAATTTGGCCTTTGCCATGACTTTGACCGATTCTGACATAAATGCATTGAGCTCAGCTTCAGTGTCCACACTAGAAACAACATTATCAACATAAAAACTGTGCAGTAACTTTTCTTTAAGAGAATGATTTGAATCCTCTTCCCTCAATAAGTGCTGTTCGATTACAGATCCTAAGCTGAAAGGACTACACTTTACACCTAAAAACCACTCTTGCATGCCGGAATACCCTAACCTCCAGTTTTTCATAACAGTTCCACCATAAAAAGCAGAGGAAGTTCCTGTCTTCATGGTGAATACCAATCTGTAAAAATGCTCTTTTAATATCAGCAACCACTCCTATCTTCTTTTCTCTAAATCTTAACAGCACATTTGGGATGAGTTCAATCAGATTTGGACCAGTTTCAAGCCATTGATTTAAAGATGGAGAACTGAATAGTTTTGCCGAAGCATCAAAAACAGGTCTGATTCTGGTAGTTGCACTGTTTTCCTTTACAACTGGTCTATGCGGTGGGTAGTGACAACAATGAACACGTTCAGATTCAGGCACTTCTTCTATAATTCCCTCAGCCAACCAATCTTCGAACACTTCATTGTAATCTCGAAGAAGGTCTTCAAATAATTTCTTCCTCATCGAACCCAGTCTTCTTTCAGGAAGATTCAGGTTTGATGGCAAGGCGGGATGCCCCTCAGTCCAAGGTAGCCGAACTTGGTATCGACCTTCTTCTGTGCGATGAACACTTTGGAAGAAATGATCTTTCACTGCAATTTCTCGTTCCTTCTTCGTAACTTTCTCGACAGGGTCCGAAATGCCTATTACATCCAACCTCCACAAATCAGTAATAGGCCTACTTGCCTCTTTAATAAACATGGAAGTAACAAGCAAGCCTTCATTTTCTTCACTTCTCTTGGTATTAGGAATCTTTCCCATCAAAGTCCAGCCTAACAATGTCTCTACTGAAACTAAACCACACGACAGCACTTCTCTTCTTCCTGTTAAAAGTTTGCCAGCCACGTCCGCCCCAATATGTATTTCTATAGGCCCCAAACTTTCCTCATTATCGGTGATATCTATCTTCAATTTCTTTAGCTCGTTCATCCATTCCCCTTCCGTAACAGGTGAAATGTCTCCACAGATCACTTCTTGGTCTAAAGCCTCAAAATTACACCGAAATTCATCGTTCAGGTCCCCTACACGTACCCTGTAAATTTCATGCTCATTCCGTTGCGTTGTTACACCACCAAAAAGAGAATGTGTGATGATCTCCTTTCGTAGTGAAGTGTAACCCATCTTTAAAGCCGTCTTTCGCAAAATGTATGACTTTTGGGAGCCTGTATCCATTAAAGCACGAACACATTCAGTCTTTTTATCAGATCTTACATTTACACGAAGAGTTTGTAAGAACACCTTGGGCGAAGCGGAAACATTTGCCAAAGTGATTTCCTGAGTTGCATTTTCTTCACTGCTGCTAACTGCTTTGGGGACATGTTTTTCTAACAACTGTCTGCACATTAAAACAACATGCTTCCCACCACAAATTATACATTTTATGTTTTTTGCCTTGCAATTCTTTACCATATGCCCTGACTTCAGACATATATAACAACACCCCTTTTCCCTTAACAGTTTCTGTTTACTTTCCATTGACATTTTTCTAGCGGAAAAGCAGTCTGCACTGGTATGATGACCCTCACAAAACACACATTTGCCATCCTTACGTTGATTTGATGTTAATAACCCCATAGCTGCAGGAATGTTGTCGTCTGAATCCTTCCCCTTGTTCTTCAGTTTTTCTTTCGCCCCTTCACACTTTAAGTCAAACCCAGATGTAGCAAGGTTTATTCTCTGTTCACCCTCCACCTCCGACTTTAGGAATTTCATTAACCCCTCCAGACGGTCTCTCACATTTGTAGCGGAGGTGAATGGAACACTGCGTTGCCAAATTCTTAATAAGTCTTCGGGGAGGTACGATTCAACAAGGGGAAATAACATAGAGGCACACTTGTCCGTTGTGACACCAAGCGATTCTAGTGACCTCAACTGTGTTTCCAACTGATCATAAAGTTGAGACAATGCAATTCTGGATTTGGATTGCGAGGCCTTGTGTAAAACTAACCTCAACAGTTCACGTGCATAAACCTCCACAAGAAGATCTTCTTGGCCAAAACGAGATTTTAGGCTTTCAATTGTTTTGCTGTAATTTATTCGTGTTGGGGGGAAGCTCCCAACCACCTGCCTAGCACGTGATCTTTTTACTGTTGCCTGTATTAAATATTGAAATTTATCCTCCACAGCTATTTCGGGATCTTCATCTATTTTTGAGAACTGACTCCAGAATGGTAACCACTCCTTTAAATCCCCTCCAAAAGTGCGGAATTCTAACTTCGGCAACTTGAATTTTTTGGTTCGTTGGTTGCTAGACCTACTAGCAACACTACCTGCTTCATATTCAGTTTGTTGAACCTGTATTCCCGAAATACGCAATTTAAGGTCCAGATACTTTTTCTGATACTCATCAGCCCCTTCCATTTCCTTGTCAATATCAGCTTCGTCATCGTCTAATAACAAATCGAGCGCTTTCGAATCTAGTTCGTTCACAATCGCTATCTTACTTTCTAACAAGGTGGATAATGATTGAAGTTCCGTAATATTAACATTTTCCTCTTCAGTCAAATCACTAACCTGTTTAACAATTTTCGTAAACGAAGTCCCTGTCGCTCTCCTATGCTTCAGTAATTTATCGAGGCTTCCGCGCTCCATGTTCCTCGTGGGGACGATGATTCTTCCTTCTTCAAGTCGTAAATGTCCTGTCACGGTCGCCACTAAATGTTGTGTAATACGATTACACGTAGGAACATATTTAAGGAAGTCTTACAATTGGTTTGCACTGAATTGAATGTTAGAAACGCTTCTTTATACAGCTCACATCACTTTACCAAAACATAGCGCCCATTACTCGCTTCCACTGTTTTTTTTTTTTTTTTTTTGGTCCAGCATGTGGCACTGCCAGCAAATGGCTGACAGTATTGACAGCAAAGCCTGATGCAACATCATCTTTAACTTTTTCGTAGCTTATAAATTCTTCTTTCACCAGAATGAATACTCTCCCTCCTACCATTCCTATCCTACCTCTACGATACACCCTCCAGTTCCGTGAGAATATTTCTGCATCCATTATATCATTTCTCAGCCATGATTCAAATCATATTACAATACCATGTCTGGTAAGTATGTATCTATTAAATTACTTCATTCTATTCCTTTCTTTACAATACTTCTACAGTTAAGCACTAACAGTTTTAGGTCATACCTCTTGATTTACAGTTCCCTGTTCCCTTAACACCGCTCCCTAGGCCACCCTGTTTCCCTGAATGTACCTCCCTACAACCCTTATAAACAAATGTACCACTGCGGTTTAAGTGAAGTTAAGCTGAAAACTAGAAAAGCAGCTGGAATTGATAAGGTTTCGGGGGATATACTAAAGACAATGGGTTGGGATACAGTACCATATCTGAAGTACTTATTTGATTATTGTTTGCATGAAGGAACTTTACCAAATGAATGGGGAGTTGCTATAGTAGCCCCTGTATATAAAGGAAAGGGTGATAGACATAAAGCTGAAAATGACAGGCAAGTCAGTTTGACATGCATTGTATGTAAGCTTTCGGATATTAGACTTGTTTGCGAAATTAATAACTGGTTTGATAGAAGGCAGTTTGGGTTTAGGAAAGGTTATTCCACTGAAGCCCAACTTGTAGGATTCCAGCAAGATACAGCAGATATCCTGGATTCAGGAGGACAATCGGTCTGCACCGCGATTGACCTGACTAAGGCATCTGATAGAGTAGATCATGGAAGACTACTGGCAAAAATGAGTGCAATTGGACTAGGCAAAAGATTGACTGAATGGGTGGCTCTGTTTCTAGAAAATAGAACTCAGATAATTAGAGTATGTGAAGCTTTATCTGTCCCTGTAAAAATTAAGAGGGGAATTCCTCAAGGCAGTAGTATTGGACCTTTATGTTTTCTTATATATATCAATGACATGTGTAAAGAAGTGGAATCAGAGATAATGCTTTTCTCAGGTGATGTTATTCTGTACAGAGTAATAAATATGTTACACGATTGTGAGCAACTGCAAAATGACCTCGATAATGTTGTGAGATGGACAGTAGGCATTGGTATGGTGATAAACCAGGATAAAAGTCAAGTTGTGAGTTTCCCAAATAGGAAAAGTACTCTCAGTTTTAATTACTGCGTTGATGGGGCTAAGGTTCCCCTTGGGGATCATTGTAAATAAATAAAATAAAATAAATAAATTAGCCGTATGAATCCCTTAAGGGCTATGGCCTCCTGCAATGCAGGGACAGTGCTCAGTTTAGCTCATCAGGTGAGCAGGTCCTGAAGAGCATTATTATATTGGTTAATCTGTAGTTTTTCATGATAACGTATTACCGCATATTGTACACTTGTGTAGTCTCACCCCGAGTGAATGCAATTGTGTTTTTCTGGAACAACAATTCGCGAAAACGCACTGTTGCATTAATGACACGTGTACACTTTTATCCCAGGGAGGGTTCAGGTTGTTTCTAGGTAAAGGCGTAAACTTGCACTCTTCGTTCTTGCATAGCTTCTTCTCCGAATATTGTAGACGTTTCTTGTAATTTCTTGACCTTATCCTCCGTTGAAATTCTCCTGACATAAATTGCAAGTGCATATCCTCCTTCCACTATGTGTTACGTGATGAGTTATCATGTCACTACTGCATGCAAACGTCTGTCTGTTTGACATTCGTTTTGCCATTCTCCCAAGGTCGATCAAGACACATATTATAGATATTGTGCAGCAGTGAAATATACAACAGTGCGCTTCCGCAAAGAGACCTGGAGATCACCTCTCTGATCACTACGGCATAATACAGTAAAATCTATAAAAGAGGTTTTTATGAAGTGGTGAATATAAAATTATCATCCTCGCGTACACTGCGGAAAGAAGCCGAGCAAGTGTAAAATATGTTGAAGTACGCTCTCAGGACAGAGGCGAAGATACAACATACAATTGTACGCTTCGACGAAGAGGATACCGTGATGGTCATCTTCTGTGCACTTGGGAGAATGGCAAAACGAAACATTGTAAATACCTAGGTATTAATATAAGGAATGGTTTTCATTGTGGTAATCACATAAATGGAATTGTAAATAAAGGTTACAGATCTCTGCACATGGTTATGAAAGTATTTAGGGGTTGTAGTAAGGATGTAAAGGAGGGAGCATATTTGTCTCTGGTGAGACCTCAACTAGAGTATGGTTCCAGTGTATGGGACCCTTACCAGGATTACATTATTCAGGAACTCGAACAAAATCCAGAGAAAAGCAGCTCAATTTGTTCTGGGCGATTTCCGACAAAAGAGTAGCGTTATAAAAATGTTGCAAAGTTTGGGCCGGGAAGACTTGGGAGAAAGGAGACGAGCCGCTCGACTAAGTGGTATGTTCCGAGCTGTCAGTGGAGAGATGGTGTGGGAGGACATCAGTAGACGAATAAGTTTGAGTAGTGTCTTTAAAAGTATGTAAGATCACAATATGAAGATATAGTTGGAATTCAAGAATACAAATAGGGGCAAATATTCGTTTATAGGAAAGGGAGTTAGGGATTGGAATAACTTACCAAGGGAGATGTTCAATAAATTTCCAATTTGTTTGCAATCATTTAAGAAAAGGCTAGGAAAACAACAGATAGGGAATCTGCCACCTGGGCGACTGCCCTAAATGCAGATCAGTAGTGATTGATTGATCTCATAAGGTGTGCAGCCCTCCCCCATTATACAGTATTGCAGACGTAGTCCAATACTACCCAGCAACTGTAAAAGCTACCCCTGCTAGTTTTGCTATGCTACCGTTTAGGATATCTATGTTTTCATCGACCTCGAAAAAACTTCCAATATCAAATTCCAATGTAGGTGCTGCATTTTATTATGAACGAAATCAGCACATTGAACTATATAAACTGCACCCATATTTCCCTATATTCACAGCAGAACTCATTGCAATAAAACAAACACTACTGTATAAAAAAAGTCGATTCCAAATGCCAATATCTTCACAGATTCTCTATCAGTGTTACAATCTATCACGTCCTCAGTGGCGTATCCTGGAATCTCCACTGAGGCATGCAACTAGTAACCATGCAGTTAACACAATGTATTAAGTAAATTTCAATTCTACTCACCCTAATTACATGTAAGTGAACTCGAGCCAAACAGTTTTACTGTAAGTTCCTGGATTGAACGTGCGTACACAATTCTTGTTTTCTATTTTTAACTTTACGAGAGTCCGCCTCTGTGGTGTAGTGGTTAGTGTGATTAGCTGCCACCCCCGGAGGTCCGGGTTTGTTTCCCGGCTCTGCCACGAAATTTGAAAAGTGGTACGAGGGCTGGAACGGGGTTCACTCAGCCTCGGGAGGTCAACTGAGTAGAGGTGGGTTCGATTCCCACCTCAGCCATTCTGGAAGTGGTTTTCCGTGGTTTCCCACTTCTCCAGGCAAATGCCGGGATGGTACCTAACTTCAGGCCACGGCCGCTTCCTTCCCTCTTCCTTGTCTATCCCTTCCAATATTCCCATCCCCCGCAAGGCCCCTGTTCAGCATAGCAGGTGAGGCCACCTGTGCGAGGTACTGGTCATCCTCCCCAGTTTTGTCCCCGACGCAGAGTCTGAAGCTCCAGGACACTGCCCTTGAGGCGATACAGGTGGGATCCCTCGCTGAGTCCGAAAAGCCGAGGGAAAAGCCAACCCTGGAGGGTAAGCAGATTAACAAGAAGGAGAAGAAGAAGATTTTTTTTGCTACGGGCTTTACGTCGCACCGACACAGATAGGTCTTATGGCGACGATGGGATAGGAAAGGCCTAGGAGTTGGAAGGAAGCGGCCGTGGCCTTAATTAAGGTACAGCCCCAGCATTTGCCTGGTGTGAAAATGGGAAACCACGGAAAACCATCTTCAGGGCTGCCGATAGTGGGATTCGAACCTACTATCTCCCGGATGCAAGCGCGCCTCTACACGCACGGCCAACTCGCCCGGTAAAGAAGAAATATACGAGGGAACGTAGAGGTCTCCCGGCTTGAACTATTTGAATCGTTTCATCAAACGAACGGCCAGTAAACTGATTTACAATTATATCCGTTTTAGACTCATCCATCGTTAATACCACAATAAGCGCAAAATATAATAAAAGACCGAAAACGACGAATAGCGCAGGAACAGCACACACAGAATGAACTCACTAATCAGCAAAACACACAATGAATTAACTCACTAGTTAGCCACAACTGAAGCACTGGAGGAAAGTCACCTCAGTGGCATTGGTCAGTTTCGTCACGTTGGGTTCTCGCTGGGGGATAATCTGTGGGTCCCGTTCGCTGTAAACATGTCGACTTTCTCCAAGTTGCTAACAGATGGCAGAGGGTAGCACGGGTATGGGGTGACAAATTCTGACCAAGTTTCAATTGCAGCGACATCGTTCGGAGGGTTTCAGAACTACGTCTGCCACCGAATGCAATTTTAAGATTGAATGCCTTGCATCCTTAACTCCGCCATGCTGTCTCTTTCTTCCTAGAGAGGAGTAGACGGCGAGACTACACCAGCACCACACGTAGTCAAGCAACGGAACTAGTACAGTTGCGCGGACCTTTTGAACTTCTGAGAGATGAAATCGTTAATATTTGACTTAAAACAACCTAAAATCGTACATCAGACAGTTCTTTGTGTTATCATAACGCATGCAGTGAATGACTTGCATTCAAGGAGAATACGCCCGTGCACGTCCTCTAGATTCACACTTAATTGCTATGTATATAATGTTAAGCAGCTACTATATGACTTACATCATTATGGTGTACAGATTACGATTATATGGATTCCGGCGCATAAAAGCATTCCAGGTAACGAAAAAGCGGATAAAGCTGCCAAATAAGCTTCACTGCACACCACCCCTCCAATGACATTTATGACTCCAATAACTGATTTCATTCCAGTACTAAAGTGTAATCAAACATCATTATGGTAACAGTTCTGGAATGAAACCCCTAGTATAAAAGGGAAATTCTATCACAGAATCCAACCCTCCCTGCCTACTAAACACTGGTATCAACGAACAACCTACACACGACGTCATATAATCAATATTATTCGGGTAAGTTTCAACCATGCTCGTACACCACTGTATAAATACCGTTTCAACATTGTCAACCAGCCAATATGTCAATGTGGTTCAACTGAGGCGGATTCAAACCATATCATTTTACAATGTCCGTTATATAATCCTGCTCGAACACGTTTCCTTACAAGCCTAATACGTTTACGAATCCCTCTTCCAACAAGTGTTGATTGTATTGTATATGACCCGACCCCGGAAATAATATACATATTGAACAGATTTCTGGATGATGCTAAAATCATACTATAAGTTATTCCAACAGTTTAACTTTCTCATTAATAGTTGAGTCATAAACAACTTATCACTTCTCATTTGTCTTCTCTGCCGATTCTAGATTTGCTTCGGTTCTTTTATTTGATATACCTATAGCTACAGCAGCTACTACGACCCTTGTTTGCACTGCTACTGTCATTTGATCGTTCTAACACACGTGATTTGGTGCGTTGTTCTTTGGTTAACCTGATCAAAATTCATTATGTAAGGAGTAGGGTATCACGTCGTTCGTAATGACACACGTTACTGGTACGTTTCACACATTCCTTGAGCAATACCTACATCTCAGCCCTCTGATTTGTGTCTCCCCTCCTCATCAAAACTATCTCCTTTAGTAGTTGATTTATATTCTATGTTCTTCCCAATTGTAGATCCAGTCATGTACGTATTGTAGCAAGACGCCAAGATGGATCACTTCGGCGTGAAGAATTAGTACCTCGTGTCCACGTGCTTACGCCTAGGTTTATTCACCCTTATACCCATACTACGTAGATTTTCCCTGCTGCTAGTGATAATATTCTTCTTCTTGCAAATTGCTTTACGTCGCACCGACACAGATAGGTCTTATGGCGACGATGGGACAGGGAAGGGCGGGGAGTGGGAAGGCAGCAGCCGTGGCCTTAATTAAGGTACAGCCCCAGCATTTGCCTGGTGTGAAAATGGGAAACTACGGAATACCATTTTCAGGGCTGACGACAGTGGGGTTCGAACCCACGATCTCCCGAATACTGGATACTGGCCGCACTTAAGCGACTGCAGCTATCGAGCTCGGTACTAGCGATCATCGTGTTAACGTCCTATCTGCATAGTTACATTAATACCACATATTAATGTGTGATCCCCATATGGTACTTATCAACAAGTTTACAGTTTTTCACAGATATGTAAATTGTGAGATAAAGTCTTTATTAATCATCATAAATCGTGGTTAATAGTGTCGTGATGTGTTTCATTCTCAAAAGTATTCTTCCCCTGTGGGTGGGCCCCAGGGGCTCTGAACTTTGGAGCGTGGGTTGGCGACCACGGAGCCCTCAGCTGAGTCCTGGCATTGCTTCCACTTACTTGTGCCAGGCTCCTCACTTTCAACTATCCTGTCTGACCTCTCTTGGTCAACTCTTGTTCTTTTCCGACCCCGACGCTATTAGGTTTGCGAGGCCTAGGGAGTCTTTCATTTTCACGCCCTTCGTGGCCCTTGTCTTTCTTTGACCGATATCTTCATTTTTCGAAGTGTCGGATCCCTTCCATTTTCCCCTCTGATTAGTGTTATATAGAGGATGGTTGCCTAGTTGTACTTCCTCTTAAAACAATAATCACCACCACCACCTGTGGGTGGGGGCGGTAGAATAACACCCATGGTATCCCCTGCCTGTCGTAAGAGGCGACTAAAAGGGGCCTCAGGGGCTCTGAACTTTGGAGCGTGGGTTGGCGACCATGAGGCCCTCAACTGAGTCCTGGCATTGCTCCCACTTACTTGTGCCAGGCTCCTAACTTTCATCTATCCTATCCGACCTCTCTTGGTCAACTCTTGTTCTTTTCCGACCCCGACGCTATTAGGTTTGCGAGGGCTAGGGAGTCTTTCATTTTGATGCCCTTCGTGGCCCTTGTCTTTCTTTGACCGATATCTTCATTTTTCGAAGTGTCGGATCCCTTCCATTTTCCCCTCTGATTAGTGTTATATAGAGGATGGTTGCCTAGTTGTACTTCCTCTTAAAACAATAATCACCACCACCACCTGTGGGTGGGGGCGGTAGAATAACACCCATGGTATCCCCTGCCTGTCGTAAGAGGCGACTAAAAGGGGCCTCAGGGGCTCTGAACTTTGGAGCGTGGGTTGGCGACCATGAGGCCCTCAACTGAGTCCTGGCATTGCTCCCACTTACTTGTGCCAGGCTCCTAACTTTCATCTATCCTATCCGACCTCTCTTGGTCAACTCTTGTTCTTTTCCGACCCCGACGCTATTAGGTTTGCGAGGGCTAGGGAGTCTTTCATTTTGATGCCCTTCGTGGCCCTTGTCTTACTCTGGCCGATATCTTCATTTTTCGAAGTGTCGGATCCCTTCCATTTTTCTTTCTGAGTAGTGTTATATAGAGGATGGTTGCCCAGTTGTACTTCCTCTTAAAACAATAATCACCACCACCACCACCTCAAAAGTATTGGAACTGGGTGTTAGTAAAATACCAAGCCCAATCAAAGATCAAGAGGAAGAAGAAGTATACTTCAGACAAACAGATATGGAATGTCCGGTAGAGGAAAGTGAACATTTCCGACACATTTTACTCTTTGAGTTTAACCGAGGATCCAGTGCAGCAAGAGCTGCGAGAACAATTTGTGAAGTGTTCGGGAATAAATCAATTGTTGAAAGAACAGCACAAAAATGGTTTTCCCGCTTTCAAGCCGGACGATTTGACTTGCCTGATGATGCACGTTCTGGAAGACATTCAGATTTTGACGAAAATCGCTTGAATGAGTTGCTTCATGAGAATCCTCGTCAAACAACGCGGAAAATGGCGCAAGTTTTTGAATGTGATCAGTCAACTATTGTACCATCTGCATTCGATGGGTAAGTTATAAAAATTGGGTATATGCGAACCACATGTGCTAAGTGACAGTAACAAAAATCAACGATTTTTGCTTGCGCGGCACCAGTTTGCTTATGATAGGCACGAAGCATTCCTTTCAATCATTGTCACCGGTGACGAGAAATGGTGCCTGTATGTCAACATGAAGGAGAGAAAAGAGTGGCTCAGCACATCAAAGAAACCAACTCCCTGTGCCAAGGACAGTGCCCATCCACAGTAAATCATGTTGTGGGTTTGGTGGAACAAAGATAGCATTCTTCACCATGAACTTAATCCGAAAAACGTAACGATTACCTTTGCTGTGTATAGTGATCAGCTAAGACGGCTTGCCGTTCTTACTGACAACAAAAGACAAAGACTTAACTGCAATTGTATGCCGTCTTCTTTTATTACACATTTTCCCTCCATTTCTGCTTTTTGGGCTTTCTTATAACTGGACAGAAGCATCGCAAGTATACTGCAGTCTGGGGGATATAGAGATGAATACACTGTAGTCTCTGAGAACGTTTACATGTAAGAATTTTGAACCATATCAATATCCACACAGTTTTAAAAGTCCCCTATTTACATTAAGGCGTAAAGTGGAGCGAGATTTTTGCCAAACATCTTTAATTTCAACATGCCCCGCTCTCTACGATGATTCTCTCGCAGACGTTGGCACCGCTGCTACTTCTAGTGTATTATTTACTAACTGTATGGTTTATCCTAATTCGCACAAAACGGAGCGATCACGTTTACGAAAACACGTATTTCCATCCTTATCGACATATTTTGCATAAAGCTCAAGTTACTGACTTGAAAATCTTTCATACACATCGCTGATCTGTTCGTAGAAAACGGCCTGTGTGTGGGATAAAAGAATCCATTTACTGTAAATATCAGGATCCTTAGGCAATCGAAAACAAATTACATACGGTGTCCTACTTTTACAGAAATATCGTATTTGCTTATAGGCTCCAGCATTGCACATTTATCTAGTATTACTATAAACTTGTCACGCTAACACAGACAGCACAATAATGGAAATATGGGTACAAATGTACAAGCCTGGAGAGTATCTTGCATTCAGACATACGACGTTACAGTCAGCTGAAAGGACAAGCTGCGGCGCTGCCGTCCATGACTCGCCACGGCTGTGGTTCCATTCACTGTGCGGTCCGCTCTCGAGCTATATTAGTACGCTACAACAATCTTAGATTGATGAGATTGTTAACAGCTTGCTGTTGTAAGTACAAACTTGATATGCTTAAACTAAGTTCTGGGAATACATTTGGAGATCCATTAGGGGAAAAAGTGAGGGGCACATATAAAAGCGGGTGAGTGACAGCGTTCTGCGCAAAGCGAGACAGATGTCACCGCACTGCGTTCATGAACTCTCCGTTTCTTCCAGGGACAGCAGTGGGCTCATCATTTGGTAGGCATGAGTGACTCGGAGGTAAATAAGCTTGTAGATTACAAGTTTTCTCTTTGCCACCCGTATATAACAAGAATACAGCAAATAATACTAATACTTAGGGTGAACTCGAGAAAAACCGCACGAGCCTCGAATTGCACGCATGAAAGAAAAAGGACCAACTGGCGAACATGGGATACGGCGCAGCTAGTGCTTCCCCGCCTTCTTACACGCTGTTCACAACCTCCCGCTCTGATAAAAGTTCCCACTAATGTATTAATTACTGACTTGACGTAAAGGTATTTAGGCCTATAACAAACATCTTCCCGAAATCCTGTCGTCTGTCTGTAATGACTATCAACCACATAATTCCATCCAGCAAGTATCCATTAGAAAACTGAGCCACGTAATGATCATTATTTGAAATATGTTGTTACTTTTAGAAAATAAAATAGATAGTACCAACTGAAAGCGCAAAGCGTTAGCCTTAGAGAACATTGTTCTCATCATTGTGGGATTAACTGCACCAGTTTGGTGCAGTTTGTAGTTCCTATGAATAGTCTAGAGCTGGCTGCAGGAGCTTCAACAACCGGGCATTTTAATAAACGAATGTAACAATATCAATAACGAAGGTTGCCGTAGATACGAGTGATTGCAGTGCGTAGAAGGTAAGGGCTGCACATTAAAACATAGTGTTTCATAACACTGAATGAATATAGAACTGTACCATTAGGATAATGAACTACAGTAGTTGTAGGAGGTTTCACTTTCACGTGTTAACAGCGAGATGATATCTCTAATGCTTAGAGTAGCTTTACTCATGAGAATGGGTATCGAGGCATCTAGGCCAGTGAAGTGTCCTTGTTTTTCTTACAAGCTTTTAGTGTACCTTAATAGTTATAATTTTCTCACAAAATAGACGCAGATTTCCCCATGCCAGGTACCACCCGCCCTGTGGTTGGGGGCAGTAGAATAACATTCATAATATCGTCTGTCTGTCGTAAGAGGCGACCCAAAGGTGTCCCAGGGACTGAAATATGGGAGCGTGGGTTGGCGTCCATGGGCCCCTTATAAGAGTCGCGGCATTGCTTCCATTTACTTGTGCCATGCTATCAATTCTATCTTATCACACTTGGTCATCTCTTGATCTTTTACGGCCCCGAGGCTTATTACGTTGCGAGGACTAGGAAGTCATTCATTTTCACGCCCTTCGTGGCCCTTGTCGTTCTTTGATCAATATCTTTATTTTTGTAAGTGTTGGATCCCTTCCCTTTTCCCCCCTCTGATTAGAATTGTGGATGGTTGCCCTCTTGTACTTCCTCTTAAAACGACAGTCACCACCATCATCACCTAAAGTAATCCCTCTGTGGGTGGGGGCGGTAGAATAACACTCACGGTATTCCCTGCCTGTCGTAAGAGGCGATTAAAAGGGGCCCCAGAGGCTCTGAACTTTGGAGCGTGGGTTGGCG
This sequence comes from Anabrus simplex, assembly GCF_040414725.1. NCBI lineage: Eukaryota > Metazoa > Arthropoda > Insecta > Orthoptera > Tettigoniidae > Anabrus > Anabrus simplex. Next base: position 1,715,172,206 of record NC_090265.1, read on the forward strand.
GCCACGGGGTCCTTAGCTGAGTCCTTGGCACGGCTTCCACTTAATTGTGCTAGGCTCCTCACTTTCATATATCCTATCCGACCTCTCTTATTCAACTCTTGTTCTTTTCTGACCCCGACGCTATTAGGTTTGCGAAGGCTAGGGAGTCTTTCATTTTCACGCCTTTCGTGGCCCTTGTCTTCCACTGACCGATATCTTCATATTTCGAAGTATCGCATTCCTTCAATTTTTTCCCTCTGATTAGTGTTATATAGAGGATGGTTGCCTAGTTGTACTTCCTCTAAAAACAATAATCACCACCACCACCATCACCTAAAGTAACAGTTTCCAGAACTGCGCGTGTAGGTACACCCCGTTATACGAATACTGACAACAACAAAAAGCAAAGATATTAAAATTCACAGATAAATGACAATTTAGATACAACCCATAGATAAGAGTTTCTAAAACAGAATTCTTCCAAGTCCAAACAGAACAAAATCTTATACAACACAAAATGTTTTAAAACAATTCGTTAAGAAATTTCTGTCAATTCCCGTCCCCTAGGTCTCTTTGCAGTCTCTGTATCCATGAATGTTCTCTTTGGTATTCCCTCCCCTGGTGTTATCATCATGTGTCCAAACAATTTCACCTTTGCATTATCAGTTTCTTCTTGAAGTTTATACACTCTCACGCTTCTCCGTATTTCCTCGTTTCGTATTGTATCTCGTCTTGTCTTTCCCTGTACGCTCCTCCAGAACCTCATTTCAGCTGCTCGTACGTTATTTTGGTTCCGCTTAGTCAACGTCCAGGCTGCTGAAGCATAGGTCAGTACACGTTTAAAATAGGGCGAGTATAAAACTTTCTTGCACTTAATTGGCACATCTTAGTTCCATACAATGTCTCTCACACACTGGCAGAAACTTACAAACTGCTGTGATCTTAAACCAATTTCTCCATCCAAATTTACATCTTGTGACATCATGCTGCCCAAATATTTAGAATTTTTCACAACTTCAAGAGGTTCACTTCCTATTTTAATCACTCCCCTGAATTTTCTATTACCTCTCGTCATGATCAAAGTCTTGCTTTTCGCAGCACTAATCTTCATTCGATGTAAAATTAACTTAAATGTACATATCCTAAGCAGTGGCTGAATCGTTTAGCCGATGACAATGATGGCAAATGTGACCTTGTCTGAACGACCGTTGCTATGAAAATTATATTTTCGAAGCAGAAAAAGAAGAAAAATATTGTTTTCTTCAAGTAAAATGTTGGAATTTAAGACTGATGTTTGAAATACTCCTAGCAGTGACTGGTTAAAGTTTGGTGCGTTTTTATGAGCAGATTTCTAAAGTTGCAGTTTGTCAAGACAGGCTTGAAAAACCGGTACCGTACTTGATTTGTTCAAGCGATATTAAAACAATAAAGGCGGCAGGTGAAAAGGTTTTAATCCACATCAATCAACGCACCATGAAACGAACGAAATGTTGGTGTGTGTTTCGTTAAGATTACGTAAACAGTTTGATTTCTGTGATGCTTTAAACATTAACTCTCCAAACTTTTGAAACGGATAGTAGGTGCTGCTGCGATAGCTATTTTCTCAGATAATCTAAACAGTTGAAAGAGAGTTGGGAAATAAATAAATAAATAAATAAATAAATAAATAAATAAATAAATAAATAAATAAATAAATAAATAAATAAATAAATAAAGCTCAAGGGGAACAGTTGAAATGACGTGGTCCTTAGTTGGTCGAAACGAAACAAGAAGAAATAGGTAATTAATTTCACCCACATGTCATTCTGCACAGGAAATGTGTTTTCACGAAGATTTTGTTGAATAGGATAAAGGAAAGACTTTTACTGTTCGAAAGTAGACAAACTGCTGGATGGTTCCAATTACCTGCAGTTATTCATATTGTATTGTCCGGCTCAATGGTTAAATGGTGGCCTTTGGTCACAGGGGTCCCGGCTTCGATTCCCGGCAGGGTCGGGAATTTTAACCATCATTGGTAAATTTCCCTGGCACGGGGGCTGGGTGTATGTATTGTCTTCATCATCATTTCATCATCATCATCATCATCATCATCATCACGACGCGCAGGTCGCCTGCGGGAGTCAAATCGCAATAACTGCACCTGGCGAATATGTCCTCGGACACTCCCGGTACTGATAGCCAAACGCCATTTCATTTCATTAATATTGTATTGATTCTAGCACAGAACAGACATCTCTTATAACACAAGCAGCACACTCCCTCACAAAATACTGTAAAACACGCCGCCTTGACAACCCTTTATTAGTAGTAGGTAACTCATTCATAATTTCAAGACATATGTATGGCGTTTATAATTCTTCCTGTTACTGTTTCTTCCACGGAACGTTTATTTTCTAAAATATAACGTATAAAGAACTAACGAAAGTGGGCATGACCCAATACAGACTCAGCGAACTCACCCTCCTCAACATCGAATATGATGTCAAAGAAATCAGCTTCCCAGAAAGCACGTCATATGGTATAGTTTTATTCGACTCTGGCATGAGTTCAAAGATATAAAAACTAAAGATAGAACCATATCTTATTTATGTTGTATAGGCCTAATCAATCCCTACAAAGTATTCAGTTTTGAAAACATAATCCATCAGTTAGTTTGTTCTTATGGTAAGTTTCAAAAGGATAAACTTTTGCTTTTATCTGCTGCAGTAAAATTTACACGTGATATTGCCAGGTTTTACACATTTTCTTCAAGAAGTCTCCATTTTGCTTTCTACAGGCGGGCTCCTGAGATATTTTTTATGCCTCTGAGTTTGAATAGTTGTGCTGGTTTTCTGCTGCAGTCTTTATTGAAAGTAGATATGGAGGGTTTGTACCTCTGTGGCGTGTTCGACAAAGGATGTGAATCCTCTAAATCAGGTCTGTCCGAAATTTCGTGTAGTGGGGCGCACCTGACTTTTGGTTAAGGAGGCGCGCGCGCTGTTTAATGATGATGATGATGATAATTTTGTTGTTGTTGTTTGAGTCATCAGTCCAAAGAATGGTGTGATGCAGCCCTCCATGCCACTCTATCCTGTGTTAACCTTATCATTTCAACGTAACTATTGCATCCTACATCTGCTCTAATCTGCTTGTCATATTCATATTTTGGTCTAACCCTACCGTTCATACCACCTACACTTCCCTCAAAAACCAACTGAACATGTCCTGGATGTTTTAAGATGTGTCCTATCATTCCATTTCTTCTTCTCTTCAAATTTAGCCAAATCGATCTCCTCTCACCGATTCGATTCAGTATCTCTTCATTCGTGATTCGATCTATCCATCTCACCTTCAGCATTCTTCTGTAACACCACATTTCAAAAGCTTCCATTCTCTTTCTTTCCGAGCTAGTTATCGTCAATGTTTCACTTCCATACAGCACCACGCTCAGATGAATGTCTTCAGAAACATCTTTCTAATTCCTATATCAATGTTTGAAGTGAGCAAATTTTTCTTAAGAAAGCTCTTCCTTGCTTGCGCTGGTCTGCATTTTATGTCCACCTTACATCTACCATCGTTAGTTATTTTACTACCCAAGTAACAATATTCATCTACTTCCTTTAAGACTTCATTTCCTAATCTAATATTTCCTGCATCACCTGTCTTCGTTCGACTGCACTCCATTACTTTTCTTTGGGACTTATTTATTATCATCTTGTACTCCTTACCCAAGGCTTCGTCCATACTATTCAGCAGCTTCTCGAGATCTTCTGCAGATAAAATAACAATATCATCAGCAAATCTCAAGGTCTTGATATCCTCTCCTTGGATTGTGATTCCATTTCCAAATTCCACTTTAATTTCCTTTGCTGCCTGTTCTATGTAAACATTGAAAAGGAGGGGGACAAACTGCAGCCTTGCCTCACTCCTTTCTGGATTGCTGCTTCTTTTTCAAAGCCCTCGATTCTTATGTCTGCAGACTGATTTTTATACAGATTGTAGATAATTCTTCGTTCTCGGTATCTGATCCCAATCACTTTCAGAATCTTAAATAGCTTGGTTAAATCAACATTATCGAATGCCTTTTCAGGATCTACGAACGCCATGTACGTGGGCCTTTCCTTCTTAATTCAATCCCCTAGGATCAGACGTAAAGTCAGGATTGCTTCACGTGTTCCTACATTTCTTCTGAAGCCAAATTGATCTTCTCCCAACCCAGCTTCAACTTGTCTTTCCATTCTTCGGTAAATGATACGTGTTAAAATTTTGCAGGCATGAGATACTAAACTAATGGTGCGGTAGTTTTCACACTTGTCAGCACCAACTTTCTTAGGAATAGGTATAACAACATTCTGTCGAAAATCGGTGGCACTTCTCCTGCCTCACACATATTACACACTAAATGGAATAATTTTGCCATGCTGGTTTCTCCTCAGGCAGTTAGTAATTCAGAGGGAATGTCAACAATTCCAGGTGCCTTGTTCCTATGTAGGTCTCTCACAGCTATGTCAAACTCTGACATCAAAATTGTGTCTCCCATTTCATCATCATCAACACCCTCTTCTTGTTCCAGAACCCAATCATCTACATCTTTACCTTGATACAACTGTTGGATATGTTCCTGCCATCTTTCTGCTTTGTCTTCTTTCCCTAGAAGTGGCTTTCCATCTGAGTTCTTAATATTCATACACCTAGATTTTCTTTCTCAAAGGTTTCATTGATTTTCTTGTATGCAGAATCTACCTTTCCTAGGACCATACAACCTTCGACATCCTTGCACTTCTCCTTCAGCCATTCTTCCTTAGCTAACTTGCACTTTCTATCCACTTGTTTCTTTAATCGTCGGTATTCTTTTCTGCCCTCTTCATTTCTAGCATTCTTGTATATTCGTCGTTCATCAATCAGGTCTAGTGTCTCCTGAGTTATCCATTGATTCTTAGTTGATCTTTTCTTCCTTCCTAAAATTACTTCATTTTTCATAACTATTCACTCTTCCTCTATTGTGTTTCCTTCAGCCTTTTCATTTAGTCCTTGTGCAACATGTTCCTTGAAACAATCCCTCACACTCTTTTCTTTCAACTTGTCTAGATCCCATCTCCTTGCATTCCTTCTGTTCTTCAATTTCTTCAACTTCAGATGGCATTTCTTGACCAACAAGTTGTAGTCAGAGTCAACGTCTTCTCCTGGGAAAATTTTGCAATCCAACACCTGGTTTCTGAATCTCTACCTAATCATAATGAAGTCTATTTGATATCTTCCAGTGTCTCCAGGTCTCCTCCATGCATACAGCCGTCGTTTGTGGTGTTTGAACCAAGTATTGGCAAGGACTAAATTATAATCAGTGCAGAATTCTACCAGCCGACTTCCTCTTTCGTTCCTTTGTCACAATCCGAATTCTTCTACTGTACTACCTTCTCTTCCTTGGCCTACCACTGCATTCCAGTCGCCCATCACAATTCACTTTTACATATTGTATTAAGTCTTCTATCCCTTCATATATTCCTTCGATTTCCTCACCATCTGCTGAACTAGTAGGCATATAAACCTGCACTAATGTGGTGGGCATTGGTTTGGTGTCTATCTTGACCACAATGATTCTTTCACTATGCTGGTCGTAGTAGCTTACCCGCTGCCCTATTTTCTTATTCATTATTAAACCCACTCCTGCAATTCCTCTGTTTGATTTTATGTTGATAATTGGGTAGTTACCTGACCAAAAATTCTGTTCTTCCTCCCAACGTACTTCACTTATACCAACTACATCTAACTTTAGTCTTTCCATTTCCAGTGGCGTATACTGAGGGCTACCAAGGCTATCAGTGAAGCCCAAACCTCAAATGCGAGCAATGGAAATATAATGCACATTATAGTGTAAGCATCTGATACATTATTTCATTTGCAAACTTGAAAGCAATTGAGAAAAGACGTTGCACGTATTTCTGAGAACAAGGCTTCGGAGACTGATATTGCAGCCAGACTCTCATACCGCTCCCCGCGAAACGCCTCACGCGGGTTGCTGCTGTATGCCTACAGGGGTGTGCTAGGCTTCGGTCCATCAGATTGCCACAGCTCACTATCAACCATGCATTACTCATCGTATATACTTCCTTACCTCATCCTTCTGACTTAACTTATTATATAGATAACGGAGTACTGGTATTTCACTCCCGTTTACTTCTACATCCTTGTAGGAAGACACTGCAGGTCTACTGTTTTAGGAGTAATATAGTTTTATTTTTATAGGTAGATCTGCTAAAATGAATTGCTATCTTTCAGGTTTAGTGTTCTCTTTTGTTGGTTGGAATCGAACCCGTGATCATGGGTCGGACACCACCACTGATCTTCCGAGTAAGATAATTAACCAGTGAACGATCGGTACGGCCGCTGTAAAATTCAACGTTTTATTTAACGATTATGATGATGATGTTAATAATAATAATAATAATAATTATAATAATAATAATAATAATAATAATAATAATAATAATGGTGCATAACATCTGTATAGGCTTGGTGGTGACCTAATAGGGATAAAATGAATGGCGAAAAGGTCATAAACACCCAGTCTCCAAGCCAGAGAAATTAAGAGTATGAGGGGTTGATTCTGAAAATTGATCCGGGGCCGTCGGACCAAAGGCAAGAGCATTCTATCCATTTAGCCTCAAAGCTGGACTGCAATTTGCTAAATCTTAGGCTACCATAACGATTGATCAGGTGTTGAGTATTGGCAGTGGCAGAGGCCAGGGCAGTAGCTTGTGAAGCAGCCTTGACAACGCAGCAGGCTTCTCCGTGGGCTACTGGCTACAGCTCAAAACGCTTAAGGCTTGACGTTCCCTAAACCAACTACCGAAAAGGTGTAACCTAAGTCTAGTGGTAGCCCACGTCTTGATACCAGCATACGCCACTGTCCATTTCCCATTTCAGATTCTCTAACCTACCACAGCGATTCAAACTTCTAACATTTTACGCTCGAACTCGCAGAATGTAAGTATCTATCTTCCTGATGATCGCCCCCTCTCGTGTAGTCCCCACCCGGAGATCCGAATGGGGGACCAGTTTACCTCCGGAATATTTTACCCGGGAGGAAGCCATCATCAGTACATCATTCATACAGAGAGAGTTGCAGGTCCGCGGGAGTTAGTTACAGCTGTAGTTTCCCGTTGCTTTCAGCCGTGTAGCAGCATCAACACAGCTAAGCCATGTTGAGTATTATTATAAGGCCATATCAGTCAATCATCTAGACTGCCGTCCTTGCAACTTCCGAAAGGCTGCTACTCCCCTTTCGACGAACCATTCATTAGATTGGTCTCTCAACAAATAGGTACCCATCCGATATGATTGCACCTGCGGCTCAGCTATCTGCTTCATTGGGACACGCAAGCCTCCCCACCGCGGTAAGGTCACAAGTAGGCTAATACAGAATGAATATTTTTAAACGTATCGTACTTACGTCGCATGTTCTCTGTAAGTTACGAAACAGTATCGCTCCTCACTTTCACTATTAAAACGGTAGGTTCGTAAACATTTAGTCGCATATAAAATAATAACTGATGCATCATTTTCGCAGTCAGTATAAATGAAAACTGAAGTAGTGAAAATGCAACTCTTCACTGTCCGGCTCCATGGCTAAATGGTCGTGAAAGTCTACGTATTAACATTATTATTATTATTAGCTACGGTTAATGTTGCTACATTTAAATCTGCATTTGGAGGGCGCTAAAAATGTATGTCAGGGGCGCCATGGCACCCGCGCACTCCCCCTGTGGGTGGGGGTGGTAGAATAACACCCACGGTATCCCCTGCCTGTCGTAAGAGGCGAGTAAAAAGGGCCGCACGGGCTCTGAATTTGAAGCGTGGGTTGGCGACCACGTGGCCCTCAGCTGAGTTCTGGCATTGCTTCCACTTACTTGTGCCAAGCTCCTCACTTTCATCTATCCTATCCGACCTCCCTTGGTCAACTCTTGTTCTTTTCCGACCCCGACGCTATTAGGTTTGCGAGGGCTAGGGAGTCTTTCATTTTCACGCCCTTCGCGGTCCTTGTCTTCCTTTGGCCGATATCTTCATTTTTCGAAGTGTCGGATCGCTTCCATTTTTCCCTCTGATTAGTGTTATATAGAGGATGGTTGCCTAGTTGTACTTCCTCTTAAAACAATAATCACCACCACCACCACCTCAGCTGAGTTCTGGCATTGCTTCCACTTACTTGTGCCAAGCTCCTCACTTTCATCTATCCTTTCCGACCTCCTTTGGTCAACTCTTGTTCTTTTCCGACCCCGATCCCCCTGTGGGTGGGGGCGGTAGAATAACACCCACGGTATCCCCTGCCTGTCGTAAGAGGCGACTAAAAGGGGCCTCAGGGGCTCTGAACTTTGGAGCGTGGGTTGGCGACCACGGGGTCCTCAGCTGAGTCCTGGCATTGCTTCCACTTACTTGTGTCAGGCTCCTCTCTTTCATCTATCCTATCCGACCCTCCTTGGTCAACTCTTGTTCTTTTCCGACCCCGACGCTATTAGGTTTGCGAGGGCTAGGGAGTCTTCCATTTTCACGCCCTTCGTGGCCCTTGTCTTTCTTTGACCGATATCTTATTTTTCGAAGTGTCGGATCCCTTCTATTTTTCCCTCTGATTAGTGTTATATAGAGGATGGTTGCCTAGTTGTACTTCCTCTTAAAACAATAATCACCACCACCACCACCTTTCCGACCCCGACGCTATTAGGTTTGCGAGGGCTAGGGAGTCTTTCATTTTCACGCCCTTCGTGGTCCTTGTCTTCCTTTGGCCGATATCTTCATTCTTCGAAGTGTCGGATCCCTTCCATTCTTCCTTCTGATTAGTGTTATATAGAGGGTGGTTGCCTCGTTGTACTTCCTCTTAAAACAATAATCACCACCACCAACCACCCGCGCACGCCGCGATGGACAGGCGTGCTCTAAAGAAACTGATCCTCTCCAGGGTCATAAACTTCAGATATTGCTCTCGTCTTTTGGACGCTGAAGGCTGCTCACGCCATGTCAACTACAGGTTCAAGGGATGTACGTTCGAGCCGCTTCTGGGGAGGTAGGCAACTTATGCTGCACCGCCACATGGCCTCTGTTAAGCGTCTTCAACCACGACCGGTTCCGCTGCCTCTGGTATCACACAGCATCTAACTGATAATAATATCATCCGGAAAAACATTACAAAAATCTATGAGACGAAAGCTAATTCCCTTTTGCACCAATAGAATGTCTACAGCTTAGAAAATTCAACTAGTAAAAACATCATTCTCTAGGCAGGCACAGTTCACATACACTTACACGCTAAAACTGCTGTTTATTCGAATTCGCCCAAGACGGGGTGATCACGTTTACAGAAACAGGTCTTTCTGTCCTCATCGGGACATTTTTCAATAAGGCACAAGTTACTGACTTGAAATTCATTTATACACATCGCTGATCTGTTCGTTGAAAACGGCCTGTGCGTGGGAAAAAAAAATCCTTTTACTGTGAAAATCAGGATCCTTAGCAATCGAAAACAACTCACGTACGGTGTCCTAGTTTTACAGATATATCGTATTTACTTACACAGCCCGGCACTGCACACGTTAACAGAGAGAGCAAAATAATGAAAACATCGGTACAAATCTACAAACGTGGAGAGTATCTTCCATACAGCCATACGGCGTTGTAGTCAACTGAATGTACGAACTGCGGTGCTGCCGGCCATGACTCGACACGGCTGTGGTTCCGTTCACTGTGCGGTCCGCTCTCGAGCTAAATTAGTATGCTACAAGAATCTACAGAAGAAGAAGAAACAGCAGAAGACGTTCAACATCCCTTCAACTATCCATCACCCTATCAATCCCCCCTCCCCAACAGCAATCAACTGCACCACAACAACAATCTACCTATCAATCTACCCTCTCCCCTCAAGCCAACCCTAATTAAGACACGCATCAAGACGACATCGAAGAAGAAGAAGAATAAGAATAAGAAGAAGTCAACTACACTGTTCGTCTCTTCTGCGTCCGCAATAATTCCACCTTCCCAGTCTCAGCTAAGTGCCAAGTACTCATTTTCATTCTGAATTACCCAGACCCACTCCCTCTAACCCGGAAAACAATAATCAGTACACTTATGCTCCTCTTCAATGAACACCTTGCCGTCATAGAAGAATCCCACAACAACCTCCTAATGGTCACTCCCCGCCGCGACACATCTATCAGAACCATCCTCGAAGCCTTAGAACCAACAAATATTCCCACCTCCGTCATCATAAATCCCCTCTACAATACCTCAAATCAGCAAGTTATCATCGAACCGATCACCCTGTGGGTGGGGGCGGTAGAATAAGACACACGGTATCCCCAACCTGTCGTAAATGGCGACTAAAAGGGGCCTCAGGGGCTCTGAACTTTGAAGCGTGGATTGGTGACCACGGGGCCCGAAGCTGAGTCCTGGCATTGCTCCCACTTGTACCAGGCCCCTCACTTTCATCTATCCTATCCGACCTCCCTTGGTCAACTCTTGTTCTTTTCAGACCCCGACGGTATTACGTATGGAGGCCTACGGTGTCTTTCATGTTCATGCCCTTCGTGGCCCTTGTCTACCTTTGGCCCATACCTTCATTTTTCGAAGTGTCGCACCCCTTCCATTTTTTCTCTCTGATGATAAGTGTTATATTGGGGATGGTTGCCTAGTTGTACTTCCTCTTAAAACAATAATCACCACCACCACCACCACCACTCATCGAACCGAAGACCGTCAATCAGCAAACACAAACCTCACTATTTCCCTTCTCCACCCACCCTGCAAAAACTACGTAGCCGTACAATCCATCCCACCCACAGAAGATTTCCAGTCACAAACCAGTCCATCCCAAGTTGACTTCTTTCAACAAATCAATTTTCCTCCCTTCCTTCCACCCAAACCTAAAAGAAAACCCAAAGGAATCCAAGGTACTCCCAAAATTACTAATTTCACTATCCAAACCACACCCCCAACTGCAGATATTTCACTACAGGCCTACCCCCTCACCAAGACATGCAATCGCAAACCATACCATTCCCATCCTCACTCCTCCATCCCACCTGTACATAAATCAATTCAAGCCATCAAGCAGACCACAACCACCCCCTCACAAACAACTCCCAATCCACAGACACCCAAGAAGAAACGCACACTTAGCAAGCAACCTTCGTCGTCAAAACTCACGACCAACAACTCACCGCACCCCCACCCACACCTAACACCCACTCACCACCACCCGACCCATCTCTCACCATATGCTATAATTGCCTCAAACTGGATCACCATGCTGCTAGATGCAGAAATTACACCCGCTGCAATAGGTGTGGCGGTCCACATCGCCACACTGAATGCACGGTGCCTCGGGACCAGGCGTGGTGCGCGAACTGCAATGGTAGTCACGCGGCTTCGTTTCCTGGATGCCCATACTTCACAAAGGCAATTATAGCTAAACCCAGGAAACAAACACACCAAAAATCACGCACAAATCCAACCACTCACTCAGGCGCACCACTACTCCGTCCTCCCACCCCCACCACCCCCGCCCAACCAGATAAACAACATTATTACTTCTAAACCTCCTAACCAGCCAACCATTTCCAATTTAGGGCCATCTCGGTGGATCGAGTAGCTGAGTACCCTGAAAACCTCCCCTCAAGTACCCCTCATCCTCCCACGCCCCACCAAGGAATCAACCCCGCCATGATTAAGCAAGAAGACCAACGAAAGACCTCACTTACCACGCTTATGCTAAGCCTTCTTCTCACTCCCCACCTGCAATATCACATAAATCAAACCTGGTACCAATAAAAATAGTAATCATCACCACTACAATCCATGACCTAAAGATGAAGCACCGGTCTCGGAACGAGACACGCTGCAATGCAATTGCCGAGCTATTATGCTGTATTTCAAATTAACATCTGCACACTCTCATTAAATATTAAATACAACAGTTTAGTAAATGTGCAGTCACTGCGAAAATACCAGATACATGCCCGTTACCCAACAAAGGTAAACCTTGGGCGCGGTTAGTACTTGGATGGGTACCACATATCTGAAACACTAATTTCTGTGTCAGCCATACACTCAAGCGAATTGCTGGACTTTTTCCATTTACCTGCATTTATCAATATTTTTCAATTAATAACTTTAAAAAAAATCCACTTATCAACAGTTAAGCAACATTGGATGTGGTCACCCATTGGATGGGTGGCAAACGTCCGCACTTTCACTGATCATACATTTTGCATAATTCATTAATAACTACAGTATTACAACCACTCTCTAATAATACACTATTGCATTATACTTTTCAACTAAATACAAGTTTTCACTAAACGGCTGGGTGAGGAGCATTAAATTGCACCGGTACCAGCAACTGTAAGGGCTTTTAAATTTCTAATGGACTTAGATTGCCGAGATTGTTAACAGCTTGCTGTTGTAAGTACAAACGTGATACCTTTAAACTAAGTTCTGTGAATATATTTCGAGATTCATTAGAGAAAAAGAGTGAGGGGCACGTAAGAAGGCGGGTGAGTGAGAGCGTTCTGCGCAGAGCGAGACAGATGTCACCGCACTGATTTCATGAACTCTCCGTTTCTTCAAGGGGTAGCAGTGGGCTCATCATTTGGTAGGCACGAGTGACTCGGAGGTAAATAAGCTTGTAGTTTACAAGTTTTCTCTTTGCCTCCCGTATATAACACGAATATAACAAGTACCGGTAATACCAATACTTATAGAGTGAATTCGAGAAAAACCGCACGAGCCTCGATTTTCACTCATGAAAGAGAAAGGACCAACTGGCGATCACGGAATACGGCGCAGCTAATGCTCACCCGCTTTCTTACATGCTGTTCACAGCCTCCTGCTCTGTTAAAAGTTCCCACTAACGTATTAATTACTAAGTTGACCTAAACGTATTTATAACAGACATCTTCCCGAAATCCTGTCATCTCTCTGTACCGACCATCATCCACATCATTCCATCTAGAAAGTATCCATTAGAAAACTAAGCCACGTAATGATCATTCCAAATATGTTGTTACTTTTAGAAAATAAAATAGATTGTATCAACTGTAAGCGCACTGCGTTAGCTTTAGAGCACATTTGCTCTCGACATTGTGGAAGTAACTGCACCAGTAACTGCACCAGTTTGGTGCAGTCTGTATGTCCTATGGAAAGTCTAGAGCCGGCTGAAGGAGCCTCAACAAACGGGCATTTTAATAAACGAAGGCAACAATATCAATAACGAAGGTTACCGTAGATACGAGTGATTGCAGCGTGTAGAAGGTAAGAGCTGCACATTAAAATATAGTACGGTGTGTAATAACACAGAATGAATATAGAACTGTACCATACTGAACTACGGTAGTTGTAGGAGGTTTCATGTTCACGTGTTAACAGCGGGATGATATCCCTAATGCTCAGAGTAGCTTTACTCATGAGAATGGGTATCGAGGCAGCTAGGATAGTGAAGTGTCCCTTGTTTCTGTTACAAGCTTTTAGTGTAGGTACCTAACTTAATAGTTATGATGTTCTCATTAAATAGACACAGATCTTCCCATGCCAGTCACCATCCTCCCTGAGGGTGTGGGCGGTATTCTCTGCCTGTCGTAAGAGGCGACCAAAAGGTGTCCCCAGGGACTCTGAATATGGGAGCGTGGGTTGGCGACCATGTGGCCCTTAGCAGAATTCTGGCATTGCTTCTATTTACTTGTGCCAGGCTATCTATTCTATCCGATCATACTTGGTCATCTCTTATTCTTTTCCAGCCCCGACTCAAATTACATCGCGAGGGCTAGGAAGTCTTTAATTTTCACGCTCTTCGTGGCCCTTGTCGTTCTTTGATCAATATCTTAATTTTTCAAAGAGTTGGATCCCCTCCCTTTTTTTCCCTCTAATTCCTCGTAAAAGAGCAGTCACCACCATCATCACCAAAGGTACCAGCTAAGTAGCATATTGGGCAGGAAGTTTCCTCCCTTGCCTCTTATACGGAGTAAGTGCAAATACAGTAGAGACTGTATTTGGTAAGTGTTTCGAAGTTTTCCCATGAAAACAATCTCAACACATTAAAGTTTCGAACAAATGAATTGGTTATTTGAGAAACAACATAATTCAAGTTCCCAGAAGGGAACCATAATTTAATTTCATCGATTTTAATATTTTATAACTTGCCTCATAAACTGCACAAGGCACCATGTAAAATATTCTAAAATACCGTACGAGTAGGCCTACGCTATAACACTCACAGGTACAGGTAAGAAAGTTCTCATGGAGAAACAAATAGAGGAGTTCTCGTCATGAAGGAATATGTTGGTGAATCTGTTTACCACTGTTTACTAGAGAAAAAATAAAAGTCATTGACTTATGGTGTTACTCAAAGAAACACAGAAATTGATACGGTAGCCTAGGGCCTAGTGTAGGCCGTCCACTAGTGAACTTCACTGAACTCGGAACCGAAAATAAGCGATCGTTGCCGAGTGTGAAAGGCGGCAGAAAAAGCAAAGCTGGAGTGAGCTGTTTCTGTATGTTTTTGGGTAACGATAATTTTTTTTATTGTGATGTAATATTAAAGTTTGGCTAAGGTAGATTCAGTGTGTTATATATTTCACTACATATTTGGTGACCCCGACGTGATTCAGTGACGGAAGAACGTAATAAACATTGCGAAGTACGGTACATACAGTAAGTGTTGTGTAAGCATGAAGAACAACTGGTATGCCGACTGCAAATTAATCTCATCTCATTCAGGACACATGATGGGCTGACATGGTAAGCATCAAGATCCCTCCTTCCTGGATAGAAAATCTGAAAATATGGTTATTTCAAGTTGGTAGCTCAGTCTTCTATCTCAAGATTTACCCAATATGACATTAAATTGAACTACCTACCTCGTGTCTCAGCTCGAACCTAAAAACCTTGAAAAAATTTGGGACATTATTAAAAGTTCGGAACCGGATAAATATTCCGCGGCTAAAAAAGCGCCTTCTAAATATCTTCAACGAAAGCTAAGATGAACAAATAAAACGGTTGGTAATAGGCCTAGCTTTTAAGGAAAATCTAGTTGTTAGCAGGCGCGAATGTTTCCGTAAAAGTGCTTCGTAGCTTGTGACTTAAGAAATTACCGTACACCATCAAACATGTTTTAACCCTATCTGATGGAAACTTAGAAAAATAGCAATTATGGGTGACAAAATCATTGAAATGCATCCCTGCAGTAAGCTTTACAGTGGAGAAAATAGCGGTAGGCTTACTGATGCATCCGTTAAGTAACGACGCTATCACGAAACACTGTGGACAGATAGCCGCCCTAGAGCAGCAGATAGCTTCAATGCGCACTTTTAGGGAAGACTGACTCCAATCCTCAGATCGTAATATTAAAAAAACATGGCGACCGATGTAGCCGGATTGCTGGTATTCGCTAACACTAAAATATTATATAAACGGCGATAATTTAATATGATAAATGTAACATTGTAGGGAAAATCACTTTTACACGTATGAAAACGCTTCGCCAACAAGTACGCACCACATATAATCAACTAGAATCACATATATTCTACCAGAAAAGAGACCAATAAGCTGATTATGTAGACATTTCAATTCGTCAAATAACGTTTTTTCTTAGATTTCACTTCGCTGGATGAAGATCGAGAGTAGCATAATGTCTGAGGATTGGAGTCGGTCTTGTTTTAGGCCCCGCAATCGAAGTTCGAGCCTAAACCGAAGCAAACAAAAGTACGGTCCAGACGGAAAGTACCGGTAGGCCTACTGTTTCTACCACTTCCGAATTGGTAAAAAGTGCTTCCCTGACAAATGCAAGCCTCCATACTTGTGGAAAATATTGGAAAACTCCAATTCCAAACAGTAATACGGTAGTGTTGGCAGCAAGCTCCACTATTGAAAATAATGATTGCTGTAATCCCCGTTTATATGTAAGTAACAAGGCATATTAGGAGCAGATTTTCTGAAGAAGCTCAACTTACTGACTTAAATAAAAAGCAGTTATTTGATGGCGAGACTAAACTCTGTGTCATGAGTGAAGTAATGACCATCACAGCTGGTAATGCCATCAACACAATGGCCAAAGACAAAAACTTTGCTGATCTGTTATAAAGTTGCCCAGATTTAAACAAACCAAATTTACTACCCACCCAAATGAAGCACAATATTCAATACTTCATCCCAAGTAAACGCCAAGCAGTACCGGTATACTGCAAGCCCATGCAGCTGGATTCTTGAAAGCTACATATCGCTAAACAGGAATTTCAGTTCATGTAAATCTATAGAATTGTTCGACCATCAAATTCAAACTGGGCTAGTCTTCTCCACATAGTTCTTAAAAATGATGGAACTTTTCGACTGTGTGGTGATTACAGATGACTGAATGCACAAACTATCCCAGACCGATATCTGATTCCTCAGACTGAAGATTTTCAACATATTTTGAGGGGTAAGAAAATATTTAGCAAGCTTTACCTGTTCAAGGCATATTTCTAAATCTATGGAGCAGAGGAAGAGAAACCTAAAACCACCATTTGGGTTATATGAATTTAATGTGATGCCATTTGGACTCTGTAACACACCAAGCAGTTTTCAACATTTCATTAATGAGGTATTTCATGGCCTAGATTTTATTTTTCCATATCTTTGCTTAATTGCTCAGCATCAGTAGAGGAATATTGTGAGCATCTTCAGACTGTGTTTGAGAAGCTACATGAATTTGACCTCCGAATTAATGTTTCCAAGTCTGTACTTGGTGTAGAACAATTGAAATTTTGGGACACTTAATCACCACAGAAGGCTCCAGACCCATACTGGATAAGTGAAAGCTAAAAGCAATTGTTGACTACAAACTATCACCTTCGTGTATTCTTAGATACCATTAATTTCTACAGACAATACCTCAAGGATGCAGCGGAAGTGCAGTCTCTTTTGCATTCTTGTATGAAATGTGCTAAGAAGATAGATAAGCCAAATATTAACTGGAAGATGCCACAAAATTTGTAAAATATAAGCAGGACTTGGCAAGTGCAACACTGCGTACCTTCCCAGACCTAACGTACCAGCTGGCCCAGGCAGTAGATGCAGGTGACTTTGCAGTAGGATGTGTTCTACAACAGAATGAAAAAAAAAAAAGGATGGAAACCTACTGGATTATTATTGAAGAAGCACACACACTTTCCCCACGTGTCTAACGATGGAATCCCCCATGACCAGAGCCTCAACCCTACCCACCTCATTTGATCCCCTCCCCTCCTGGCCAGCCCTTTCTTTCCTGATAGCTGCAGAAGCTACTTCCTCCTCCTTTTTCTCCTTCCCATGATCGTGTTCCACCTGTCTTTTCCTATCCTCTACTCTACATTTCCCTTTAACGTACCAAGGGAGATGTTCAATAAATTTCCAATTTCTTTGCAATCATTTAAGAAAAGGCTAGGAAAACAGCAGATAGGGAATCTGTCACCTGGGCGACTGCACTAAATGCTGACTGGCAATTTTTTATGTCTTGTTATTTTGTTTCTTTGACATCCCATGCAGGCTTGCATCCATTATAGACATTATTCTTGATATCAGGCCAGAAAATCTTGGAAGTCATGAGTGTAACAGTAGTTTTTATCACTTGATTCACCATATTGTGGATATGAAGAAATAATTGTTTGCAAAATTCTTCTAGAATGTATGCTCTGACAATAATTCTAAAGATCATGTGCTAACTTCTAAGGTTTGGATGTAGACTTTTTCTCTTTGCATCATGACTTCATTTTCTAGAAGTGTAGAAAAATCTTGGAATAAAATGGGAATAGTGCAATGGGCTTGAAACTTTATTGCAGCAGCATTGTTCTTTTACTTGGGGTGAACAATTTAGGGTATCTCCTATAAGCCTTTGTGAAATTGTTTATAAACTTATTACTAATCACTCACATGAAGGGACTGTAATGGTATGCTAAAAGAGGAGCAGGATTCAAACGAGTTCCGGGACAGCGAGACACAAAGCTGACTGTCCACGCAAATCAACAAGAGGAAAGACTGAAGATGGATATGAACAACTAATGTACTATTGAATGTGGCAAATTTTCCTGTGATGTCTAGAGGATATTTTGATCTGCTTATACTAATTGGACTGCTTAGCAAGAAGTGTATAAAAATCTTGGAATAAAATGGGAATAGTGCAATGGGCTTGAAACTTTATTGCAGCAGCATTGTTCTTTTACAACAATTCTAAAGATCATGTGCTAACTTCTAAGGTTTGGATGTAGACTTTTTCTCTTTGCATCATGACTTCATTTTCTAGAAGTGTAGAAAAATCTTGGAATGACTCAAACACACAGCAAGAAGATTCACTGTATAAAACAAGGTGCGTTCATAAAGGAGATGCAGTGGCTTTGTTCATATCCCTACGTTTAACTATGGCTTAACAGCATCTAGTTTATTGCGTTCAGGAGGCGGAGGGGCTGGCTGTCTTGAGAATGGTTTTTCCATTATCCTGCACTCAGGCAATTGCTGGGACAGTTCCTTTGATAGGCGGCGTCCACTATCCCCTCTCCATCAGGGTACGGAATGAAAACGTTTTAGTAGTAGTATTATATTCTCCTTTATCTCACATAACAGATGATCAGTAATCATTATTGTCATCCATTTAATGCCTCAAGTCTGCTAGTGCGTCTGTTTCAACGCATATATTCTTCTTGATTTTCTCGTCTTACTCTATGCAGCTCACTTGCTAGGTCAGCCTCTACTTCTATCATCTTCCTCTTATTTTGACCTGACAAGTTTAAGCATTCAGTGGCGTATACTGAGGGCTACCAAGGCTATCAGTGAAGCCCAAACAGCAAATGAGACAATGGAAATCTTAAAGAACATTATAATGTAGGCATCTGACACATTGTTCCATTTACAAAACTTGAATGCAATGAGAAAAAACATTGCTCGTATTTCTGAGTGCAAGGCATCGGAAACCAACATTGAAGCCATGGCTGTAAGTCCCCCCTCGACTCACCTAGCGCGGCTTGCTGCTGTGTATCAGAACGGTGAGGAGAGTCAGGGGACCGAGGGGATAGGTGTGCAAAGCTTCAGTCCATCAGATCACCACTGCTAACCAAGGAAAGAGAGCAAACATGCGTTCCTTATCACACATACTTCCTCACCTCATACTTCTGACTTAATTTTATAGATAATAGAGTGTTGGTATTTCACTCCCTTCTACTTCTACATCTTTGTAGGAGGGCACTGCAATATCTGCTGTTATAGGAGTAACGTAATTTCCTTTTTATATGTAGATCTGGTAAAATGAAATATAATCTTTCAGGTTTAGTATTCTTTTTTGTTGTTTGGAATCAAACCAGTGATCATGGGTCGGACACCACCACTGATCTACCGAGAAAGGTAATAAACCAGTGAACGACGTGTACGACCACTTGTAACACTGTAGAATTCCACATGTTTATTTGATGATAATAATAATAATCATAATAATAATAATAATAATAATAATATGGTGCATAGCCTCTGGAAAGGCTTAGTGTTGACCCAATGAAGTTGAAACAAATGGCGAAGATGTCATAAACACCCACTTCCGAAGCGAGGGGAATTAAGAGTATAAGGACGTTGATTCCGAGAATTGAACCGGGGCCATCGGACCAAAGGCAAACATTCTACCCATTTAGCCATAAAGCCAGACTTTAATTTGTTAAACCCAAAGCTGCCATTTACACTGATCAGGTGCTGAGTTTTGGCAGTGGCAGAGGCAAAGGCAGTAAGTTTTGAAATGGCATCAACAACACAGCGGGCTGGCTACTCTGGTGGCTCAAAACACTTAAGGCTTGACGTTCACTAAACCAACTATTGAAAAGGAGTAACCTAAGTGTAGTGGTAGCCCACATCTTGATCGCAGCATACGCCACTGTAAGCATTGAATCCTCCATAGAGCGGCTATGGAACTCAAGAGTTTTCTTATGCTTAGACCTGAACAGACACCAACAGAACAGAAATTCACTTTACACTAGACATCTAAATCTCAGCCCATATAATTATTTCGAATTGTGACGTGTTTGAGTGTCACAATACAGGATAAGTAAGACTTAAAGGCAGAATCGTGGGACTTGAATTTCGTCATTCAAGGTTTACAGTTCCTTCATACTGAGAGATCCCACTCCCATTGAGGTTGAAATACTTTTCTATTTGTGTTAAATTAAAGGAAATGTTCCGACATATTAAAGAATTGCTGTTGCACTTGGGTTTCAATGCAGACTTTCTTGTTGTAGATCTAAACCCTCCTGATTGTCATAATACAATACCAGAAATTGTTTCCAAGGCAATATGTTTCCTTATAATACAAGTTAGGTGGCATAACGTAATGAAAAATTTATGACAGGTCTGAGGGACTATCATATTTCTAGTACCAGTACTGTATCATAATATAATTGGATCATGATCTTAAGCATTTAGCCTTATCGATAAATCTTCCCTTATTTACAGATTATGATCATGCAACCAGAGTTATTTCTCTCAAAGGATGACTCAGTTATGAAGTTTTAGCTCTATTAATGAATTGAGCTTAAATATGGCAAATTTTCTGGTGATGATGATGGAATGACCATCTGTAACAGTAACTAGTGTTATTATTTTATTACTGTCAGTACGATGATCACACTCGACAGAGCTACAGGAGAAGGAAGGGACCGGAAATTATTTAACATCGTGGGAACACAAGGGATGTTTCGGATGTTGCAAGGATGTAAAAGGGCTCTGCAGCATTAATTATAAATAGGTCAGATAATGTGTCTTGATATGGAATTGTTATGTGCATTGTCTGGTTGTTCATTTTTAGGAAATATGAGTGAAGCTGAATTTTTGACGTTTTCCTTATTATGGCATTAATTGATATTTTACCAACTATTATGTCATTTCAGAGTTATTGGTGGATATTTCATTAAAGTTTGCCTTAGATTATTTTGCATCACATGGACATTTGTCCAGGAAGTACATGATCCTTTCAAATAAATAATAAAAATATGTCACTATTCGAATCAGCCAACAAAAAATGTAAAGGTTTGATGCTAATATCTATCATTTTTGATGATTCTTTTCATGTCACTTCCACACAACCCTAACTGTACAGGTGTTAGGGGTGTCTTACCCCAGCAGTATTTTTCTCCAGATGGTACATCATAATTATGTGTAGCAAGTTTGGTTGAGAGCTATGCTCCAACACACACACATACATCAAAATATTGGCTATTTAGGATATTTTCTTTTTCACCCCTTTATACACCCATGCCAATGGTGGCGAAATTTGGACATAAATGCCACCTGGAGTGTCACTATTTTTAACATTAATATTGGTTATTTTCAATTGTGTTTTCATGTCATTTCCCAAACCTCATCCGTAGGGGTGCTTGGGGTGTCTTGCACTCGTATATTTTTTCTAAAGTAAATCACATGTTAACCTAATTAAATTCAGGGCTATGCTGAAACATACACACATACATCAATTATCTCGGTCATTTTTGACAGTTTCTTTCATTTCACCCCTTTTCACCCCCAGTGCCAATGGAGACTTAAACAGCATCCTGAGCATCACTATTAATCTCAGCAACCCTGAAAAGTATGGATTCGACACCGTTATTGGTCATTTTTGATTATTTTTTCATGTCAACCCTCTCAACACACAACCTTAGGGGTTCAACAGGTGACTTAAGACCATAGAAATTTTTTCCAGATAGTAAGTCAAATGTGTTTGGTTGAGAGGTATGTTGGAACATACAATAATCTTGGTTACTTTAGACATTTTATTTTTCACCACTTCTCATGCTCTCATGCGGATGGTGGCTGAACTTGTACTTAAATGTCATCCGGAGTGTCACTATTCATCTCCGCAACCTCGAAAACCGTGGAATCAACATTGACACTTTTCATTATTTCTACACGTCACTCCCTACCTTCTAAGCGTGTCTTACCCCCACAGTATTTCTCTCCAGATATTATTAAATCATACGTGTACCAAGTTTGGTTGAAATTGCAGGTTTGCCTATAGTCGCCTGTCATTTTTAATTGTTTAGGTTCTTTGATATCTTATGTGAAGATATTGCTCCTTAATGTACGCAAGTCACTAAGTACAGAATGTATTACGGGCTAGGGACAAGCCATTGATAGCAATTCTTGGAGGGTCATTTACTGATGTGATTTTAGGATTACTCAATGTAGACTGAACTTAGAGACCTATCAATGCCTGTTGAGTGATTAAAAAAAAAAAAAAAAAAAAAAAAGTGAATTGGTCCAGTAGAAGGCCAGAGAGACCATACAAAGCTGTTTTAGTAAGATTTTTTAATATATAGATCTTTATTAACACAAGAAATGTAGGCTGTTTTACATGATATTGCTTTACCTATCTATTGTTATTTTTCCTAAGTGGTAGCTAAATGTGATGACTAGGGCTCGGAAATTCATGCATTTCATGTTTCATTTAGGGGTTAAAAATGTATGCTTATACATTATGTGCAAAAATTATGGAATTTTCATTCATTTGAACATGCTTTCATGGTGCATATAACTGGATATTTTTGTGATTTTGATAAATGCATCATATTTTAATATTTTAGCTCCTATATGGCATATTTTAATCAGTTTAATGTTTTTTACGGTATTTTTAATCAGCTTTTTTCATCTGGTTGATGCTGGCAGTAATGCTGCGCATGATGATGCAACTTGTCATGTGGTGAGGAGTTATGATGTCACGCAGTGAATCCCCTGTTTCATTATCTACCCTCAAGTTTTGTGCTTAGCTGTCGACTGGCTGTCCATTGAGTCATGTAATGGTGTTGTGAACTGGTTGTGACCAAACTATGTTTCGCATAAAAAGTTCTTTAAATGCCGAAAATAAGAGCAACTTCGAGTTGTAGATTAACTAATTTACAGAAGGAGTTTTCAGGTGACTTATTATCTACAGAGTACTGTTCTGTGGAGCATGTGATAAAACTATAGGGAGTGAGAAAAGGTAAACACAGCAAAACATAAGGATAATTTAACTAGCAAACTCGCAAATAAAGAGCCTGTTCAGAAACAACTATTAGAGTGTTTAGGAAGTAGGATTAGTGAATTTTCTTACAACTTGTGCCAAGAATTTTTAGCTGCTGTTATTCCCTTGTATAAAATTAATAACCCCACATTAAAACGTTTTCTTGCCAAATACCCTCGACAACATGTGCCTGAAGCAAGTACATTGCGTAAGACTTATGTAGGACATTGTTACAATATAGTATTGTCAAATTTATAAATTGAATTAGCGGAACAGTTTGTGTGGTTGTCTATTGATGAAACCATTGATTCTGAGGGCCGATTTATTGCTAATGTAATTGTGGGTGCCTTAAATAAGGAACAAAACTGATACCATATCTTCTTAATGTGTGTGAATTGCCAGCCACTAACAATGTAACTGTAACGCAGTGTGTGATGGACTCATTGAAATTATTATGGCTATCTGGAATCAAAAACGACCGGCTATTTTTATTTGTTACCGATGCAGGTACTTATGGTTAAATCAGGACAAACACTGAAAGGCATTTTTCCTAACTTAATTCATATAGCTTGTTCGGCACATGCTCTTAATCGCATTGCTGAGACAATACACAATTCTTTCCCATTGTTAGATCAATTTGTGGCCTGTTAAAAGAAAATTTTTGATAAATCTCCTTCAAGAGTCAAGTTGTTTAGATCAACAGTACCCAGTTTCCCACTTCCTCCTGCTCCAGTGTTAACATGATAGGGAACATGGCTGGATGCAGCTTTGTATTATGCTCAGCACATAGAAGTATTCAAAGAGGTTGTTAATTCATTGGACTCGAATGAAGCTGCATTAATACAAACAGTCAAAATTTTCTGTCAGGCATTGAGTTAGAAGAGAACCTTGTTTTTATAAATGCCCATTTTTCCTTTTTGCCAATCGCCATAATATTACTAGAAGCTGTAGGATCTCCCTTAAAAGAAACACTGTTTTCGAAAAAACAATATTCAATCTAAATTCTGTTCCTGGTAGTATAGGGCAAAAAGTGAAAGAAAAAATAAATTATGTAACTTCAAAAAATCCTGGTTATAAACAGTTGTGTGATATTCGAGACATTCTCGAAGGAAAACCGTCGGTCACATCAAGAGACTTGCCTCTTTCTGTGGAGCAGTTATCATCATTTAAATATGCCCCAATAACATCTTGTGATGTGGAAAGAAATTTTTCACATTACAAAGTGTTTTTCGAGACAACAGGTGATGTTTTTCAGTTAAAAATTTGTGCATGGTGATGTTTGTGAACTGCAATTCATCATTCAGCATTGATAGCAGGACCATTTCTGCTTCAACCTCCAAGGAATATATGTAAGTTTGTTATTATCAATACTAACCTGACTCGTCTACTGCCATTTCTTCATTTTAATAGTGCATATTTATAGGCAAAATTTCAAGTTTTTAAGAGCATATTTGCATGCATATTTCCTAGTTTTTTAGAACATGAACTTCCGAGCATCAGTGATAACATATGAGAGCTTGGGTTACCTCACTGACCTCGCTTGGTCAACACTTGTTCTTCTCCAACCCTGATGATATTTGATTTGCAAGACCTTGGATATTTTTTTCTTTTTCACGGCCATCATGGCACTCCTATCCCCCTCCCAATACTTCCTTTATTCGAAGGACGTGAACACTTGCTTGTTCTCTACCAATTAGAGTCAATAATGACCATCATTGAGACCTTGTCCTCATGTCTACTATAATGCGTCATAAAGCCTCACTAATAAATGCATCTTCTTCCTTGTTTCAGAAGTGAGAGAGAGAGAAGAAGTCTGTAAGTACCACAACAAGTTGTCCATTTCTATTTGCAATAAATTTAGTGATTGACATAAACCATTGACAGTACTAGAAGAACTTAAAAGTTGCTTCAAATACATTTCACAGGATATATTACATACTTGTGCTGTACCAGAGACACGCATATTCCGAGATTTATGACCACTGGTCAGGGGCATGGCATGTACATTACAGTTGTTCCGGCAGCAAAAGTATAATAGTTGCTTATATAATTTATGGTGAATTTATTACTTTAATATTTATGTACTATTATTTAAAGATCAAAATCCTACCTGTCTGAAACAGCGAAGACCAACAACCAAGCAGATGGGTTTGGTCTGTATTGCCGGATTCCAGAAGCGCCCAAGTTTAAGCCATCACCATCAGTTCGGGTACCAATGCACACTTCGCTGCATGTTGTGTCTCTAACCTCTGTGTCATTAAGAGATCCCCCGTGGGTGGGGGTGGTAGAATAACACCCACGGTATCCCCTGCCTGTCGTAAGAGGCGACTAACAGGGGCCTTAAGGGCTCTGTACTTTGGAGCGTGGGTTGGCGACCGCGGGGCCCTCAGCTGAGTCCTGGGATTGCTTCCACTTACTTGTGCCAGGCTCCTCACTTTCATCTATCCTATCCGACCTCCCTTGGTCAACTCTTGTTCTTTTCCGACCCCGACGCTATTAGGTTTCCGAGGGCTAGAGAGTCTTTCATTTTCACGCCCTTTGTGGCCCTTGTCTTCCTTTGGCCGATACCTTCATTTTTTGAAGTGTCAGACCAATTCCATTTTTTCTCTCTTATTAGTGTTACATAGAGGATGGTTGCCTAGTTGTACTTCCTCTTAAAACAATAATCACCACCACCTGTCATTAAGAGAGAGCCATTGCCATAGCTCTATACTTGCAAAACCTAACCCAGCAGGTTTCTTACGTGAGATGTTAGTGTCTGACATTGAACTAATATCTCCTTTAAACACTGCAAACATATAGATTATGGTTTAATGCAGACAAGTGGACAATTCTAATTCACTTAAGTAGACATGTATGAACAACATGAGACCCTACACAGAGTAGAATAACACCATAAATAACTAGGTTCTTTATTATTTCCCTTCAACGCACTCCTGGGCACGAGGACTGCAATGTACAAAACTTAACCAAACGTTGCATGCTCTAAGAGAATCAAATAAGCTGGAATGTAAGACTGATCAGACTTAATACAAAGTTTCCAAATGCTGTCACTGTTCAAGATTTAATAGCCATAAGGCAAGGTTCAGTTTTCTAACCAGTCAAAGGTCTAGTGGGTGTATTCTGCAGACACATTCCAGTACATGCACATCATTGAAACACTCCAATTTGTGCCTGATAGCAATGCAAACAAATATGCTCTGGCATCATATGAAAAGACTGATTCTATTGTAGACTGAGGAGTCTGGTGCAATACCTGCCAAAACATTTTGTTTTGGAAAGAAAAAAGAAAAAAAAAACAAGAAATTTTTTTAGTGGAATATCTGTTAATATTAGAATTGTTTTCTATTTTTTTAAATTATTTGTATGACTTCCGTTCTATTTTCATGGTATGTTGCATGAGATTAGTTGCAATGAATTGATAGAAATTTACAATCGATTTTACTTTAGGCAGATTTTCCTACGGAGTTCAAACAAATCATTTTTAATCTTTAAATCCTGGTTTGATTTTATATTATTTCAAATTTACTACATACACAGGGGCTAGTGCCAGTGATAGATGCACAATGGACAGCATTTTACAATTTTTGGATATTTTTGGAAGTTTTTGTAGTCCAACTATGTGTTATGCACTATGCATCAATTTAAACATTCCGTGAACTTATATCAGGACACACCTCTGAATTTTTTATGGTTCAAAAGCAGCACCTGGAAGTTCATCTTTAAATTTCCTATCTTTCCATCCACCGCACCTATGTAATGTAACAAATGAGAGACATCCCTCCATGAATCTCCGATGTGTTTTTTCAGTAGTATCTTCACGGCATAGACTTTTGCTGCTGAAACAGAAATTCCCATGTGAGACCTCTTTGGCAGCACTTAAGTAATTAAGTCTTTCCTTTCATAAAACATTTTCCACTATCTTGAGATGACCATGGTAAGTGCTTTCCACTCTGACTATAATAAATTTTCTTTCCCATGTGAAGAATATTCTTTTGCATTTAGAAAATCGGAAGGATGATGCTGAAGAATTTCCCACGGTATGGTTAATTTCTGCCCGCCAATCATAAGGAAACCAATCCTTGCCCATTTCTCATACAGTTCCAAAATGTTTTATCACATCTGTACAGGCTTCAGCTTTACTATTATATCCATTTTCTGTAGGCCCATCCTTCTCTGTATCCCAAAAACCTATCAGGTGGAATATAGGAGTGTCTGGCCACAGGGAAGTTCGTCCCAATATGACCAAGAGAAGCTGGAACGCTGGTGAGAAATCATTTTGAAATCATCCCAATTATGATCCAGTTTCTGTTCTGTCCTGCACAGCCATCTGAGGAAAATTGGAGTACTTTCACATTTTCCAAGCACAAATTTTGTATGCAATGGTACGGAGCAGAGGCTTTCTCTTTAGAGCTTTTTGCACTTTGGTCTTCTGTACATGTATAACAAAACACGTTATTTGGCCCAAGTCTTCCTCTGGGTAGGATGTGATTTACAATAGTACAGTTATAATAGTACAGCTGTCCACTGTAACAGGCAGTTAGATTGGCAACCTTAGGTAAAAGCAGGTTTTTCTGACTCTCAAACACCAGTGTCACTGAGTGTTCATGAGGCTGTAGTGAACTTTGGTTCGAATAAGATAAACTGTCTGTTCTGTGGGATCTTGTGTTCTTTTCAGAGTTGCTTTTAGGCCCAGGGAAGTTGAACACACATCCGTCGCAGTCATCTCAAATGCTATGTTAAAGGATACATTGAAAACATTTGTGAAGTAATGAAGATTCACACAGAATTCAGGAGCACATTCCTTATCACACATTTGGTGTAGTTTATGCATATTGAGATTAACAGGCAGATTTACACCCTGCCCTGCAATAGTGAAGTACTTTAACACGTTG
This sequence comes from Anabrus simplex, assembly GCF_040414725.1. Classification (NCBI taxonomy): domain Eukaryota; kingdom Metazoa; phylum Arthropoda; class Insecta; order Orthoptera; family Tettigoniidae; genus Anabrus; species Anabrus simplex. The sequence goes on from NC_090265.1 coordinate 1,715,200,079, forward strand.
AGTGCCATGCGCCCCCATATGGGTACGTGAAAGTAGTCAAGTTTTTGAACTTCATGTCCCCATATGGGGTCGTACGTTCGTTCTAAATCGAGGACGGTACGAACCCATTTGGGTACACAGTAAGTATGTGTTTCGAAGACGTATAAAGTCTCTTCCTGCCATCTGCTGGTCGTCTATTTATGTACCTGCGTAGTCCACCTTCCATTCCTCAATTCCTGTTTTGACGCGACCCCATATGGATACAAAAAGAGTGCTTTGTAGGGTGACAAAGTGATTGTCTATCTGGCGCACAATTTTTTTTATGTAGGTGTGCAGTGCTCTGAGTTTCCTTTTCTTTTTTTAAGTCGTTTAAATCGAGCAGTAAATGACTTAGTGCAGATAGTCTGGACGATATATCGAACAAGTTGAACAATTATGATATAGACGAAGTATATAGTTACAGTGAATTTGAACCCAGTACAGATCAAATAGCGATCTCGCACGTTCATCCACATTGATGAATTACAGTCTTCAGCATACACAACACTGTACTCCGGGTTTCCAAGCTAGCTGTTACAACAATTATGACGGTATTCAACGATATATTCACTGGTTTCTCATGTTGCACAATCATCGCTGCTAGGTTCTCATACTCAAATTAAAAGTTATGCAATCAAAATTATATACGGAACTTACTCATTATTCCGTAACTACTAATTCTTCTTACAATGTTGTTCTGTTGCATCCTAATTTACCAAATTCACATGATTTTCACTACTTTATATAACTACGTTTTATACGAAAATTTCCTAACCTAAAATCGGAAGATCGTCATTTACAAACATTTCCTGACCTTAAATAGGGGATCGTGCATTCTTACGGCTCCAGTATGAACAAGTTAACATATCTATCAAAATCAACAACATATAATGCGTCCCTGCAAAGGAAAATGTAAGTATGACCGAGCATCGGGTCAGTAACTACTGTATAAGTACGACCCCATACGGGGGCGCGTGTACGTGTACAATTCGTAATGACCAATACGACCCCATATGGCGTCGCAATATTTTACCTAATATACATAATAAGTTAACGTAATATATCATAAATACATCCTAATTTCAGTGATCATTTGCTTGGTTAAGCCTGTGAACGTTTTGGCACCAGGGAGTAACTCGATGTTATTAGCTCACGGTACTAGACGGTAATCCTATTAAATTCGGTCTGGCACTCAACATGTTAAAAGCCAGTTTCTCTATGAATGATTTCACCTTCTGATGCCTATCGCTACTGCCTCATATGTATAGATCATTTCGCCATCCGGATGGAGCAATACCAGTGCATAATATAGCAGCAGAGGCTGTAGCAAAATCATTTTATGATCAGTGGGTTATGTGGTTTGGAGTCCCAGCAAATCTAGTTACTGACCAAGGCTGACAGTTTGAAAGTCAGCTCTTTAAGAACCTTTCTGAATTGTGTAGTCTGAAGATTAAACATATGATACGTTATCAACCACAGAGCTATGGAAAAGTTGAATGCCTACATCAAACAGTAAAATCTGCTATCAAAGCTCACAACTCTATAAAGTGGGCAGACACCCTTCCTACTGTGTTGCTAAGTCTACATGCAACACTCTGGGAGGACTCGAACAGTTCAGTTGCGCAAATGGTCTATAGCACGCATATTAGGCTTCCAGGTGAATTCTTTGACAATCCTCAATCAAGATCAAACCAGAAACTTTTGTCTCCAAACTTCAGCAGTACATGTAGGAACTCAGACCTGTGGAAGTTACGCACAAAACTTTCTGAACGGTGTTCATCCATAAAGGCTATATTAAAGGCACTAATATATCCCTGAGAATTGACAGAGTCAAAAACCTTTGCAACCTCTACATGAAGGTCCTTTCCAGGTAACTGCCAAAACTGAAAAATATTTCACAGTTACCACAAAAAAATAAACCTGTGAAAGTCTCCATTGATTGCCTGGTACCAGCCTACTTCATAGCAGCAGGCGATAACACTTCTACAGTTTGTCATGAAGAATGACCAGCAGTCTTGCAAGGACTCTGCCCCTCCCCCTCCCCCTCCCCCTCCCCCTCCCCCTCCCCCTCCCCCGTGATTGATTAATGACAGATTCCAAGTGCAAGCCCAACCAGAAGAATGTGGTGGCAAAATCACATTGTGGAAGGACAGTCACGTTTCCCACTCGCTGTCTAGTTGATGTATATAATGAATATCCTTGTGATTTTGGTACAATTTGTTTATGTTTACATTACTTTGTATCGAACTTGGTTACTGGAGCGGGTAGCAGTGTAGACCAGCAGCTGGTGGATTTGACTGATGACGGATATCAACATCTAGTGTATTAGTGAATATGGTGAATTTTCCTGTCACATCGAGAAGACATTTTGATCTGGTTCTTATGATTGGACAGTTTAGCAAGGAGATCCATTGCATAAAACAAAGTGCTCTCATTAAGTAGCTGCAGTTGCCTTGTTCATATCTCTACGTTTAGCTTCGGCTTACAGAGTCTAGTTTTACTGCGTTCAGGAGGCAGAGGGGCTGGCTGTCTTGAGAATGGTTTTCCATTATCCTGCACTCAGGCAATGGCTGGGGCAGTTCCTTTTATAGGCTATGTCCACCATCCCCTCTCCACCAGGGTACAGAATGAAAACATTTTACTTCTCCTTTATCACACATAACAGATGATCAGTAATCATTATCGTCATCAATTATTTAATGCCTCTAGTCTGCTAGTGGGTCCGTATCCACGCACATTTTCTCCTCAACTTCTCTCATCTCGCTCTGCCAAGCTGCACTTACTAGGTCGGCCTCTGGGTCTGCCGTCTTCCCCTTATCTTGACTTGACAAGTTTTAGCTTTGAATCCTCTATAGAGGGGCTATGGAACTCAAGATTAGTTTCCCTATGCCAGCACCTGAACAGACATAACAGAGACGGCATTCACTTTACACTAGACATCTAAATCTCAGCCTGTATAATTATTTTGATTGTGACGTGTTTGAGTGCAACAATACAAGTTAATTAAGACTTGATGGCAGAATCGAGGGACTCGACTTTCATCATAGAAAGTTTATGATACCTTCGTATTGACAGATTCCAAACCCTTTGAGTTTAAAATAGTTTCAGATTTGTGCTAAGCTAAAAGAAAATGTTCTGACATGTTAAATAATTGCTGTCGCACTTGGGTTTTAAGGCGGATTTTCTTGTTGTATATTGAAACCCTCCTGACTGTCCTAATGCAACACCAGAAGTGCAAATACTGATGCGAGGAACTGTTTCAAAATGCGAGATGTTTCATTATAATGCAAGTTAGGTAGCCTACAGTAGAAGAATTTAGGGCAGATCTCAGGGACCATCACATTTCTAGTACCAGTACTTTATCGTAATAAAATTCTACCATGACCTTAAGTGTTTGGTCTTATCGATACGCTTCCCTTATATAGATTATGATGATGCAACCAGTGTTATTTCTCTCAAAGGATGATCCAGCTTAAAAGTTATAATGTTCGTTTCTAGGAAATATCAGTGAAGCTGAATTTTTGTAGATTTCTTTATTATGGTGTTGATTGTTATTTTATGAACTATTTTGTAGTTTTATAGTTATTGGTGGATATTTAATTAAAGTTAGTTTTAGATCATTTTGATTCACATGGAATTTTTTCCAGGGAGTAGATGATCCTTTCAAACAAATAATAAAAATATGTTACTATTCAAATAAGCCATCCAAAAAATTAAAGATTTCATACTGACATCTGTAATTTTTGACGATTCTTTTCATGTCACTTCCACAAAACCCACAACCGTAGGGGTGTTAGGGGTGTCCTACCCTAACAGTATTTTTCTCCAGACAGTAAGTCATATGTACCAAGTTTGGTTGAGAGCTATGCTGAAACACACACACATACAATCTCAGCTATTTAAGATATTTTCATTAGTACCCTTCTCACCTTGATGCCAAATGTGGCCAATCTTGGACATAAATGCTATCTGGAGTGTCACTATACATCTCTGTGACCCTGAAAAGTATGGATTTAACACTAATATTGGTTGTTTTCAGTTGTGTTTTCATATCATTTCCCAACCCTCAACCATAGGGGTGCTAGGGGTGTCTTGCAGCCGTATATTTTTTCAATAGTAAATCTCATGTTTACCAAATTAAATTCAGGGCTATGCTGAAACATATACACACATACATTGATAATCTTGGTAATTTTTGACAGATTCTTTCATGTCACCCCTTTTCACCCCCAGTGCCAATGGAGAATTAAACAGCATCCTGAGCATCACTATTAAACTCAGCAACCCCAAAAAGTATGGATCTGACAACATTATTGGTCGTTTTCGATTTTTTTCATGTCACTCCCTCCCAACACCCAACCTTAGGGTGCAACAGGTGACTTACAAATATATAAATATTTCCAGATAGTAAATCAAATGTGTTTGGTTGAAAGGTATATTGGAACATGCAATAATCTCAGCTATTTTAGACATTTTATTTTTCAACCCTCCTCGCCCCCCCATGCCGATGGTGGCTGAACTTGGACTTAAATGTCATCTGGAGTGTCACTATTCATCTCTGCAACCTCGAAAACTGTGGATTCAACACTAACATATTTGATTATTTATACATGTCACTCCCTCCCCTCTAAGTGTGTCTTATCCCCATAGTATTTCTCTCCAGATAGTATTATATCATATGTGTACCAAGTTTGGTTGAAATGGCAGGTTTGCCTATAGTCGCCTATCATTTTTAATCATTTAAGTTCTTTGATATCTTTATCTGAAGATATTGCTCCTTAACTGTATGCAACCCGCTACATACAGAATGTATTATGGGATAGAGGCAAGCCTTTGCCAGCAATTATTGGAGTGGCCATTTAGTGACTTGATTTTAGGATTACTCAATGTAGACTGAACTTAGAGACCTATCAGTGCCTGTTGAGAGATTTGAAAAAGAATAAAGTGAATTGGTCCAGTAGAAAGACTGGACAAAGCTGTTTTAGTAAGCTTTTTTAATATATAGATATTTTTGTTTTTTTGCTAGGGCTTTACGTCACCCCGACACAGATAGGTCTTATGGCGACGATGGGATAGGAAAGGCCTAGGAGTTGGAAGGAAGTGGCCATGGCCTTAAGGCACAGCCCCAGCATTTGCCTGGTGTGAAAATGGGAAACCACGGAAAACCATCTTCAGGGCTGCCGATAGTGGGATTCGAACCTACTATCTCCCGGATGTATATATATATATATAGATCTTTTTTTTTGTGTGTTTATATAGATCTTTATTAACACAAAAAATGTAGGCTATTTTAAATGATATTGCTTTAGCAATCTATAGCTATTTTTCCTAAATAGTACCTAAATGAGATAACATATGAGAGCTTGGGTTACCTCACTGGGCTATCTTGTTCAACTCTTGTTCTCCTCCAACCCTGATGGTATTAGGTTTGCCCAACACCCCCTGTGGGTGGGGGCGGTAGAATAACACCCACGGTATCCCCTGCCTGTCGTAAGAGGCGACTAAAAGGGGCTCCATGGGCTCGGAACTTTGGAGCGTGGGGTGGCGACCACGGGGCCCTCAGCTGAGTCCTGGCATTGCTTCCACTTACTTGTGCCAGGCTCCTCACTTTCATCTATCCTATCTGACCTCCCTTGGTCACTCTTGTTCTTTTCCGACCCCGACGCTATTAGGTTTGCGAGGGCTAGGGAGTCTTTCATTTTCACGCCCTTCGTGGCCCTTGTCTTTCTTTGGCCGATACCTTCATTTTTCGAAGTGCCGGATCCCTTCCATTTTTCTCTCTGATTAGTGTTAAGTTATATAGAGGATGGTTGCCTAGTTGTACTTCCTCTTAAAACAATAATCACCACCACCACCACCTTTGCCCAACACCTTGTATATTTTTGTTTTAACGGACATTATGGTCCTCATGCCCCGCTTTCGATACTTCCATTATTCGAAGGATGTGAACACTTGCTTATTCTGCACCAATTAGAGTCAATAATGACCACCATTGACACCTTGTCCTCATGTCTACTATAATGTGTCATAAAATCTCACTAATAAATGTATCTTCTTCCTTGTTTCAGAAGAGAGAGCGAGAGAGAGTGTGAGAGAGAGAGAGGGAGTGAGAAATAAATATGTAAGTACCACAACAACTTGTCCATTTTTATTTGCAATAAATTTAATGTGTGACATAAATCATTGACGTACTAGAAAAACTTAAGGGGTTGGTTCAAATACATTTCACAGGATATATTACATACTTGTGCTGTACCAGAGACACGCATATTCCAAGATTTATGAACACTGGTCAGGGCTGTGGCATGTACGTTACGGTACTGTTGTTCCGGCAGTAACGATAAAATAGTTGCTTATGTAATTTATGGTGAATTTATTGCTTTCATACTCATGTACTGTCTGGCTCCGTGGCTAAATGGTTAGTGTGCTGGCCTTTGGTCACAGGGGTCCCAGGTTCGATTCCCGGCAGGTCGGGAATTTTAATCACCATTGGTTAATTTTTCTGGGACGGGGTCTGGGTGTATGTTTCGTCTTCATCATCATTTCATCCTAATCATGACGTGCTGGTCGCCTACGGGCGTCAAATAAAAAGACCTGCACCTGGCGAGCCGAACATGTCCTCAGACACTCCTGACACTAAAAGCCATATGCCATTTAATTTCATTTCATACTCATGTACTGTTATTTAAATATCAAAATCCTATCTATCTGAAACAGTGAAGACTGGAGCCAAACAGATGTATTTGGTCTGTGTTGCCGGATTCCAGATGCGGCCAAGTTCACGCCATCACTGTCAGTTCGGGTACCAGTGCGCATAATGCTGCTTGTTGTGTCTCTTACCTCTATGCCATTAAGAGAGAGCTGTTGCCATAACTCCATGCTGGAAAAACCTAACCCAACGGGTTCGTTACATGATATGTTAGTGACTGACATTGAATTAGTATCTCCTTTAAACACTGCAAACATATAGATTATGCTTTAATGCAGACAAATAGACAGTTCTTTTAGATTAATTCACTTTAGTAGACATGTATGTACAATGTGAGTCCCCACACAGAGTAGAATAATGCCATAAATACCTAGGTTTATTTATTATTTCCCTTCAACGCACTCCTGGGCATCAGGTCTGCAATGTACAAAACTTAACCAAATGTTGCATGCTCTAAGAGCCTCAAATAAGCTGGAATGTAAGATTAACCAGATTTAATACAAAGTTTTAAAATGCTGTCACTCTTCAAGTGTTAACAGCCGTAAAGCAAGATTCAGGTTCCTGACTGGTCAAAGGTCTAGTGGATGTATTCTGCAGACACATGCCAGGTACATGCAGATTGTTAAAACACTCCAGCTTGTGCCAGATAGCAATAAAGAAAAATCTGCTCCGGGATCTGAGGAAAAGACTGATTCCATTGTAGTTGAGGGGATCCAGTGCAAAAGGGCCAAAACATTTAGCTTTGAGAAAAATGTATAGTGCAATAACTGTTAATATTAGAATTGTTTTCTATTTTTCAATTATTTGTATGACATTTGTTCTATTTTCATGGTATTTTTCATGAGATTAGTTGTAATGAATCATAGAAAATTACAGTCTATTTTACATTAGGCAGATTTTGCTATGGAGTTCATACAAATCATTTTTCATCTTTAAATACTTGTTTGATCTGATATTATTTTAAATTTACTACTACATAGACAGGCGATAGTGATAGATCTACAAACGACAGCATTTTGCTATTTCTGGATACTGTTCACAAGCTATTTTAGTCCAACTATGTGTTATGTACTATGGATCCCTTTAAACATACTGTGAACTTATATCAGAACCCACCTCTGAATTTTACATGGTTCACAAGCAGCATCTCGAAGTTCATCTTGTAAATTTCCTGTCTCCCTCTCCACCATACCTTTGTAATATGACAGATCAGGGACCTTCTCCATGAATCCATGAAGTGTTGTCAGTAGTATCTTCACGTCCCAGACTTTTGCTGCTGAAACAGAATTTCCAAAGTGGGATTTTCTCGGCAACACTTACGTAATCAAGTCTTTCCTTTTTTTATAAACATTTTGCACTATCTTGAGATGTCCACGATAAGTGCTTTCCACTCTGACGACAATGGACTTTCTTTCTAGCGTGAAGAATATTCTTTTGCATTTAGATAATCGGCAAGACAATGCTGAAGAATTTTTCATGACATGGTTGATTTCTGTCCTCCAGTCATAAGGAAACCATTCCTTGCCCAATTCTCGTACAGTTCCAAAATGTTTTATCACATCTGTACAGTCTTCAGGCTTTATTATTATATCCAATTTCTGTAGACCCTTCCTTCTCTGTATGCCCAAAAGCCTATCAGGTGGAATATAGGAATGTCTAGGCACAGGGATGTTCATCTCAAAATGAGAAAGAGAAGCTGGAATGCTAGTGTGAAACCATTATTTGGAAATTATCCCGATCATGGCCCAGTTTCTATTCTGCCATTCACAGCCACCTGAGAAAAATTGGAGTTCTTCCACATTTTCAAAGCACAAATTTCGTATGCAATGGTACAGATCAGAGGCTATCTCATTAGAGCTTTTTGCACTTTGGTCTTGTGTCCATATGTAACAGAACACATTATTTGGTTCAAGTCTTCCTCCGGATAGAATGTGATTCACAACAGTACAGTTATAGTAGTACAGCTGTGCACTGTAACTGCCAGTTTGATTGGCAACCTTAGGTAAAGGCAGGTTTTTCTGACAATCAAACACCAGTGTCACTGAGTGGTCTTTGTGTAAGTTCATGAGGCTGTAGTAAACTTTGGCTCGAATAAGATGAAATTCTGAGCACAGCTTGTCCTCTTTCTGTGGGATCTAGGGTTCTTTTCAGAACTGCTTTCAGGCTTACAGAACTTGAACACACATCTGTCGCAGTCGTCCTGGAAGGCAAAGTACAACCCATGCTAAGAAAAACAAATTTTTAGAGTTGTCAGAAGAAAGATTTTAATTACCAAAGCCATAATGAACAAGGTACTAGAAGATATTGAAAATAAGTTAGAGTTTCCAACTGACTGAAACTTATCAGTGTCTCCAGTGCAGTAGTTGCTTATAGATTTTACAAGGAGTGTTCAGACCCTGTGTCCAATCGATTTTAACAAGCTTAATGTACCTATTGGGGGACACTCTACTTAACTTGTGTATAAGGGTTTAGGTCAATATGCTTTCATTTTTGAAAAAAATGAGGACAAATATCATGACACAGGATCCGCTTTGAAACATATGGAGGTGATAGAACACTAAAATGTGAACACATTTCACTTAAACCTATCAGGTCTGCAACCTTGTAACTTCTGAAAAATTGATGAATTCCCCAATTCTAATGCAATGCATATATACTTGAGAGTTGCAACACAGAGAAGTGAAGCAGTTGTCAAGTGGTCATTGTACTTATGTACGAACCATGACGAAGCAAGTTTGAGTTCCACCATAGCCGTACTTTTTTATACAAATTAAATTATTATCTGAGGGAATGTGAATGTAAAATTGTGAATAAAGATATTAAGCAAAATGCAGTGGAACTTTTGTCTACCTCAAATTAATATATATATATAGAGAGAAAGAGATCTAGCAGTTACTGTGAGAACATTTAGGCCTATATTAATTTCAGGTATAAAATAAAAATAATGTACTGCCATTTGCATGATATATTTGTTCCAAGTTTTATCTTAACGTTCCCTGAAATATTAATTTATTTTGTACAACAATTATAGCTGCATACCTGCCAACTTTCCCGATTTAGGCGGGAGACTCCCGATTTTCGACAGATTTTCCCGCCTCCTGATTATTCTATTATTTCTCCCGATTTTAGCTTATTTTTGGTGAACTTCATTTGTTTTCAAATCCCGCCATTTCAGCTTTTTTACGCCAGTGGCCGGAAGTCCTTCGCTCATTGGCCGCTTTCAAACAAAATATCGACGTTTATTCATGCGAGAAATGTGCGCGAATGTGCGATGTTTATTTAAACCTATATATCGCAACGCGTATATCGATTGTCAATATCTCGTTCTCGCGTGGTATGTTCGTGTTCGTTCACATCAATCTAGTCATTCCATTCTCTTTGTTCGATTCTGGAGACTAGTCGTTAGATATTGAGTCTGTCTTAGTAATTTAGTGACAGATTTTCAATGATGACTTTTCTAGAGATTTTACGAACCTTTTGGGGATAATTCTGACTAATTTTAATTTATCTCAATATAAATAAAATAAGAGTTTTTTCTGTACATTGCTCAGAATTTAAAAAGAATGATATTTCCGTACCGGTCGTGACCATAGTAACAAGGGGAAATGCTTGTTTTAATTTTCCGTAATGTCTGTCTGTATGTACGTACGCACGCACGCACGGTCATCACGAGAAAACGGCTGAAGAGAATTTAATGAAAATCGGTGTATAACGTCGGGGAATAAGTCGCTACAATCTAGGCCATAAAGCATTGTATTCACACTGAGTGAAATGGTAGTTTAGGGGAAGGCATAAAATTTCATTCTCAAATATGTTATTATTGGCCCTATCGATAAATACTACATAACTAAAGTTATATATTATAAAATTTCCTATAATTTATGTCTTATACATTTTTACCGTACTGGCTATGATACAGAGATATTAATGAATTTTTTTTTTTTTTTTTTTGCCAAGTCCGTATCAGTGCCGAGGTATGTGAAAATGGGTGAACAGAATTTTATGTTAAGTTGGGGAATAAGGAACTGCAGTCTATGCTATAAATAACTTTATTCACTCTGTTTGAAATGGTAGCTTAGGGGAAGGTGCCAAAAATTTAATTTTTAATTACTTATCATTACTGGTCATACTGAAAAGTACTACATAACAAAAGTTACAAAGAATACAATTTCCGATTATTTGTGTCTTATTCAGTTTTACAGTACCAACTATAATAATATTGGTGGTGATGGTGATTAAATTGTGAAGATGATTATAAAAATGAGAAAAAAAGTCATGAAGGAACAATCACTTAAGTAACACAAGAGGTTGTCATGAAAGAAAGGACTCACTTGACATTAGATGCTCTAATATCACAGATTCGGAAGAAAACTAAATGTGAAGGCCTCCAATATAGAAAGCTCATGAAATTGATCAACAATAACATTACATTGACCATTGTTTGTTGTGATGTGGTTTGTGTATTCTGCTACCATGTATCTCTGATAGATGGGGTTACTGCTGCGTATCGAGTATAACAGCCTGCCTGAATATTGGCGGAAAGTAGCTGGGGAGTGGGGAGTTAGATCTCTCTTCTTTAGCATGCCATTCCTCTGGTTCATAAATTTTCTGATACTACTGGTACGTAACACACTGGATCATCATAGTATTCCAGCTATTCAATCCCTACTTCGAGGCAGTGATTGGAATGATCAGTGTGCACACTTAAACGGAATAATTACACAGGAGTATTCGTGGCTGTATGCAGCCTGGTCATTCTAGCTCTGAAACTTTGAACTGTTAGATCAACACCGTAGTACTTTCCGCTAAAAGTGTGTGTGCTGTTTTCATTTTATCGAATATTTCATATGACAGCATTGCTTTTAATCGCGATATTCATACTGGCATCATTGTAATGACCTGTGTTGACTTCAATTAGGAAAACTATAATGACAGTCTTTCTGAGAATTCCGTTGTGAAGCACGGGTACATCAGCTAGTTATTTGATCCAAATAGCATTGCGCTTCACATAATCATGCAGGCGCTTGATGCAATACTATATTAATCTATGCCTTTGCTAAGTAATGGCATTTAAGTGCATAACTGATTAATATATGTGGAGCATGAGTTCATACTATTTTCACTAGGCTTATCAGAGACCGATCATCTCACTCATGTACTTCCTGTGAACTAATAGAGATGTGTAATTTTTAGCCTTGTAGCCTCGTATAGCAACAGTCGGGCTTTGAGACAATAAGTGTTATAAATATACCGTAGTAGCCTACTGTATTTCGCAAAACATGTAGAATAAGCAGTTTTGACCAGTTGTATCTCCTGATTTCTCCTGATTTTCCCTGATTTTCATATCAAAATCTCCTGATTTTTGGTTTTGTAAAGTTGGCAGGTATGTAGCTGCGACAAGACCCAAACTTATGTCTACAAAGTTCTCAGACAAGTGCGGTGACCACTAGGCCTCCACTCCGTTTGACTGTGATGTAACTCCAAGTATATATGGATTGCATTGGAATCAGGGATTCATCAGTTTTTCATAAATTATTTGGTTGTGGACCTGACATGTTTAAGTAAAATTTGTTCGCCTTTTAGTGTTCTATAACCTCCACTCTGCCTGAAGCGGATTCTGTGTAATGACACCTCGCTTTTTTCAGAAACAAAAGCGTATTGACTTAAACCCTTATACGCGAGTTACTGTTGAGTGTCCACCGACAGGTGCATTGAAACTCGGTGAAATTGGTTGACCGCAGGGTCTGGCCTCTCCTTGTTAGATATTATGTTTGAGACACTTTTCATGTAATTGTAGGTGACTGTGTTCACAAGTGCAAGACAAGAATGTGTGGGATTCTGCAAAGAATTGCTGTGCCATTGCAGCATTAACAAGTCATTACATTATCTTTCCCACAATAAAAGAATGCCTGAAAATCACTCAAGACATGTCAGTTATCACATTTTCCCAGTGATATAGGAGCTTTAGATTACACTCACATAAGAATAGGCTATATCAAATATTGGGTTATAACAGTCCGTTCCTTCATTTCTTAAGCACACTCACATACTTTCAAATTAAATCTATAACAACATTTGCCTTGCATTCATCAAATCGACGCTTTTGTTGCCTCTTACTTGCGTCTTATTGGTCTCCGCTAACCATAACCTATAATAATGTCAACCATGTGTCTGTGTGACAAAATACTGTTTCAACACACCATTTGTCTTTAACAATTGTTTCATAACAAATGTTGGAAATGTGTTGGTGAAACAGGGTACTTTTAACTGAAGTATTCAATTAATAACAATTGTTAGTTAATATTTGTTAAGTAAAATATAACACAAAGTTGAAGAAAGTGGGCCTTGGTGTAATTTATTAGCAGGCAAATGTCTCTTACATCCTGCCCTGCAATAGTGAACTTCTTTAACAGCCAGATTCTCTATGAGTCTTATCACAGCCACCCTCTCTCCCTCACCTCCATGGTGTTCAGTTCACATCTGTTGAGTATTATTAAAATGAGAAGCAATTTCCCTCCACACACGTATGTTTTATATCCAGTATACCTAGAAATTCATCATGACACACAGGTAGTATATACTTATCAAGAGTTCTCGTTAAGTAGGATGTGGATGAACATCCCTGTCAAGTCTTCTTCCCCTCAGCTTGTCTCAGACATGTATTAACACATACTTAAGTATGACTGCATCTTGCAGTTGCTTGGTCGTATGAGAATAAAATGTTTTGTTGATCTAACATATATCTGCTTCTGTCAACTTTTTTGCATTCAAAAGCCTTAGCTTTGGTTTTGTGAACACATGCTGAACACTTCAGTGGCTTTTTGCTGTAAGACAGAAAAAATTTGAACATAAGTAATGTTTCAAACTGTGTGAAGTACCAGGCTCCTGACAAAAAAAAAAAAAAAAAAAAAAAAAAAAAAATCTCCATACCTCTGTCTGACGGCTACGGCTCTTTTCCATCATTCTGGGTTTTGCAACTCTACTCCTGGAGTCCTTGGGATTTGTAGACAGTGGTCATGATGCTCTCTCCATACTTCAACCGCCCCGTGCCAATGTTCTCTGCAGCACTGTCTGTAATGTCCATGATACCGCAGTTAATTTTTTGAGCATAGACCTTCACCTTCAACAAATCCTGACAATTTTTCTTTTTTAAAATTTTGATTACATCTCACTGACACAGATAGGTCTTATGGTGACAATGGGGTAGGAAAGGGCTAGGAGAGGGAAGGAAGTAGCTGTGGCCTTAATTCAAATCATGACAAATGGCTCTTAATTTGCGAGTGGATTAAGCAAGTTTTGCAATGGAGCCTCATATTCAACAGCTTTTTAACATAAATGAGTTTGATACAGACATTCACGCACTTCAGTAGCTTAAGTTTCAGACTTCCAGACATTAGTAGTAACACAAACTGGCAAAAAATTCATTAAGCAGGTTTTGATCCAGAGTCCCTCTGTTTGTGGGAAGGAAGTTATATCAAAGAAAGCAGAAGCCCTGCAAGTGCCATTTCATTTTAATATACTTTTAGTTCAATGCAACATTTCATTACTGGTTTGATCAGCAACAACTCTCAAAAGTTTATGCCAGGACACAGCCACTGCTAAGTTAATGGATATTAACATCAGATTTATGATGTAAGTTGTAATGCAAGGGTTATGACTTAAAAAATACTGTACCAGCTTTGTTGGATAAAGTAATGTTAACTGATTGACTAATCAGTGTGATCATCCCTGTGAAGAAACAAAAATGTTGTGACCCTTCACTTAAAGAGAAAGAAGTACACATGTAAATGTAATACTATCAGAAGAGCACTGAAGTTGATCTGGTGAGGTCTGACAAATAAACAATCTTAACATTATTTAACAATTTACATTCCTCCTTAAGAAACACAGGTCTCTTAACTAAAATAACAACAAGTGGTAATTATTTTGTTTTGAAAAAACCATAAGAGCAGTTTTAAGAAGAAGGTGAATGGGATGGACCATAACGAGGTGACCCAGTTCAGGTATGGTTCCAGGCCAATGTACCTTACATTTTACTTTCTCAGTGCTTCTATTGTAATTATGCCATTTTGCTTCCTGTTCCTTATCCCCAGCCCAGCTAAAAGACCTTGGAGAGTTTAGGGAATTCTTGACTTTCCTAAGGAATTTGCAGCTTTTTACCTCCAAGTAACTTGAAGTACCTCAATTCCGATCTACCGTTATAAATATCTACCTATACGCTTGACTTTCAGCTTTTAATGTAGATTACCTCAAAATGGGATGTGATGTTAAAACTTAACTCCTTCGCTGCTGAAGTCGACTTTTGTCAACTTACTTCCCTACAGCATTCGCTGCCATAATCGACTTTTGTCGACTTGGTACTTTCCTGCTATATTTTCCGCATGCTTCCTTAATATAGGCGCATTTAACAATACAAACATCTATAGTCATGTATTGACTATGTACTAAGAATTGTTTGAAAATGTTGCCGCCAATACTGGCCCATTGTTTAGTTGTTACCTTTCCCCCTCCCGCCCGCCAAAATTCCTGTCAGCTGCCTGGCCAATAGTGGCCTTCACTCAGCAGCAATGAGCACGCGGAACAACATTAATAATGACAGTGAAGAAGTCTTCAGTCTTTTAATGGCCGATTCTGATTCAGACTGTTCAGTAAATTTGGACAATGAAGCAAGTGATGATGTGCATAGTGACTGTTCGGAAGAAAGTGCCAATGGGGAAGATCTTCATTTTGTATCATGCTGGTGGGATATTAGTGATGAAATAAGAATTACAAAATGAAATTATGTGACGGGGCTAATTTTGATATAACAATGAAAAGCGAAGTTTTGAATTTTGATGACCCACACAAGGCATTTCTTCAATTTATGCCACGTTCAATGTTTGAGCATACAGTAATGGAAACAAATACATATGCTGAGCAGTGTTTAGATAAAACTTTTGATTTTCCTCCGTGTTCAAGGTATAATCGATGGACTGAATGCACAATAGAAGATATTCACGCAATGGTGGCTATTGATATTGGGATAGGATTGTGCCGTAAATCAACATTACAGACTTACTTTCCTGAACAGTATTGGCTTACTGATATGCCTAATTTTGGCCAAGTGATGTCGCGAGACAAGTACTGCCTTCTTCAAAGCTTCATACATTTCAGTAACAATGAAAACCACGTTGCTAAGGGGTCACCAGGTTATGATCTATTATTCAAGATAAGACCTGTCATTTCTATTGTAGAAAGTACGTACCGTACTGCCCCCATTATTGCTGAGCTAAGCCCAGCCAGTGAGCAAGAGATCCCGGGGTGGACTGTTCGTTCCTGGCTTTCCGTTTTTTAGAGGCATTTAAGGGAAAACGGGTGACAACCAAGCAAAAAACATAAATTTAAAATCAACACTCTTACATTTATTAAGCATCAATAACACAAAAATATCCTTGCTGGGATTTAATTACAATGAGCTTTCATAATGTCTGGTCTTCCTGTAGCAATTGACAACCAAAATGTAATCCTCATTCTCCAGTTTTACTGTTCTGGAATGAAAATTAACAAAAGATTAGGCCTTCACTGCCTTCAAAAATTAAAATATTTAAATGAAAGTATCCAGAGACTTCAATAAGAATTTACATAAATTAGTAGGCAGCTATCTCGCTTATTATTCCACAATAAAATTAACTTAAGTTTCCATAAATTTATTGCAATCTCAACACGTGGTCAGTGTTAAATTCTGATGAATTTCAATAACTAAAGCATATAACATCCATTAATAACACCAGTAGAAACTCTGATGGAAAATCAAAATTAATTCCAAAATTTATAATTTATTATTATTATTATTATTATTATTATTATTATTATTATTATTATTATTATTATTATTGATCTCCAACCTCATCTGTGTAACATTTTACATTTATCATCACACGATCGTGTTTACAAATTAGTGTATCTCACTAAATAATTCTCATGGTAATTATAATGCACATTTTCCTAATTAAGTAGATTTCCAATTAATTATTATTATCATTACTCATTATCACCTAAATTCAAGCTGATTACGCCATCTGTGAACATTAAATTTATATTTGCATAACATTTCAAGTTTCAAGTCAGTTTGAAAATATTTTGGAATTTTAATATAAATGCATTAAAAATATTCTCATATCCACGTGTGAGTTAGTTAAAGATTAATTTATAAATTGCTTGCCTTTGCTAGAAAAATAACAAGACGATCTTTTATCTAAATCTTTAGAAACTGCAAATTAAATCCTTGCCTGGTCTTACTCGACACTAATCTCATCAAATTGTTTCTTAAGGTGTGCTAAACAAGTCATCATGGTGGCAAAACAACATTGAACACAATCCATGCCATTGCGATAAATGCACGACCAGATTAAATTACATTAAACAATCGAAACATGGAAAATATTCATAATTACAACACACACACACACACACACACACACACACACACACACACACACACACACACACACATACATCACATTCACACAAGGTAACACGTAAATTTTATATACACAGTATTTACAACGAATCCTGCCATTATAAAGTAATTCATTATTTTAGCATGGTCCCATCAATAATATCTGGAGGATGAATTCGTGTCTGGAAATATTCTCACTTCAATAGTGGCTAGTGATCGAAATTCATGGTATCACTTGAAATGAAATACACATTAAACAGCAATGGAGATTCATCTAAATTTCTGAAATTAATTTGAATATTCTAATAGAATTCCATAATCATCACCATCACATGGGTTACAAGTCGCAAATGTAGCGTTCGTGAGCCTTAATCACATTATTATTACTCCCTATTCATGAAATGTATTCAACGTGTGCTCCATTTATAATAAATCACATTGTGCTCCCAAAGACACAAGCAACAAACCATTCACTAATAAATTATCCAATTAATAAATTATTAAATTAATATCCTACAGGACTGCCATATTCCAGACGCATCATGAGCTGAGCACATTAAATCTCACATATAAGGAATCTAAGATAAATTATAGCTCACGACCGTTTAATTCCATTCTTAACCCGATCTTTACTTAAATTTATTATTATTTTAAGTGATTATTAGATCTATCAGTCCTCCTGAAATGTCGTGAAATTAGATGACTCGATCCTAAAGAATGCAAGTGATCTTAAAATGACACAAAATTCGACCCTATCTCACAAAGTTTACATGTAACTCCACTCCAGATTATTTCCAATATGACAGGAAAACAAATGAGATTTATCACGTGGTCAGTGATTTTTAAATCTGTCTAAATCCTATGTATGAGTACTCATTCAAAGACAGACTACACAGCTAATTTAATGGATTTCAAATTTCAGTCACACACACGTAACTCGACTACCATGACACCTCAAGAAATGGAAAATGAAATAACTCAATCTACTACAAGAACTAATAGAGCTACAATTTAGAGAAGAAAGAACCTCTAGTTTTACAAAGATGAGAAAGAAAATAAACAGTTAAAATGGTACTCAAGTTTAGCTGAGGTTCGATTCCAGGTTGAAGTCTGTCATTCCGGCATTTCCCCGTCAATCACCCTCTCCAACCAGAAGTGCCTTACATGTTTAGAAGGTCATGGAGACACGGCAGTAGATGTCCCACAATGAAATTAAGATGCACATTGTAGAGGAAGAATCCATCTTGATGTACACGGCGATTCCCTGGGATGAATTCCGCCATGTTCCAGAAGTGTAAGCTATAAATAATGCAACAGATCAAAATCAAATCAAAATCTCTTCATTTGCAAATGAGGTGTCTACCTCGGTGGCAAATGGTACACTTAAATACATTATTGTCAAGCACTAAATATTAAATTAACAAGAGAAGAAAATTTTCCTATAATAAAATATTATACAATTTACGCTAACAATGTTTTCTATTAACACACAGCTCACCCTTAATAAATTTATATTGTTTACAAAATTCTACTTATAATATATCTCCTGTACAACTTACAAATATAGTCAACTGATATACAGTATGTGGAATTACTTCAAATGATACTATACAATTGGTACAAGATTAATATTTACATTGCAGTTATTTATTTATTTACTATTTTTTTTATCTTTTTACCCGTTCTGGATCCTAAGTAGCATAACGACCTGCTGCGTCTTAATCAGAGCCCCTTTTGCCACCACTTTTCAGAGTTCCTGAAGGGCCTTCACAGCTACCGTAGCGGTCCCAGGGCCCTCGAAGTCCCCACTGTACTTCACCCCTACAGGCAGTCCCCTACTTGGGCTGTCCAAACTCCGTAGACCAGGGGATGGAATTAATTTAATCACACACATTTATTATTTACAATATTCTGCACTGGTCGAATGCCCTCTAACATTTAATTTATTATCTCTGTTGTTGTTTATTCTCTGCTTGAATATCTGTACAGATTTTGGAAAAGGATCAAACACTACCCCTGGTAAACTGTTCCACTCCTTCACGCCCTTCCCAATGAAAGAAAATTTACCCCAATCGCTTCTGCTAAAATTCCTTCTAATTTTGTACTTGTGGTCAATTCTACCAATATAATTATTTTCCAACCGAAGCCTCTCACAGATATCTCCCCATGCTTCTTCTCCTGTATAGGCTCTATATAATCCTATAAGTCTAGTTTTCTCCCTTCTCTTACTTAAAGTTTCCCACCCAAGTTCCTTTAACATTTCTGATACACTACTCTTTCTCCTGAAATCCCCTGTTACAAACCTTGCTGCTTTCCTCTGCACACCATCTAGTTCTTTTATTAGGATCCCAAACACTGTTTGCATATTCCAATAATGGACGAACCATACTTAAGTAACTTTTTTCTTTTAATTCTTTGTTGCATCCTTTAAGTAGTCTCATTCTGACATGTAACGATCTGTATGCTTTCCCAACAATGTCATCAACATGACCCTTCCAGTGCAAATTACTTTCAAATCTCACACCTAAGTATTTGCACTTGCCATCTTTTGGGATAACTACCTCATCCAAAGTATATTCAAATTCAGTTTTAAAGCTCCTGTTTGTGAATGTTGTAACAGTTGATTTGCCTCCATTAATCTTCATATTATTTTCTTCAACCCATTCTTGGATACTGTCAAGACCCTTTGTAATTCTGAACAATCCTCAATGTTATTTATTTCCCTATAAACAATTATGTCATCTGCATACAATCTTATTTTCGATGTTATATTGTTCCCTAAATCATTTGCGTATATTAAGAAAAGTAACGGACCGATTATACTACCCTGTGCAATTCCCTTCCAGACTTTCTCTTCCTGTGATATATTATTTCCTACTTTGACTTTCTGAACCCTTGAATTTAGAAATGTTCTTATCCAACGTATAACCCTTACATCCAATCCTATTCCCTCCAATTTCTTTAATAATATTCCATGTTCCACTCTATCAAAGGCTTTGGAAAGATCTATGGCTATGCAATCTAACTGGCCTCCTGAATCTAACTGATCTGATATGTCCTGCCGAAATCCCACCAGTTGTGCCTCGCAAGAAAATTTCTTTCTAAATCCATACTGGCTCCTCATGAACCAATTTTTATCATCACATATCCCTCTGATGTACTTTGCTATTAAACTCTCCAGTATTTTACAAACTATACTGGTCAGGCTGATTGGTCTGTAGTTCTCTGGTTTCCTTTTATCACCCTCTCCTTTATAAATTGGTATTATTATAGATTCCTTCCATTCCTTTGGTATCACACTATTATTTATGACGTAGTCAAAGAGAAATTTTAAATAAGGCACTATATACCACCCCATTGTCTTCAATACCTCCCCAGTAATTTGATCACTTCCTGCTGCTTTTCCTTGCTGAAGCAGTTGGATTTCTCTGAAAATATCTTCATTTGTGAATGTGAAGCTTCTTGTTTCCCTCTGTCTCTCTCCATCTCTATCTTCTGTTACGGTTTCCAAGTCCTGACAATCTTCTACTGAATCTCGGAATTCCCTACTAAAGAGGTTTGCTTTCTCAGTATCTGTTAAATAGTGTTCACCCCCTTCTCTCACCATTGTAGGAATTTGGATTCCTTTTCCTTTTTGATTCCTAATATATGAATACAGCTTTTTCCATTTCCCTTTGTGGTCATTACCCTCTTGAAGAATGCCATTCATATAATTCTCTTTTGCTTCCTTTTTCACTCTATTCAGTTCCCTCATTAGCTGTTTTCTACTTTCTCTACTCTCCCTACCTTCTTTGATTTTCCTGTTTACTATTCTACATTTTCTTTTTAATTTTCTTATTTCCCTTGTGTAATAAACAGGGTCTGAGGTCATTTTACCCTTCTTAACAGGTACAAATCTCTTCTCTCCTTCCCAAATGATTCCTTTAAATTTAGCCCAAAGTGTATCCACATTATTCCCTTCACTTATCCAACAACTGAATTGTGATTTAAGGTAAGTCCCAAATTCATCAACTTTAGTTTTTCTGTATAATTTCTTGTCTTTTGTGACCCTCTTATTAAGCATTTTTGGTACAAGTCCTACATCCATTATTACAGCCTTATGGTCACCTATTCCTTCAATTACCTCAGTTTTATCAACAATTTCCCATGGTTTAACCAAGAATACATCTAGCAAGTTATTGAGACGAGTTGGTTCTTGTACTACTTGTGTAAAACCTCCCTCCCAAATTAACTTATTTGCCAGTTTCTGTTCATGGGCTTCACTTGCAGCTCCATTCCATTCAACTTCAGGCAAGTTTAGATCTCCCCCAATTATTACCGTATCATTGTTGTTTTTATGAGTATAATCTATTATTTTCTCAAATATTTCCATGTCTCTTTCCTCTCTTCCAGGCCTATATGTTCCTATAATTCCCACCTCCTTCATATTATCACAAACTAATTTTATCCCTAATATTTCATCCCTTTCATCAGTAAACCATTCATGCGAACAATAAGTTTCCTTCACCAGAATAAATACCCCTCCTCCCTTTTTATCTCCTCGGTCTCTACGATAGACTGTATACCCTTCTGGAAATACTTCTGTATTACCCACCCCTTCTCTCAACCACGATTCCACTCCTATCACCACATCCGTCTCATAAGATTCCATCAATGTACCGAATTTTAATTGTTTATTTACTACACTCTGACAGTTTACCAAGAGCAATCTCAGACTTCCTTCCTTCCTAAAACTTGACTGTTGCAATTGGGTAACATTTGACTCATGAGTTGAGAACTTCCCTTGAACCCAGATCCTTGTACATAGATCTTGATTTAAGGGTCTGGGTTTTCTGGCAAGTTTCCCTGTATGTGCCAGTTTAGTGGTATGGGTTTTCTTAAGTACAGATTAGTTTGCAAATCTCTGTTGATAATTGTAGCAATTTGTCTACAGAGAGTTGCTTTTCCATTACCATTTAGATGTAACCCATGTCTAGTGAACATTTGCCTGCCAAGACCTAAAGTATCTACTACATAGACATTTCTAAAACTCTTACTTAATCTCTTGATTTTTATATTTACATCATGTACAGCTTTGTTTACACATGAGTCCTCTAAAAGGTCAAACCTTGGTGGCACATTTACTACAATTACTTTTGAGTCAGGTAGTTTGGAAATCTTACCTCTGAGAGTCGTAATTAATTCCCCACCTTCATTTGCAGCAATGTTATTTGTACCACTCACAATCACCACATAATTGTCCTTCTCTAACACAGGATCACAACTTGAAAGGACGTTTTCAGTTTTGGCACCTGGTTTTATTGATCCTAAAACCTCAGTCTCTGGATTCTGCAGCTCATCCTTGATGCCTTCTGCCATACCCCGCCCTTAACTGTCTGCGTAGAGATGAATCTTTGGCGATCTTGACTTTCGGTTGGTTTTCTTCTTCTGTAGCTTACCTCCACTGGATTTAAAATTATTTGGAAAACTTGGTGTGTCTTCTTCTGGAACTTGCTGCAATAACTGAAATCTATTTTGGCACTGCAAAGAGTTTTTTCCCGGTTTTAAGTTGTACGTAGTTTCTCCCATATGTTTAACATTAGGCCTAAAATGGCCACGCGTCACTTCCGTCCACGGCGATCTTTCTTCTCCAATGTCTTCTTTATCTTCCAGTTTCTTTATTCTGTCCTTTAAGCTTTCATTTTCATGTTTCAGAGCGCATAAGTCCTCTTGTAGCACTCCTAAAATCTTAATTATAGTTTCGTAAGTCTATCTTTCTTGTTGTTCTGCCTCACTCTCAGTTTGTTTACACTCGGGACACAGCCACTCACTTTCTTCAACATCAATCCTATTTACAATATTTGCACAACGACACAGAATCCCATTTTTAACTACTCTTCTGCATTTGCCACATTTTTCACTGCATCTTACACCATTATCTACTGCGGATATCACTGACTCACACACAGTAGTCGCCATCTTGAATGCAAACAATATTTACTCAATATTGATAGCTTTACAAATGCATGGTTTGATTATCTCTGGTTAAATATATATTAACTCAAAGAGCTTGTCATTCTGGTCAGATGACTACCTAATAACCTTTTATGTTATAAAATCGATTGCCTTTCCACGTAACATCACTTCCTTTGAATATAATTCACGACAGCACTGCACACACACACACACACACACACACACATATTTCACAAGAATAAAAAATGGCACTTCTTAAAAACATGATATTTAAATTGCTTTCAGAATCTATACTTTAATGAACTTATCTTTTCTTCCTGTTTTCCCTCATTGCTGTGTATGTCCAAATGCTTAGGACATGCTGTCAATGTGATTGCAACATTGTATCAGCCTCCGGGAACATCTGGGAAGGTCTTTGTTCCATCACGCTCATCAGGGAATAGGTTTGTTGGCTTCAAGTCCCCATCTTCATGCAGCCTTTGCTTCAGTCTTCTTAGCACATGACATAGGCCATTTCTTGTGCAGCTGAAACAGAAATATATATTAAAATGGTCAATTTTGTCATCTTGGAGTACCTACAAAGCCTTCTATGATTTAGAAATGTGTTGCTACCAATGCTTCTTCTAATTGAAAAGTGCTAAAGCTTTGTAGATTACTAATATGGTTGCGAAAGCTTCAATTATAATGAGATTTAACTTCCTATAGCTTGTTTCTAATCGCTGTTGTTCTTCTTATTTTCTTGAGAACAAATTATGATGCTGGGTACTTCTTCCTTTTCGTGTCTCGTGATGTAAGTGATTACGTAACGATCCAGTCCAGCTGTTCTGTTTTAATTTATCACTTTACGAAAGTACAGTATTTCGTCGCCTCACATGATTTCTCCACTTTATATTGTATTTATTTTTCAAATGAAAACCTTCTTTTCTTACTATCTTCTTCTTTTCGTGTTAATCTGCTGTAGCGAACTCCTTAACTCAACTCCCTTCTCAAATGAAAATTTTTTAATAATAAATTTTTAAGAATATTCCATCTTTCATTCTTCTTAATCGCCTTCTATATGTTATTTCTCTGCTTGTACCTGGTAAAAATATGATCTTTTTGACATTTACTGTTATATTAGCATGTTATTTTTTATGTTCTCATGGTATAGCGTCCATTTTTGCTCCAGAATATTCACTTCTAAGAGTGAAAATGGCACACATGTTAATGACCGTTCACACATCTGAGATCGTGAAGATTCATAAGAGGTCATAAAAGATGAAGGTGTCTACATAACTGTTGAAAAATTCAAGTTAGTTGTAAATTACAACCATGAAATGAACGGAGTTGATAAATTTGATCAACTGAAAACTAACTATGCATTTGTACACAAGAAACTCAAGTGGTATCAGGTCTTGTGGTACTCATTGAAACTGCACTAATAAATGGAAGAATATTGTACAATAAGCTTCAAGAAAGGCCAATTAGTGCTCCTGACTTCAGAAATTCTGTCATAATAAGATTTCTACAAGATTATCAGTGCAGTCCACTGGCAAAACGAGGAAGACCTTCTGATTACATCCCTCAAGTGTGACTGATAGAGAGGCACTTTCTTGGGGAGCAGCAGGGCAAGAGTCACAAACCTAATTGTGTTGTTTGTTCCATATTACCAGTAAAATATTCAAAGAAAGGAAAGGGACTGTTCAAGAGAGAACAGACAATATTATTTTTAAGAATTGCCCAGGACAGCTTGCAATGTGTCCAGTTCCATGTTTCCAGATGTATCACAGTAATGTGTGTTTCAAGGTCAAATGTCACTGCTAGTTTGCCAAAGTTGAGTTCAAAATGGTCCAATGAAGTTGGTGTCATTAACCTTTAAAAAATAAAGTTTCAGTTCATTTGGAATACATGGAAATTTTTTTTTATATTTTTCTGTAAATGTTCTGTTTAAGAATAGCGCAGCAAAAGAGTTAATATGGATTTCCAGGAACATGATCATTGTACCTCATCACTCAGGCTTGCCTACTGAGCTCTTTTGTTACTGAACTATAATTCCGAGCACTCCATGGGGAATTTTGTTTATGGGTTAGGAGTTACTCTGGTACCAAGTTTAGAAATGCTTGAAAGTGCCTCATTAAACATTATTTATCTTTTTGTAAAAAATACTGTATTGGTGTGTTTAATATTTGAAATGTGTAATAAATGTCTTCTTCTCTGTTCCAGGGAAGGGACGAGATCTCGAAAGAGAGTGAGTACCCAGTAAAAGAAATGGTTGTTCATAGTAGTGAAATATGATTATCTCAATCTATTTCATATCCTCTAGTGACCATGTATCCTATATGATACATCATGTGTTTTATCTTTTTCTGGCTCAGACAATTTGTGTAACTTGTGGTCACCTCTTTCATCATTTTCTGCATTTTATTTGTGTATTTGTTGTGTCTTCCTCTACTGCAAAGTGGTTCATGCTTTACATGAACATGCTTGCAGTTTGATGATAAATATATATTCACAATTTTTAAATCTTGGTACCTTTCATTTTTGATCAATTTCATTATTTATTGATGTTAATCTTACCTTGAACTTGCTCCTAATTCAAGTAGCTCTTCAATCTGGAAGAGTATAAGTTCATCCCTTGGCATGTGTTCATGTCACAGGCTTAATGAAAGCTATTTTCTGTGATTTCTTGGCAGGAATGCTGACCTTCTGGTCATTAATGCCTAATTTTCTTATTAGCTACTATCACCTGGACATGCTGCTCATGTCATCAACAACTTTTACGCTGATTGGTACCGGTGATGTAACCTTTTGCCCCTGTCTTCCCTTTGATTGGTTACTCTATTTATTATTTAATCTTTTCTAAATTATTTGTTGAATGCTATTACTAATATTCTTTTAGGAACATTTTTCAGATTATTTCTGTAACTTTTTTTGGTATTCTGTAGTTATTCTCTGTAGCAACTGAAATGTTTTTCCAGTGCTACTTTTCATCTTCCGCTTCTAGAACATCCCATCTCTCTACATAATACTAGCAGGAGACTAGCTAGCTTGCCTTCAGCCGCATTCAGCCATCAGAAAGTCAACCACTCACCAGCGCATACTTGTGCCACGCTGACATGTCAAGGTAACAGCTAGCATAAACTTCAGCTGCCACCTGCATGGAAGAGCTTTTCATGTTCAACGCAGAAACATATCAGATGGCAGTTGGAATTCTGCATTTAATGACGATTTATTCATCTGCCTTTCTTTGCATTTGCCAGTAGCATTCACTTCTTATGGCTCTTCCTTTTAAATTATTGCTGATGATTGGTTCGTCTAGCTGCTGGTGAAAATCTGTTCACACTGTTTCTTTTCTTCTGCTAGTCATCAAAATTTTATGGCTGAAGGCTCTAAATGCTGCTATTTGGTTTTTCAACAATTTTACAGGACTTTATTTTTTTTTCCTGTGGAGGAGGGCTACAAATTATGGAAAATATCTTTTTTCAAGTTCCTGCCATCTAGTTAAATAGTCTTTTTTTACATTTGTCAATCAATTTTTTTCTCTATTTAAATTTAACATTTTCTTGTAACCTTAAATTCACTTTATTTTTGTAACTTAAATCATGGTTTGACATTGGTCAGCCTGCAATGTAGTTTACATTGTTTTCTTTTGGCTTACGCTGAATTTTTCTAGTTTCAATAAGACATCAGTCTTATTTACATTCAATATTCAGTGTGCAGTAGCCTTGGCTGTTTAGCTCAAGGTAACATACGTAATTTCTTTGCAAGATTGTACTCAAGGTGATGCACTTAATTTCCTTTAAAGATTGTAAAATTTTACTTATTGTGATTATTTATTCTTAACTCTTTGGCACTCAGCCTATATGCAGGGGTTTGCTCGAAGACACTCAGGGTAATTTTTGTGATTTTCCAAAGCAAATTACAAAAATTCAACACGTAAACAGTTTAACACACATTAAAATAAAATAAATCACACTAATACAGGAAACTATGAGCTTTTCAGAAATGAATATACCTAGGACGTATTGTTATTGGTTAAGCCCAAAAAATTATTAAATTTCAAAAATAAATTTAAAAAATAAATTATGGTTTTCAATGACAGAGAAATCAGACATTATTGCATCTTCCTTCTTTACCCTTAGACGTGAAAGAAAGAACATTTAATTCTGAATAATTTGATATCAATATGATGTGTGTGCTGCAATTCACTCATGAAGTATGGCGCAAAGTTATTCAGTGTACATGTAACGGTCATCAATGTCAGGTCCTCTCGGTCCGATGCACGGTGAGCAGTTACGACCGTGTCACTTCCCACATAACTGGAATCACTTTCGGCAAAAGAAGGTCATTACTACTGTTTAAATCATCTGAAAATTCAAGGATATTGACCTCATTCGGCCTTGAATATGGCCTAGCCATTACGATAAAAAGATGACGCAAGCACGTGCAATAACGCAGTTATGAAAAGGAGTAAAATTGTAGTTTATGAAGTACATCGAACACACGATGTACCAAAGAAACGAAATAAATTATAAACAAAACTCATAGCAAGATCAACTTGTTGTATTCATAAGCCAACCAAAACAGATCCATGCAATAACAGCTTCAAATAACCGCAACATAAACATTCACAGTCAACCGATTTCATTTGTCGAAAATAAAAATATTTCGTAGGGCTGGTGGATATATCTGTTGAGTAAAACGCAAATTCAACGCATTAAGGTACCGTCATGATCAACTGTTATGATTTAACAGCCACGCAAATGACCAAAATCCGTAACTAGGACACAGCCGATGTATCGGCGCCGTGAGTTTTCTCGCCATAACCTCTCGCGCCGATAGATCGGCACGCTGAGTGCGAAAGGATTAATATTGTTAAAATAAATTGTGGAACTGCTGTTCCTTACAACCTGCATTTCTGTTCTCCCTTTATCTCTGAAAACATACGATCCTTTCCTAAGTTTTCTCCACAAAGTATACGTGACTGCATGCATTACAGCCTTGTTTTTCACATTTAATTAGGGTTATGTCCTTCAAAATGACAATATTCAAATATTAAGAATTAAATTTAATGACTGAAATAATCTTTACAGAATTATAAAATGTATAACATACCTTACTTGTACATCCATAAGGTACATTTTTACTAAATTTAAGGAGTGGTTTTCATTGCACATCAAAATATTGTATAAAAAGAAGCATACTTTATTTATTTATTTATTTATTTGGGAAACCAAAACAGGGAGAAGCCGAATTACAGAGTTCCGCAATGAAATACATATTTACAATAGAGTAGCACAAGGCAAGCATAAAGAAAAGTGGAAGAATAATGACGAAAAAACATCTAACGATAAAAATAGAGGAAAAAATTAAAAACTAACAAAATTAGAGACACAACATATAAAAACAAAAAATAAAGGCTAAAGAAACAACGAGAAAAATTGTTGGACGTAAAACGAAGAGAAGAACTTACAGCTAGGCACAGTAAGATAAATACAGATATAACACTTAAGTAATTGTATAGTACAGTAAAAAATAAATAAATATTATATTATGTACAAAAGAGAGGACAGCAATGAGAAGAGAAAAAAGGAATATGAAGAAAATGAACTAGGTTAAGTTAAGGAAGAATCGATTAAAGGAGGCATACGAAGAAAAAACGTCCAAGTTCCTGTCAGAAGATAAAGAGTTAAGGAGGGTTGGTATGCGGATAAATAAACTTCTTTGAACGAGAGAGAGGCGGGAATACGGAATATGACGGGGCGGAGTAATCCTGGTTTTGCGAGTTGGAACATGTAAGGAAAAGAAGGATGCAGGTTCAGGAGAATGAAATAAACCATTAACAGCGTTATATAGGAATCTAAGGTCGGCTACATTCCTGCAACTAGATAACGGGTGAAGGTTTAACTTGTCTAGTATCTGATTACTGCTCAAGTTTCGACAATCAGATACTCTGGCTCTAACAATGGCACAGAAGAATGACTGCACGCGGTCAATATGATTCAGATTAGTGGGTGAAGAGGTAGACCAAATGGGAGACGCGAATTCAATAATCGGTAGGATGCAAGATACATAGTAGGCTCGGAGGGCATGGATATCGGTGATGTCAGAAAATCTATACAACAAACCGAGAAGTGACATTGCTCGCGCGGTTATCTTTTGTATATGGGGGACAAATAACAATTTACTGTCAAACATCACTCCTAAGTCATTTTGTTCTGTTAGAGTTGGGAACGGGTTACCGAGGAGGGAGTATTTACTGAGAATAGGGGATTTACAAAGCGTGATCGAAATAGAGGAACACTTGGCAGGATTAGGCTTAAGACGCCATGTGGAGCACCATTCAGAGAGTGAATTAAGCCCACTCTGTAAGGAGTTTACGTCAGATAAAGAATCGATTTGTTTGAATATTTTACAGTCATCTGCAAATAGTAGAATTTCACAAGAAACGGAGGATATAGAATTAATGAGATCGTCAATAAATAAGACAAAAAGAAGCGGACCTAGGACACTGCCCTGTGGGACGCCAGAATGTACCATAACAAGAGTCGAACTGAACCCATCAAGAACCACACGCTGAGTTCTGGTATTGAGGAAGCTCTGCAGGAGAGTTAGCAAGCGACCATGGATATTAAAACGTTCTGAGAGTTTATAGGAAAGAAGTGCGTGGTCTACGGTATCAAAAGCCTTAGCAATATCAATGTAGCACACGTCCAGTTGAGAACCGGCGTTAAGAGCAGATGTTGCACGATGGAGAAGAACAGCCAGATTAGTTAGGCAGGAGCTACCAGGAAGAAAACCATGCTGCTGGGACGATATATAAGGAAGTGTGAAAGAAAGAAGGCGCTGGTGGATAATCTTTTCACAGATGAGTGACAGAGTGGGTAATATAGAAATCGGACAATAGTTTCTGACATCAGACCTCTTTCCACTTTTAAAAACCGGAGTGATGTTAGCGATTTTCCAGTCGTCAGGAAAGTAGCCGGCTAAGAAGCAACGGTTAAATATAACAGCAATAGGATGGGCAAGAGTCGTAGCGGTATTCTTAAGGAAGACAGGACTGAGACCATCCGGACCAGTAGGTTTATTTTCTGGCAGGGAGGAAAGTAACGAATAGACTTCTGACTCAGAGGTGGAAACATTACTGAGACTATGAGAAGGAACAGACTCAATAGACGGAAAATCAGGGAACTGAACAGGTGCAACAAAATTAGACGTAAAGTAATCGTTGAAAATTTCCGGTCTATTACTACCACTGGCTAAATTATCACCCCAAGTCACTGTGTCTGGCACACGCTTTGTATTTTTCCTGCTGTTTATCAGAGACCAGAATCTTTTGCTATTACTTCTTACTTCTAGGCAGGCAGAGTTTATGTAGTCCTGGTAATCCCATTTTAGAAGCTGTTTATGGTGTTTGCGAAGGCCAGAAAAAGTTTTATAGCTGGCTTCAGAAGGTGACCTTTTCCAGTCTTTCCAGGCTTTCGTTTTATTAATTTCTGCAATTTTGGTGTCACTTTTCTTCCAAGGTGAGCATCTGGCGGATGTTTTACGAGTGGGAACAAGGTCACGGATCACAGCACGAGTCCAGTCATAGAACAGGTCCACTGCTTCTTGCACTTCACCCACTTGCAGCAAGTGCCAGGGTAGAAGAGAGAGGGTGTGATTGACAGCCTGCCAATCAACCTTCCGCCACAAGGGTACACAGTTCCTGGTAAAGGGTCGATGACATTTCGGGGTGCGGGGAGGGGCAACAGAGTATGTTGCCTCTACAGACTTGTGGTTCGATTTAAAAATATTTCGTCCCACAGAAATAACGGAAGGCTCCACGGAGCAGAGCAGGTAGTCAAGAAGACTATCCCCGCAGGTGTTCTCAAGGACGTACTGTTGGAGGCCTAGGCCCGTAATATAATGGTCGAGATACCACTTGTCAAGGCTATTAGAAGGGACACCATGAGTAGGGGAATTCCAAGAAATAGAGAGGTTAAAGTCGCCTAATATAATTACATTAGGATTCAGATTAATGGCTTTCATTACAGAAGAGAGAAAATTTTCAGAATAATTGAGGGTTGATCGAGGTGGCCTGTAAAAAACAAGCAAATAGATATTTGGAATGTTGAAATTTCACTTCTACCCAAATGGCTTCGCAGTCACTACTTAAATCAGTACGTTGGTTAGCATGCCATTTGGATTTAACGGCCAGGAGAACTCCCCCGCCCCGAGATCCACGGTCCGTTCTGAAAATGGAAAACTCTTTGGAAAGAGGGATTTCCGTGTCTGAAACAAAGTCAGTTAACCAACTTTCAGAGAAGGCGACAATATCGAAAGAAGATAGTTCTTGTAGGTAGAGCTCACAGTCAGTAATTTTGTTTTTAAGAGAGCAGATATTCTGATGGTAAACTGAGATCGCACTATCCGCCACGGGTCCCGGGTTTATCTCCACATCACCAGCTAACAGTAGGAATGTCAACAACAAACTTAAAGTAGACCGAGTAGAAAACCGAGATAATTTACTGGAGGCTGGAATCGAAGCTGGTGCTACAAGAATGCAAGGGAGGTTTGCAGTCGGCAGTGAAGGAAAATGAAACTGACGAACGGCAGTCAACCAGTGTCCAACCTGAGGTATATTCAGTCTTGAGACAGCGAGTCGTATACTTCCGGCAAGGGAGGCTTGGGTACGCCAGCAGCCGCCGTAGCACGTGGAATAAAAACAAAGCCGTTTATATTGTACAGACTTACTTCCGAGCATTTCACAACACATGGAATCACTGGCTGGATCATCTAGATGAACATCACTATATTCTTTTGCGCACACTACTTGTTTTGGCGCGCGGCTGTGAGCTTGCATCCGGGAGATAGTAGGTTCGAATCCCACTATCGGCAGCCCTGAAAATGGTTTTCCGTGGTTTCCCATTTTCACACCAGGCAAATGCTGGGGCTGTACCTTAATTAAGGCCACGGCCGCTTCCTTCCAACTCCTAGGCCTTTCCTATCCCATCGTCGCCATAAGACCTATCTGTGTCGGTGCGACGTAAAGCCCCTAGCAAAAAAAAAACTACTTGTTTTGACACTAAAACTCCTAAAAGAACACAGAGGAAAAACACACAGTTACTCACACTCGCCGACGTGTCATAAATTACAATAGCTTGAAAACTGCAGGCATTTGAAATTTCAGTCATAAAACCACCCGGCTAACTGCTTACTGCTTACTGACAAGCCCTACCCTCTTAATCAATGCAAAATAAATATGGTATTACAATGTGCTGTGGTGTGCTGTGAAGAAAGTTCCAGTTTGTACAAGCTGGTTTGACCGGTGAGTAGTCAGCTAGGCTCATATTATTGCTGAGCCTGGTGTATAAAGAAGAGGCACAGCAGGAGAGGCCAGTTAGCTCTCCAGCGGTTCACTACACTGTACTGCAGTTGCGTAGGGCTACTCCCCATTAGTATCTGCACAGGCAGACGAAAATCAACTGAGAGGTTTCACCTCAGGATGAGCTCATCTACAACAAGAAATAACACTACCTTTCTAGCTATTTTCAAACATCTAGCCAAATATTTCCTTTCAGACACTTTATACTTTTGCTACAAAACTTCAGTTTGTGTTCTAACAACATAGAATTGTATACTTTGTATATAAATAATTTGATAGAAGTATCACGAGACAGCAATCTGTGTCACATTCATGGAACCTTAATTTGTATATACCAACGAGCTAGAATAACATAGAGGGGCTGTATACCTGACATCAGCGCTCCCTGCTTGAAGCAAGTTGATAGGGGGCAGCCATGATAACGGTTGTCAAAACAAAGCGAATTGGCGCTAGAGCATATGTTGAGGTGACAGGGAGATCGTTCATGCCAATTTAAGTCCCTAAGTTTTAAGAAGTGAAAAGATAGATTCTCGCTTTCAAGAATGCCAGCCGTAAGCTCCGCGTATGGTTGTACTAATTGGAGTAAT